>NC_133326.1:702118370-702484620 GCF_042186555.1 Aquarana catesbeiana
TTTCAGGTCCCGACGGTGTTGCAGGGTGATTCCTGACAGATTCTGATAAATCTGTATTGTGTGCCCTTCATGCAGGATCTGTGTTCTGCCCCTCGCTTGTCGGAGAATCTCTTCCTTGACTGCGTAGTTGACGATACAGCATATGACATCTCGTGGTGGGTCTGTATCTCTCCCCTTGGGTCTCAAGGCTCTGTGGATTCTCTCCATAATGATCGCTGTTTGTGGTGGTCTGCCCAAAAGGTTGTTGAAGAGGCTGGTCACTGCAGCGGGCATATTGTCTCCCTCGAATGATTACGGCAGCCCCCGTATCCGGAGATTGTGTCTTCTGCCTCTGTTATCGAGGTCTTCTAAGTGGCGCTGCATGCCCCTCATCTGTAGTGTATGTGAGTCAATCTGGGTGGTAGCCTTCCATAGTGTTGTGTCGAGGCGATCTACAGTTTTTTCCGTGATGTGGACTCGGTCATTCAGTGAGCGTATGTCCAATCTGAGTTCTGCGATGGTGGCAGAAAGCGTGTCTTTTATGTCGTTTGCGATCGTCCGTAGATCTTGCATACTGAGGAGAGGGTGTGGGGAGAGCTCAATGTCTGCTCTGAGTGCTCGGGATTGTGACTGAGGGGACAGTGTTAGCTCCGTAGGAGATGAAGGCAGAGGCTGTGTGTGGGTCGGTCCGTGGCGGGAAGACACCATGTTCCCTCTCTGGGAGCGGAACATATCCAGGATATTGCGGCTTACCCCTCCGTTCGGTTCTCGGGGAGAGCGGGATCTGGATGCAGAAGAGTTTCGGGAAGCTGTTCCCATAGTTTGTGAGGAGGAAGGGGTCGGTATTCCTCCGAAGTTAGTCAGGGTATCCCTGTGGTGGCAGGAGCTCGGAGATTAGGCTTCCATCACCATGCAAGGTCAGGCCACGCCCCCCACAACATAGGTTTATTTGCCGATGACGTGGTACTGACCTTAACCTCACCAGCAACTTCTCTCGATAGGACACAAAACTTACTCAGCAAATTTGGAAATATATCATACTATAAACTCAATATCAATAAATCGTCTATTCTTCCCATGCACATACATACCCATAATCTCACTATATTAAAGTCAAAGTTTCCTTTTCAATGGGCCACAAAAAATCTGAAGTACCTAGGGATTAATCTCTCTTACCACTCTAGCTCTGTATTTGACCATAACTACCCTGCCCTACTAAATACAATTAGGAATGACCTAGCACATATCTCGTCACATGAGCTTACCTGGTTAGGGAGGATAGCCGCTTTCAAAATTACTGTATTACAAAAAACAATCTATTACTTCCGAACTATTCCTATTGGCTTACCTGAATCCTTTTTTAATACGGTTGACAAAATGTTAAGGAAATTTATATAGGCTGGTAAATTAGCAAGACTCTCCTACTCTATACTACTAAGCAAAGACAGAAGGAAGGAATGGGGTTTCCCGACCTACGTAGATATTACTTTGCAGCATTGCTGGACCAAGCTAAATCATGGTTCGATCAAACAACAGATAAGTTATGGGTGCAAATAGAGCGGTTGTTGGGTTAGCGTGCACGTGTGTGGATCGGGTTTATATCTCGCCTCCTCCAACACAATCAGGTGCCATCTTTTAGAGACGCCACACTGCAATACAGCGCTCCTTTGGACCAAGCAAGGCACTACCAGTGTTGGGTTTGTGTTTTATTATTATTTTTTTTTTTTCCTGCCTGGTATCTCCCACTGATTGGCCTGATGGAACTGGATATATCTCTGCCGTGCATTCCTTATCTCTCTTTATATACTACACTCCATTGTGTTATGGAGTTGGCTGTATTTTAATTGACATCAATGTTTTTTTCTGGCACAGACATCCTTTCCACCATCCCCATCAGACCAACGTTAATTTATCCCATCTTTATTGTATCAGCACATTTTGATACAATCTTCATATACCCTTTTCTTTTTAGGCTGTCCATTGTGGCGCTCCAATCTCTTTTTGTTTTTCTTTTTTTTATTTTTATTTTTTATTATTATTTTTTACAATTTTCTACCACCATTTGGGCACTTTTGTCTTGGGGGAGGCTTGTGTGAGCCTGCCTTGCCTGCGCTGACTCCAGCATACCTCAGCTCCCGGGACGCATGCACATGTTTGGTCCTGGTCCTGCGTTAACCACACACCCTAAAGTATGGACTCCATGTAAGTATTTAGGGTGTTTGGCACCCTTGCTTGCCTGTTACGTTCAATTACCAGTATACTCACCATAGAAGTTATTCATGTTTTCGATGTCCCCTGAATTTCTGCCCCTGATGAGTGTCCTTCACACGAAACGCGTCAGAAACATGGGATCTAGACATATGTCTACAATACACCTTCTATCCAGAACATCTTCTTTATTCTATCAATATGTTTACTGTTTTCATCTGGTTTCCCTCCACCAGTGCTGCTGCATTTTACATGTATATATATGAAATGTTTGTATTTATTATCCATCAATGAGACCACAATGTGACGCCAAGTTTGATATGTTCTTTTCGTTTTTTGCATATGCACATACATATGTGTTTGCAATGTACCATTGAAATTATGTTTACTACAATGTCTTTTCTTCATGTGTTTCCCTTCTGATTGGGTTTTTATGCATCTCATTTTTTAATAAACATGTACATTTATTCCAGTTTCCTTCACCGTGTCCATCACTTCATTCAAAGTCCCGCCCTATCCAATAATTTTCCGCAACAGGGATGGAGGCACATTTTAATATGTGCCTCATTTAAAGTCCCAAATCCCCCCTCTTTTCTCCAAATTGTGCGACTATTGCTCGCTCTAAGGGATCTACCATCACTTTTATTAGCTTTGTCAACACACAGACCACTATACTATTCCAAATTCCCCTCCATTGATGCAATGGTAACAGCATGGAGAGCTTTAAATGGACAAAATGACAGTAGTAAATCTCTACATAAGAAAGACATTACCCTAGGTATGTATGAATACCTTATCCCCTCATTAAAGATAGTTTAGGGAACCTTCCAAAAGGAAACCACATATACAAAATTTATATCCAAACGTCCACCTAAACTATCATACGCAGATATTCAACTACACCACTAACATATCAAGAACCCAAACTCCTTCTTCACCTTATGACCAGACATATGGGAATACTTAACCACCTCCTTTCACAATTCTAAAGGACTCTCGTGGTTTTACAAGAAGTTGCAAAACACTCATAATCATACTAAAACCTCAAGTATGATAAACTGGGAGGGAGACTTTAAGGTTATGTTTGCTCTATCAGACTGGCTATAACCATTCCAATTGCACTAACCACTGGGACTTATCTCTCAAATCACTATACAGGAGTTACCCAACACCGGTGAGACTATCACACATTTTCAAAGGTGCTAATGATTCCTGTTGGAGACACTGTGGTTCCAAAGGAACGATATTTCACATACTATCGGAATGTAAATCTGTGAGGAGTTTCTTGAACTCAGTATTTTCTTTATTAGCAAAAATCACAGGAATCCTCCTCATCCCTATACCTGCTTTGGCCCTCCTCAACTTAGGGATAGATAATATACCCACGAAGCACAGATGTGTAATCACCCACGTTCTTATAGCAGCACACCTATCCATCACTTCGAAATGGAGAACAGATACAATACCTAGCATAACCGATGTAATAAACAGGGTAAACACCCAATATCTTTATGAAAAGTTCTTTGCATACTCATCTAATTCAATGTCTCAATTCACTGCTAATTGGCTACCATGGTCCACAAGATTTCCAGAGACTACTCCTTGAGACACTGATACTGATATGCTATTAAATGGTGGTAATTTATGTTCTTTCTTTATTTTATGTTAACTTGGTTACCTTTCTACTTTATTATTTTGACTTATACCCTATTCTTTAATCTTGTCCTGAAGTACAACCATATGTACTTATACGGTAATGTAATACCGAC
Source organism: Aquarana catesbeiana (assembly GCF_042186555.1). NCBI lineage: Eukaryota > Metazoa > Chordata > Amphibia > Anura > Ranidae > Aquarana > Aquarana catesbeiana. Next base: position 702,122,327 of record NC_133326.1, read on the forward strand.
AAGGCATCAATCGATGGCATTTAACCGCTCTCCCATGTGCATAGGTGAACTATAGGGTGGATTGGGTTGCCTTCTAGGCACAGTTTGCTCCCAAATGGGGTGCCTGGGGATAGAAAGGACTTCACTCTCCACCCCGCATTTGACATCTGGTATAAAAGATACAAGTCACCTAGGTATAATTGTAATCTATGTCATGCAGTTTTTCTAAAAAAAAACTCTCTGAAATGTGTTATAATGTATGACAGGTGCACCTAAATTTACTCCTTATTTGTTTATGTTAAAACTTTAATAAAAAATAATGAAACAAAAAATGTAAAAAAAAAAAAATGTACAAGTTACAGTGGCACTTGTCCTGTCACTTTTCTCATGCCTTTGTATTGTTATGTCTTTCAATAAATTCTATCGGAAAAAAACAAAATGTAACCATATTACTACACTTATGCTGCATACACACGGTCGGAATTTCCGTCAAAAAAAGTGTGATGGGAACTTTGGGTCGGATATTCCGACCGTGTGTATGCTCCATCCAACTTTTTCCGTCTGAATTTCCGCCAACAAAAGATTGAGAGCTGGTTCTCTATTTTTCCGACGGAAAAAGTTCTTGACGGAAATCCCATTTGTCTGTATGCAATTCCGACACGCAAAAAAAACGCATGCTCGGAAACAATACGACGCATGCTCGGAACTTCATTTTCTCGGCTCGTTGTAGTTTTGTACGTCACCACGTTCTTGACGGTCGAAAGTTCAGAGGACTTTTGTGTGACTGTGTGTATGCAAGCCATGCTTGAGCGGAATTGCATCGGGAAAACCATCCAAGATCCAAATCATGCGTCTGGGTTTCAGACTGCCTGAAACCGGACACATTATTCAGACTGGGCTATGGCTTCCCAGCAGGGTTGCTGGCTGCAGTTGGCTAAGCTGAGAGTGTCTGTTGCACTCTCTTTCATGCTGCCCAAAGCCAACACTAACAATCCCCTCCCCCCCCCAAAACACACACACAGACGGGAGAGGAGAGAGGGCTCAATCTGCACCTCTTCCTCCCAGCCCTACTCCTCTGTGTCTGCCCACACTCCTTAGAAAAGGAAAGTGCGGGCTGGAAATTTGAAGTCCAGCAGCCTCAGATACATCTGGATGAAAGGTGCTGACTGCCAGGGAGTGAATGAGCTCATCATCCATCTCTGTCTGTGATTAAAGTCTCCCCCTTCTATCTCCTGCCTCTGAGTGAGTACACTAAGGTAAATTAGGGTTCTCAGGGCACCCCTTACATCAGAGTTCCCCTTTACACCAGAGGCCATGGTGTTCCCCCTTCAATCAGAGTCCTCTCCATACATCAGAGTTCTCAGCGTTCCCCCTTAAATCCGGGTTCCCAGAGCATCCCTTATGTCAGAGTCCACAGAGTTCTCCCTTACATCAAAGTCTGCAGAGTCCCCCTTTACAGTGAAAGGGAACTCTGCGAGTTCAGATGTAAAAGGGGAACTCTGTGGACTCTGATGTAGAGGGGGACTCTTGTTATTAACTTCATATGATTAGAAATGTTATTAAATAGCAAAATATATGTATAGTTTATACTACAAAAAAAATTGCTGTGTGCCGCTGACATGGACATTCATTGTACTGTTCATTTAAGCACAAGAGAATCCATTTTGTTCTCACTGTTGAAATGTGTTCTGTAACCTTCACCTAACACACAGACATTTCTCCTACTAAACGCTCTCTACTCCCCCTCCCTTTTCAAGGTTTTACTTTTGCAATTGTTCTATTCGCTAGTTTTTAATAATATATTTCTATTTGTTAGCTTTTAATAACATATTGCTATTTGTTACTTTTTAATAACATCTCACACCACCCCTTTCTTATCTATGTATAAAATAACATGTAATAATACATTTTTCACTGAACGGACATTTTAAACACAGTGATTGAGTCCTGTGAATCTGTTTCTGCAGCTGCAGTATTAACTTTGTTTTAGAGTCCCAATCAGAAATCAGTCATATCAGTCTTGGCGAGCCAGCCAGGAGTTTGGCAGAGTCTCCAGAAGGAACCACGCTTCGATCGGGATCATCGGGAAACGCAGACCTCAAATGCCGGCTAGGTAAGCTGCCCTTAAGCTTGCTATATTTCTGCCTTTTCCTATGTATCCTATCTGTCGGTTCTCAAGGAAACCAGACCACTCTCGGACCTTTCTGGTTGGGTAACGTGTGTGTGTGAATGTGTTTGTGTCCCCCTTCACGGGTTGGACTGTGTGTGGATAGGGAAAATCCTCTGCAGTTCCCTGCGTTGACTCCTTGTGGGCGACCTGGGTCAGAGGCGCATGGTAGGGTCAGATAAAGCTCACAGAGAAGAGAAGAGACGAGGAGGGTCTCTTAATGAGTGTTTTGTCTATTGTCATAAACCCCTTCTATCCACGTAGATAAGTGGAGACTATTCTTGTAAATCTGCAGATTTGCTGTACTATTTGTTTTAGAGGCAAGAGGGTATAGGCACAAGTAGAGAAGAGAGAAGACTGGCCAGTCATTATGGGCATTAAATTAATTAAGGGAATGAAGGGAGAGAGGCCTTCAGAAAATGCCCAGCGCAAGATGAGCGCTAGAGAATATATGAACCGAAGGTATGGTTCTGCCTATACTGAGCCCCTAGGTAAATGGGTAGAATGGACAAAGGGAACAGTTAAACCTTTAAAATCTGAAGGGACTTTTGATTTAAAAGTATGGCAAACTTTTCTGCACGATTATGGCCCACTACTGTGCAGTGAAGGAACGTGGAGAATAGCTCGCACATGGGAGACAGAAGCTAAAGTAGCAAATCAAACTGGCTTGACGGAGATATTTAATAAAAGTACTGCCCAAATTTACTACGTTTGGCCAGAAGACTCTGTAGAGGAGGACCCCCCACCTTATGTGGCTGCCAGTTTGGCTTTAAGGGGTCCACGCACAAAAGCAAAAGAATTAGATTACATGGAACACACAAAAGATGAGCTATGCAATATAGCAGAGAGCAGAGGTTTAACAGCCCCATATCAACCTACAAAGAGGGATTTGGCTCGTATCCTAGAAACAGATGATTGGCATAAATCAAAAGGCACATATGCAAACCTAGATCTCTCTGAACTTAAGGCTTTGGCCAGAGAAAGAGAGATAGAGTCTGAACTTCCAGAGCAAACCATAATTTCCAAATTGTGGCAGCAAGATGAAGAGAGAAGGAAGGGAGATGCCAGCCCTTCTGCCCCTGGCATAGAGAAATCTGTTGCAGTTTATTCTGTCAAAACCCAATTAGTTTTTGAAGGTGATGCTGTTGACAGAAAGTCTCAAATTAAATGGCATGTACCTTTTAGTCCCCAAGATATGAGAGCCATATTAGAGGGATTGGGAGATCCTAGAAAGAATCCAATTGGGTTTGCAAACAAACTTGGTGCTGCACAGGAAGCATATGAGGCTTCTGCTACTGACATTCATCAGCTTCTTATTAAAGCAGTGGGAAGCAACATGTCTGGCTATATACTTAAAGAATGTGGTGTAGACGTCAAAAATCTAGGTAAGATGGTTAGTGGATGGGAGGTTTGTGAGAAATTGAAGGAAAAATTGCCCCAAATATATGGACAAACCAGACATGCTGAATTTATGAATGCTAAGCAAGGGAAAGAGGAAGCAGCAGGGGCTTATTGGAGGCGGTTAAGTGATATGGCTGAGGAAGCAGGCATTAAAAAAGAGGAAGAGAAGGCGGGAGAAACTGCAAGTCCATCTACACAACTGGTGAAACAAAGGTTTCTTGATGGTTTAATACCCCAGTTGAAAGAAAAGTTGTTCACAGCAAGGCCTGAGGCAGGCAATATGTCTATTCGAGACGTCCTGCCTATCCTGTTATCCATAGAAAACAGGATTAACCAAAAAGACAGCAACCCCAAGGTAATGTACATGGGGAAGCAGAGAGGAAAAGGAAGAGGAAGAGGCAAAGGCAATTTCAGAAATCATGGCAATCGGGGACCAATTATATGCTACAATTGTGATGGGGAAGGACACATAGCCAAATTCTGCCATCTTCCTGACCGTAGACTAGAAAAGAGCTTAGAGGCACCTCATGCTGATCCCAGTTCTCTGCCAAAAGCAGTGGATCAGGCATAGGAAAATGGCATGCCAGTATCAATCATGTTAAATAGGGGAGACAATGGTCCCGAGGCCAGAGTAAAAGTATTTTTACAAGAACTCCCCTATCCTGGAGGAGAAACAGAATTAACCTTTTTAATTGATACTGGTGCAAGCCAAAGTGTTTTTAATATAGAGGACTTACCTCCAGGATTATTATCTACAAATGTTATCTCTGGTGTTGGCTGAACCGGGACCTCTACTGATTTGGTTGAGTCCAAGCCACTTAAACTCAGGCTACGACAGCAAACAGAAATTGTCACTAAAGTGTTAGTTTCAGACACAGTTCCTACCAATCTTTTGGGAGCTGACATTTTGAACCAAATTTTAGCAAACATAGACTACACTCCTACAGGAGTCCAAGTGGTCAGTAGTCTATCAGGAGAAGTTTTAAATTCTGCCTGTGGAGTATTTTTAATCCAAGACTCCACTCTGCTGTTTAGACCAGAATTGAAAGTGATTCCCACTGAATTATGGGCCACCAGCAAATATGATGTAGGTCTGCTGGATTGCACCCCAGTCATGATAAAAATTAAACCAGGAGCCCATCTCCCACAGATTAAGCAGTACCCACTGATTATTGCTCAGACTGAGGGGATAAAGGATCAAATCACTCAACTGAAAGCAGCAGGGGTTGTTGTACCAATTAAGTCCCAGGTCAATACACCCCTGTTCCCAATTGCAAAGAAGCCAGACAAGAAGGGTGGGCAGGTGACATATCGCATGGTGCATGATTTGAGAGCCATTAACAATATAATAGAGGCAGATACCCCGATCGTGCCCAACCCCCGCACTTTACTAAGTGGAATACCTGCCTCCAGCACCTGCTTTACAGTGATTGATCTTGCAAATGCTTTCTTTTCGGTGCCCCTGCACCCAGATTGCTGGCACCTTTTTTCATTTACCCACGATGCCCAAAAGTTAGCATGGACAAGATTGCCCCAAGGCTGTGTGAGTAGCCCCTCTGAATATAATACTGCGTTAAAGCAAGTATTGGACCAATGGTCCCCCTTACACCCAAACACAGTTTTGCTTCAGTACATAGACGATTTGCTTATTTGTTCTGATACAAAGGACATTTGTAGCAGAGAAACAGTAAGCCTTCTCCTGTTTCTCTATAACAGTAACAACAAAATGGATTCTCTTGTGCTTAAATGAAAAGTACAATGAATGTCCATGTCATTTCCCCCCTTTTGTTTATTTGACACCATTCTTCTCCGCGTTACGTTCAGCCGATTGCTGGTAACTCCTGTTACATTGGCGCAGAGAGACAGCGTCCTGTTCAGCTCTCTCCTAGCTTTCTCACAATAATGGGTTCATCAGGGCTGGTGGTACATTTGTTGGTACAGCGGGTAGTCACACAGAGGCATAGCCTGATGAGGAAGTAAATAACAAACATGAGAAATAGGAACATCACAATGTAAGTGCCTAGTTTCTGTAACCATGTTGCTATGCCATATAAAAAATCATCAAAACCACCTAAACCCTGAAAGGGGTTCCATCCATCTTTAGCAATATCTCTGGCCTTATTTTGTAGTTCTCTTATCTTAGCAAGATGCCCTTTAATAATGTCCTCATTATCAGAAATGTATATACAACAGTCAGTGCGAAATATCTTACACATCCCACCTTGAGCTGCAGTGAGATAATTTAGCGTTAATCTGTGCTCTAACAAAGTTAGCAAAGATAAGCTACAATACTGCCAAGAGAAAGTGATCTTCCTGGGTCACTGCATTTCACATGGAATCCGTCACCTAACCCCAGATCGAGTTAAAACTCTACAAAACTTTGAAAAGCCAAGAAATGTACGGCAACTACGTGCCTTCCTGGGGTTAGTGGGATATTGTAGGGACTGGATTCCAAATGCATCAGAACTTATGGCTCCTCTATATGAGGCTACCACTAGAAACCCTTTCAAACTCACGTGGGACAATGAATTGCAGATGAAGGAGCTTATTAAAATTTTGTCTGAAGCTCCCGCCATTGGACTTCCTGACTATACTAAGACTTTCTCGTTGTTCTGTCATGAAGTCAATGGATTTGCTGCAGGTGTACTCACCCAGCTACATGGAGACAAACAGAGGCCTGTGATGTATGTATCAGCCTCATTAGACCCTGTCATCAAAGGCTCCCCCAGTTGTATGCGAGCCATAGCAGCCTGCATTTTGCTGCTAGACAAAGTAACTGAGCTTGTACTAGATTCTGCTCTGATCCTGTATGTGCCACATGCAGTACAGGAAATCATGAATCAAGTAAATACTAGACATGTGTCTGCCAGTAGATTTGACAAGTACCAGTCTGCTCTTTTTGCTCCATCGAATTTAACAATCAAACGATGTGTTACTTTAAATCCGGCTACTCTTCTTCCTATAATTGATGAGGAAGATGCAACAAATGGTACTGATGTAGAACCTGAGAGTTTTTCTCATGATTGTATGGCTCTTATGGAGGTAGAAAGGGCCTCTGTCACACCAGCAAAAGATGAGCCCTTATCAGATTGTGACACACACTTATTCGTAGATGGTTCCAGATTTTACACTGATGATGGTCAGCCACACACAGGGTTTGCTGTAACCACTACAGACACCATTTTACATCAGGAAGCATTGAAACCCCAGATGTCAGCACAGGAAGTGGAGTTGTATGCTGTAGTCAAAGCATGTCATCTCCTAGAGAATCAATAGGGGAAACATCTACACTGACAGCAGATATGCATTTGGAACGATTTTGGGCCTATCTGGAAAGCACGAAACTTTTTGACTAGTGCAGGGAAGCCAGTGAGACATGCAAAACTCATAGAGCGGCTATTTGAGGCCTTTCAGAAACCAGCAGAAGTTGCCATCTTGAAGGTAAAAGGGCATGCAAGGGGAAATGACATGACAGCCAGGGGAAATGCTTTAGCGGACCAAGCGGCAAAGGATGCTGCCCTTATGGCATTTGGAGTCACACCCACTGTAGGGGTCGCCCAGGTAGCGGGGACAGATTCCCCTCATCAAGAGTAGTGGGATGTAGAAACTCTAATTCAGTTGCAGAACCAGGCCCCTGATGAAGAGAAGGATAAGTGGATCAAATGTAATGCTACCCAAAATCAGCAGGGCCTGTGGAGCGCTGACAACAGGTGGTGTCTACCCAGGAGTTTGTACCCAGTTTTAGCACAGCTGGCACATGGCGTCAGTCATCTTGCTAAGGGCGCGATGGTGGCACTTACTGACTGCTATTGGATAGCACCTGGATTTAGTGCATTTGCAGCCAGGTTTTGTGCTTCATGTCTCACTTGTGCTCTGTACAATGCAGGGAGGCCTGTTCATGTTCCCCAAAGGCATTCTCCAAAGCCAGATTTCCCTTTCCAAAGAATTCAAATAGACTACATTCAGATGCCCAGAATAGGCACCTATGAGTTTGCTTTAGTGTGTGTTGACATGTTTTCAGGTTGGCCCGAGAGCTGGCCAGTAGCCAAAGCAAATGCAAAAACAACAGCAAAGAAAATTTTGAATGAAATAGTTTGTAGATATGGAGTTCCTGAAACTATTGAGAGTGACAGAGGAACCCATTTTACTGGGGAAGTAATGAAAGAGGTAATGGAAGCCCTTCACATACAGCAAGCTTTCCATACACCTTATCATCCACAAAGTAGTGCTAAAGTTGAGAGACTTAATGGAATTTTGAAAAACAGATGTGCAAAAATTAAAGCAGATACAGGAAAAGGATGGGTGGAAGCTTTGCCATTAGCCCTATATTCTGTACGAACTACCCCTAAACAACCCCATGGGCTGTCCCCCTATGAGATTTTATTTGGAGGGCCACCCAAAACAGGGCTATATTTTTCCCAACAGTTGCAGGCTTCTCACTCTAATCTGTTAGAATATGTTCAGATTTTGCAAAGAACATTGAATAAAATACATGAAGGTGTTTATAAATCTATCCCCGACCCAGATTCTGTTTCAGGTATTCACAGAATCCAACCAGGTGACTGGGTGGTGGTCAAGCGACACGTCAGAAAGCCAATAGAACCAAAATTTGACGGACCACATTTGGTGCTTTTGACAACCGGTTCTGCTGTCAAGTTGGAAGGAAAGCCCACCTGGATTCACGCCAGTCACTGCAAGAAAATCCTGAAGTGATGATATCCTTTGAAAAAAAGATGATAATGTTTCTTTTCTTTTTGTTGTTTGTGAGAACTGAGACATGGAAAAATAACCCTTTCATCCAAATGTTAAAATTGTATGCAACCCATAGCAACGCTAGTAACTGCTGGGTGTGTTCTCACTTACATCCCCAAACAGGAACAATACCCATGATAGCAATGCCTCTCAATTTCACTGATCTAAACAGGACCAGAATAAATGGCTCATACATAGTCTCCACAGCTAATGAGCACAGATCAGTAACTTTGATGGTTTTGAAACAGATAGACACTCCACAGATTTGTTTAAACATTACATGCCCGTTTAACACTAAATGTACACGGTTGGGCAATTCAGATTGCAGCCGAGCAAAAATTACAGTTTATGGAGGAGACTATGGTCAATATTATTATATCCCAGATCCAGAACTAAATAGAACCCTTTATAGTACAAATTGCTTACAGTTTCCAATATGTGAAAATATCGGTTTCCTGAGATTCCATGTTATTGCTTCCAGTTTTTTAGGAGCAGGCATACTGTCCATACGTAGAGGGTTATATTATATATGTGGAAATAAAGCTTACACCTGGCTTCCTACTAATGTTACAGGTACTTGTTATATTGGGAAGTTAGTACCTGCTTTGGCTGTTTGCAAAGATACAGTGCGACCAGATCAAAGTCCAGAATACCCTTTAGTGTTCAAAAGAGAGCTGTTCACTGAAGGTGACATGGCATGGTCATGGTTCCCTTCCTGAACAGGATGGGGAATTGAAGCAATGAAAAGACTAAATAATTACACTAGAATTGTAGATGAGATTATTAACCTTACTACCACTGATATAGGTTTATTAAATGAAGAAATGGCTCAGCTTAAAAAAGTAGTATTAGAGCACAGATTAACGCTAAATTATCTCACTGCAGCTCAAGGTGGGATGTGTAAGGTATTTCACACTGACTGTTGTATATACATTTCGGATAATGAGGACATTATTAAAGGGCATCTTGCTAAGATAAGAGAACTACAGAATAAGGCCAGAGATATTGCTAAAGATGGATGGAACCCCTTTCAGGGTTTAGGTGGTTTTGGTGATTTTTTATATGGCATAGCAACATGGTTACAGAAACTAGGCGCTTACATTGTGATGTTCCTATTTCTCATGTTTGTTATTTACTTCCTCATCAGGCTATGCCTCTGTGTGACTACCCGCTGTACCAACAAATGTACCACCAGCCCTGATGAACCTATTATTGTGAGAAAACTAGGAGAGAGCTGAACAGGACGCCGTCTCTCTGCGCCAATGTAACAGGAGTTACCAGCAATCGGCTGAACGTAACGCGGAGAAGAATGGTGTCAAATAAACAAAAGGGGGGAAATGACATGGACATTCATTGTACTGTTCATTTAAGCACAAGAGAATCCATTTTGTTCTCACTGTTGAAATGTGTTCTGTAACCTTCACCTAACACACAGACACTTCTCCTACTAAACGCTCTCTACTCCCCCCTATCTTTTCAAGGTTTTACTTTTGCAATTGTTCTATTCGCTAGTTTTTAATAATATATTTCTATTTGTTAGCTTTTAATAACATATTGCTATTTGTTACTTTTTAATAACATCTCACACCACCCCTTTCTTATCTATGTATAAAATAACATGTAATACATTTTTCACTGAACGGACATTTTAAACACAGTGATTGAGTCCTGTGAATCTGTTCCTGCAGCTGCAGTATTAACTTTGTTTTAGAGTCCCAATCAGAATTCAGTCATATCAGCCGCTAAAGTGTTTGGGTTGAACTTGAAGAAAAGTTGGCAACCCTACCTGTAGTGCTGCAGTTGCTGTATGTTCGTATTCCTCCATGGATTGTATCACTCTCACAAAAAGTAGGGTTGTTTCTTTGAGTATACCCAGCTCCCTGATCGAATTATCCATTTGTTTGTCAGGTTTTTTCTCTGCTTTCTAATTATACCATTGGTGATCTTTATAGACTTACGTCTTCTCCTCTTTATGGAACTCCCCAACATCCACCACACAGTTGTTCAGGTAAATTCTTAACAATGCAGGTGGTTTGCCATCTCACAAAAAAAAACAGACTGTGGCTGCTTTTTTATATTGCTCTAACTTGAACCTAAACATAAGTCTTAATCATAGTAATAATAGTATTCCCCGAGATGAGTGAGTTTGAGTCAATCATCTACAAATCTTGAGAGACAGGTCTGCACACCAGCAACCTCCAGAACTGGTCCTGTATGTACTGTATCTTCTGAATCATATTGGTCCCCTAGTAACTCCAGCAAGGACACAAGAAAGGTGGTACTTGTGCTACACCTCCCCAAGGAGTCCCAATGTGCCCTATGTCACAGCTGCTCCAGTAGCACACTCAGCATATTATAAAACCCTCTCTTCACCCACTGGGCATGGGGCATTAATACACCACCCATTACTTAGCTGACTGTCACATTTAGGCAGGTTAACTAGAGACTGAGAGGTTGGTTGGGTAAGTCTCTTCTTTTTCTTTTCTGAGAGAAGCTATGCAGCAGCTTCCAGACATTCAGAAGGTGATCCTGGCACCTGCTGAATGCCTCTGTTTTTCTGGCTCATAGTTGCAGTGCAGCCCTGTTAACTTGAATAGGTGAGTTTGGCTGGCAGTGCCACCTGTCAAGTTGATAAGCTGCATTAAATTTGCATTGCAGTAGTGGCATATGTACAGTTTTCCCGGATGTATTTTAGGTTTTAGGAGGGCAGTCAAGGGGGAATTAAAACATTATGATTATCACCCGATTAAAGCCAAAGTCTAGGTATAGCAATTTTTCCATAGGTACATTGTTTCAGCTTGGACCAATGTATGTGACATAGCTGTGTGATCCCTGTGGAAGCTGGAAATCACTGTAATAGAAACCGCTACTCCAGTAATTGCCACAAGCTGTTGGGTTCCGTTCCGGGTGTCTGCCCTGCTGCATTTTGAACACAGGAAGTTGCCAGCTTGGCCTGAGTCCCATTAAAAGAACACTTTGCATTCTCTCTGTGAATGCAAAGTATTTTCTGATTGAACAACATGGAGCGGCAAGGACCCAATGGCAATTGCCGGAGTAGTGGTGCCTACTACAGTGATTTACAGGGCAATCCCACAGCTATGGCCCATACATACTTTCATTTGTCCAAGCTGGAACAATGTAACTATGGAAAAATTGCCATACCTAAACTTGATGGTTATTGATATAACATATTAAAATATTTTAATACATATTAACCCCCATTGTGTCCATGTACCCTCTAAATGAAAAAGTCTCTGGCTGAAAAAAAATTCAAAAATATACGTGTAAAGAAAGACGTTCGATTTTATCCTTACCTTACTCTCTTCTGCCATGGCACTGGATGTCACCATCATTTTAGGGAAAAATACTTAACCACTAATGTCCCAAGATGTGGAAGACGAGATTAAGGAAAGTGTTATGCCGCGTACACACGATCGGACATTCCGACAACGAAATCCTGGGATTTATTTCCGACGGATGTTGGCTCAAGCTTGTCTTGCATACACACAGTCGCACAAATGTTGTTGGAAATTTCCTATCGTCAAGAACACGCTGACGTACAACATGTACGACGACATATAAAGAGGAAGTTCAATAGCCAGTGCACCACCCTTTGGGCTCCTTCTGCTAATCTCGTGTTAGTAGAAGTTTGGTGAGAGACAATTCACGCTTTTCAGCCTTGTGCTTTTCAGATCGTCACTGCTCTTCATTTGTGCTTGTGGGTTTGTATCTGGTTTTCAGTGTGTGTAGTCAGTTCGTATCTGGTTTTCAGTGCATATTTTAATATTACGTATTTGATTCTCAGTGCGTTCTTGTCCGCTCGTTTCTGAATTTGAGCTCGCTCTTCTCAGGCCTTTCTGATTTTCAGTGCATTCTGTTAGTTTGTTCTGACCAGCTGACCATTTTGAAGCCATGTTGCGGCTTCGTACTCGTCGTAGAGTTCGTGCTGTGCAGGGGCTTGGTGTTGGGGTTCTTACGTTGACCCAAGCCCAGTCTATGAACAGGGCGAGGAGGTGTACATGGAATAAGAATTGGTTGCTCCAGCGTGACCAATTCTTTCATATGCCTTTGTTGCGGGAGATCTGGGAGAATAAACCTGATGATTTCAGAAATTATCTCCGGATGACGGAACTGTTTTTCACCATCTGTTGGCTTTGCATGCTGCAAGCCATCACTCTGGAACAAAGGCTAGTCGCCATGTTGCGTTACTTGGCAATGGGGAGAAGTCTGCAGGACATCAAGTTCTCGACAGGCATCTCCCCCCAGGCTCTGGGGATCATTATTCCAGAGACCTGTTCTGCCATCATTCAGGTCCTGCAGAAGGACTATATTAAGGTAAGTTTTCTCCTTTAACATCACATTATTTGTATTTAAATAAATGTGTTTTTTAAATAAATTTTTATTTTAAACTGAAAAATATTTCCTTGAAAGTGCACTGAAACTGCACTGAAAGTGCACTTGTAGTGCAAAGTGGATTTGCCTTTAGTAAATAACCCCCATTGTCAATGTAAACACCAGCCTAAGCAAAAAACTGCTATTGAGCATTGAAAGAAGAAGCCACACATTGTTGAGAAGAACATTTTTTACTCTGTGCACATTCACATGTGCGTTTAGAAAAGGGTTTTTGAACAAACCAACATATTTTTGGAATACATTTTTTTTTTGACAGTAGAAATATCCTTTTTTGCGGTAAACAGGCATGTTTTTAAAACCATAAAACAATACACAACTCAGGAACATACAAAGTTCAACTTTGATAAATTGAAGGCAATATCAGACATTAGTATGTCCAAACTGTGTTGATATTGCCTTCATCAGATGGGGTGATGTCACCCCTGTGAAAGCCAAATTTTGAAGATACACACAAATTGAGAGTCAAAATGGGGATTTCCCTCCTGATCCCATGCCTAAGGTCAACGTGTGCTAGCTCCCATCATGGGGTATCGATGGACGTGTTTCAGGGGTGCAACCCCTTCCTCTCACCTACTTGAGTTGAGAGGAAGGGGTTGCACCCACAAAACGCGTACATTGATATCCCGTGATGGCAGATAGCACATGTTGACACACTGTGTGCATTTTCAAAATTTGGCTTTTAAAATTTTTTAGAAAAGTTTGAAAAATAAAAACAATTACAAAAATGTTGGTGTGTTTTAGATTCTGCCTAAAACATCAATGATGTTTTTGAGTCTTTTTTCCACATCATTGATGTCTTCCTCGAATTTCTGTAAATCCCGAATGCACACCATGATCTCCCCGATGAGGACGTGTGCACTTGCACTTGTGAAATGTGTTTCCTATTCCACAACATCCACATCACCTAAAATAAAAAAACACACCATGTATTATAAATATGCAGGCATACATCTATTACCTGAAGCTGTGGTCTCAGATACTCACCTGTTGTGGTCACTATTTCACCCACTTCATAAACCTCTCCTTCCTCCACATCCTGAGGTTGTGGTTTTAGGATTTCCCCTTCTTTAGGAGGTTGGGGGTCCCTGGTGACCTCAGATGTTCCGAGTCTTTTCTCCCCTATGTGAATAAAAAAAAGGTATACTTAGCACACAGATATTTGAGGGCAGAAATAGTAATATGAAACATTGCTTGAAGTGTCGTACAATTGTCTGTTTTGGCAGAGTTCCAAGCTGAAGACATGATTTTTTCCCTTTCTTAAAGCTGGAATACTTACCTTTTTTGGTAAAGTATCACACATGTAGAGACCCCTAGTATCCACTGGAGCACCTGTGTGTGACACCCTAAAAAGTTTGTTCAGGTGTCTCACACTAGTGCTCCTGCGTCCAGATGTGTAAACAGCTGCTTAGTGTCCTCTCCTTAAACTGAATCAAGTTTGCATTTCATTCTAGTTACAAACCCATCTAGACAACAATGTACTGAACTTCTTTGAATACAAATAGTCATGACCAAATGTAGTTAACCTGCATCTGCCAAAAACATTGTATTAGTGGGCGAACGAACGATGTTTGCTATGAACGATTACTGTGCCTACAAACCTGAAACTTGCCATTTTAGCTTAAACTTTCTTAAACTGTCCAACAGTAAAGAAAAGCACATGGAGCAGCATGCAAGTAATAATAATAATAGGAACACACGACAACTACTTACTTTTTTGCAGAACTCTCTTGATCATTCTGTACTGATCCTGGTCCCTCAATTTGAGGTCTAACCATCGTTTCCTCAGTTGTTTACTCGTCATAACCCAAAATTCTTCTGCAGACTTTTTACAACTTTAGCCATGATCTTGGCCTTTCTCTCATTTGTGTTTGGGTAAGGTCCATGCTTCCCATCATAGTTGGCCCTCTTCAAGATGTCCACCATCTCCACCATCTCTACAAAGAACATATTTGAGGCCTTAAATCTCCTCCGGGATCGGGACTATCGTGGCTCCGGGCTTTTGTCAATGCTGCTGCTGTCTTCATGCACTTGTTCTTTCTCCACCATGTGCTCTCCCACTGCGCAGAAAGAGAAGGGGCAGGGTATAGACTAGAAAGAAGGTCAGGGGCAGGCGGAGTTTAACGCATGCGTGCGTTGTCCGTACGATCTGTGGGCAAAGGAAGGAGTAGCGGAAGCGCAGATCATTCTAACGAAGGTACAATTTTAACTTGGGGCATCAGTGGCCTATACTGCTTATAGACTGAGGCCTATATTGGGACAAGATTATGCGAGTTTGGCCTGATATTAGGGTTTGTCTTGTGTTGTGTCTTGCAGATAAAATGGATCGATTCAATGATCATGGTTTCCTCCCCCAATTCATTGATTTGTACAGAGAGCTGCCCTGTCTGTGGTAGACAAAACACCCATTTTATACAAATCGACTAAAGAGGAAGGCAGCACTGGATAAATTGCTGGAATTTGTGAAGCCACAAAATTGGTGGCCTGAGGAGCACATATAATAGGGAGCGCAAGAAGGTCCAGGATTCCATGAGATCAGAAGTAGGGATGAGCCGAACACCCCTGGTTCGGTTCGCACCAGAACTTGTGAACAGACCAAAACTTTGCACGAACGTTAGAACCCCATTGAAGTCTATGGGACTCGAACATTCAAAATCAAAAGTGCTCATTTTAAAGGCTAATTTGCATGGTATTGTCCTAAAAAGGGTTTGGGGACCCGGGTCCTGCCCCAGGGGACATGTATCAATGCAAAAAAAGTAGTGAAATAATAAAAGTGTAATATTCCTTTAAATTTCGTACCTGGGGGGTGTCTATAGTATGCCTGTAAAGGGGCGCATGTTTCCCGTGTTTAGAACAGTCTGACAGCAAAATGACATTTCAAAGGAAAATAAGTCATTTAAAACTACTCGCGGCTATTAATGAATTGCCGGTCCGACACTACACATAAAAGTTCATTGATAAAAACTGCATGGGATTTCCCCACAGGGGAACCCTGAACCAAAATGTAAAAAAAAAACTGCCGTGGGGTCCCCCTAAATTCCATACCAGGCCCTTCAGGTCTGGTATGGATATTAAGGGGAACCCCGCGCCAAAATTAAAAAAAATTAAGTTGGGGTCCCCCTCAAAATTCATACCAGACCCTTCAGGTCTGGTATGAATTTTAAGGGGAACCCCGCGCCAAAATTTTTTAAAAAATTGGCATGGGATCCCCCCAAAAATCCATACCAGACCCTTATCCGAGCACGCAACCTGGCAGGCCGCAGGAAAAGAGGGGGGGATGAGAGAGCGCCCCCCCTCCTGAACCGTACCAGGCCACATGCCCTCAACATTGGGAGGGTGCTTTGGGGTAGCCCACCAAAGCACCTTGTCCCCATGTTGATGAGGACAAGGGCCTCATCCCCACAACCCTTGGCCAGTGGTGGTGGGGGTCAGCGGGTGGGGGGCTTATCGGAATCTGGAAGACCCTTTAACAAGGGGACCCCCAGATCCTGCCCCCCCTGTGTGAAATGGTAAGGAGGTACAAAAGTACCCCTACCATTTCACAAAAAAACTGTCAAAAATGTTAAAAATGACAAGAGACAGTTTTTGACTATTCCTTTATTTAAAGTCTTCTTTTTTCCATCTTCTATCTTTTTTCTTCTTTCTTCTATCTTCCTTCGGTTTCTTCCTCCATCTTCTTCTTCCTCTGATCCTCTGCATCTTCTTCTCTTCATCTTCTTCTCGGGCCGCTCCGCATCCATGATTGGATGGGAGGCTCCTGCTCTGTAACTCTTCTCGTCTTCTGACAGTTCTTAAATAACAGAGGGCGGAGCCACCGGGTGACCCCGCCCACTCTGACGCACAGGGACTTGATGGGGACTTTCCTGTGGTATTCCCCGTGACGTCAAAGGGGGGCGGGGTCACCCATTACGGTAGTTTTTTTTTTAAATTTTGGTTCGGGGGTTCCCTTGTGGGGAAATCCCATGCAGTTTTTATCAATGAACTCTTATGTGTATTGTCGGACCGGCAATTCATTAATAGCCGCTGTAATGGAAATTTGTAAGTTCTGTATATAATTGTATTCTATTTTGTATGTATTGCACTCTGCCATCACTGTGCACACGGCACTAATAATGTTTTCAGTACATGTTTACATTCTTTCGAGTCCTGATTAGAATTAGCCTGCCTATGTAACGCCCCTTGTTACCATAAATGTACAATTGTAATATTAATGTGATACCTATGTAATCATGTGCATAAAAACCTTCAAATGCGTCATAATAAAGCAGAACAGTTATTTGGAAAGATGCTGAGCGTATCTTTTGTGTCTGTTCCCTACTGCAGTAGTTATTATTAATTTGGAACCACTAATCAATATGAGGATAGGAGTTGCCTATAATCAATTTAAGTCAGCATGGCGAGCTTTGCCTTAGAAGGGGATTCCAGGTGACCCTGAGTTTTCCGAAACGAGGAGCTTGAGACGATCCGGGAATTTCTGATAATCAGCCGGCTGAGGTAAGCCTTTTGCTTACATTTGAGTTATCAGACTTCCTTGATCAGTAAGGCATTTTCGGGACAAATGGTACCTATTTTACTCCCCTTAATCGAACAGTATTGATTGGTGGTTATATGTTATGTTGTCCCTGTCTATTGTCCATCGTAGTGCTATAGATAAGAAAGGGAAGAATAATGCTGTTCACAGGTATATGTAGTACATCTGCTAGATAAAGTAGTTTAGAGGCAAGAGGGTATAGGAACACGTAGAGAAGACTGGCCAGTCATTATGGGCATTGAATTAAGTAAGGGAATGAAGGGTAAGAGACCCTCAAAAATGCCCAGCGCAAGAGGAGCGCTATATATGAACCGAAGGTGTGGTTCCGCCTATACTGAGCCCCTAGATTAATGGTTAAAGTGGACAGGGATCCACAATGGGTAACTGGGTTACCAAGGTCCACAGGGACTAAGAATCATGCAGAGTAAACAGCTAGAGAAACAGTTATCTATGTGAGCAGCATGGATCAAGTGTGACATTAACACTAGACAGAAAGGGACATTTTCATGTTGTTGTGGGATGAATTTGGGGTCAGGCACTACAACTATTACAATCAGAAACAGAGAAATGAGAGGTAAAACAGAATACTTTATATGTTGTCAGAGAGAGAAGATGGGATGAGCACTCTGGCTGCCCGTCTGATCATAGAAGCTAGATATAAAAGATATCTGAACAAAATAAGGAAAACAGAATTTAGGCAGGGAAATATTAAAGAGTTAAAAGAAAGTGAGAGAATGATATGCATGTGTTGTGCACAAATGGGAAAAATGTAAGCGATTTTAGAGAGATATTGGTGTATGTGTGTGCGAATGCTGGGACCTTTAGTTCTATTGCTTGTGTGTGTCATGTATGCAGATGTGACCCCCTCCTTTGTGCTCTCATGAAAGAAATGTGGCTGAAATGAAAGGCCAGTGATAAGCTGGAAGGACACCATGCCAATTCCAGTTTTTTAGAAAAAACATTTATAACAAAATGTGCCGGGTTAACAAACAATGTGATCACAATTATTTTGAATCTGTTTTCCAAACATGGTAAAATGAAGGTTACATTTAACCGTGTATTACGCAAATTGAATATCCTTTGATAGTGGAAACAGTGCATTTAAAAAAAGGGAAAGTAAAATTAAGTAATAATGAGTATTAATTTCTAATATGAGTTTAACAATTTTATTAATAATATAGATATATTGAAACTGGTTTAGACAACCTTTGGTTGGAAATGAAATCCAGGTTATTAGGGAAATTTGTAAAAATGGGATTAGTTTAGATTAAGATAACAATTTTTGTAATTTTACATTTATTCAATAAGCTCTTATTGAGAGAAAAAAAAGATTAAGATGAGGTTGTTATTTGGAATACAGCTGTCATAATATTTAACAAAGCCAAGATGGATGGGATACGTAAGAAGTTTTTCTACAAAAATGAAATTTCAAGGTTCTTGATAATAACTTGATGTCAGTCCATGATGTGAGAGTTGTTATAAATAAAATTTAAATATAACAGACCCATCACATCAAGTCCACACACCCTGTTAGGATAAACGCCACCTGCAGCCAGTTGTTTTATAGTTTTTGATGCTTTCTGGTCCATCATACAGATTGTTGATCCTTTTGTTTTTATTTATTTTTATTTTTGAAATCCAAAGCAGAATGTGTGGATTGTGAAATGATGTGCCCCTTTTCCTTGTAAGGACAGTGGTATAAAAGCAATAATATTTTGGATTTATGGGCATCTCTCCATGACCGCAGGGTATTGTTATCATTTGTTTTAATATTGCCAGGAAAAAGTTGTCTTTGGAAACATGAAACTGGAGTTCTTACACAAGCAGCGTGATAGAAAACAAGCCATTGTAATATATTTATGCAAGCTGGACCCAGTAATGAAGGGTTCATCCCGACATATCATAGATGTAGCTTTTATGAAAAAGTGCTATTAGACAAAGTTAAATATTGTTTTGGTCAAACATTTAATTTTTAATGGTCCGACATTCTGTGCAGCAAATATACAGCTAACTAAATGTTTGTCTAATGAAAGGTTTAAAATATGAGTTTGTTTATGTACAAATCTAACAATGAAAAACGCGTACATTTATTCAAAAGAAAGGAAAAGACACATGTGTTAAATTGATGGTGTAGGAATCAGCTGCTGTGAGCCCAGTGCAGGACACACTCCCTGAAGACCCAGATATTACATTTTTTGTAGATTTGAGTATGCAGTTTATCACCCAGAAGGATACTTTGTATTCAAAGTCATTGGATCCTTTTTCCCCAGCTCCAGAAACAGAGCTCCATGTTTTAGCAAAGCCTGTGAGCTATAAAAAGAATGTATATTTATATAGATAGTCGAGATATAGAGAGCTTTTGGTTCCATTTGAAGGGCCAGAAGTTTGTTTTTACTTCGGCAGGTAAACCAATAAAGCATGCCAAGTTAATTTGATTGGCTGTTTTCAGCCTTCCAGGTTCTTGCTGATTTAGCCATATTAATTTTAACACATGGAAGCAGACCAGGTGACTCTAAGGATGCTGCATTTACAGCCCCGGACACTTGATGGGTCTGTGCAACTCACAGATTTCACCCTAGTTCTGGCCCAGTATAACTGGGATTAATAATTCAACTTTAAAGGGGTTGTAAAGGTAATTTTATTTTAAAAAAAAAATAACTAACATGTCATACTTACCTTCACTGTGCAGCTCGTTCTGCACAGAGTGGCCCCGAACCTGCTCTTCTGGGGTCCCTCGGCGGCTGTTTCAGCTCCTCCCCGCAAGAAATAACCACCTTAATGTGAGCTCCCTCGCATGGTGGTTAGTTGTTGCGGGCGCGCTCCCGTGATACAGCCGGCAGCTATAGCCGCTCGCTGTATCACTCGGCCCCGCCCCCCGGCGCGCCGCGTCATCGGATGTGATTGACAGCAGCACGAGCCAATGGCTGCGCTGCTTTCAATCCATCCACTGCAGCCAATCAGCGACCAGGCTGAGCTGCAATAGAGATGACGGGATCGAGCAGCGAAGATTCGAGGTGTCAGGTAAGTAAAACGGGGGGGCTGAGGGCGGCGGTATTGTCAAAAGTTTTTTCACCTTAATGCATATAATGCATTAAGGTGAAAAAATTTTTACTTTTACAACCCCTTTAAGGACCCCAGAACAAGAAGAACAAGTGGTCCACAGGGAGCAACTTATTATGAAACAGGACTTTGGAAAAGGTGATCATTTATGTCTGCCAGCCACTCTTTTCCCTCCAGCTTGACACATGGACCGTGTCATCAGTCACAAGCAGTTATGGCTGCCTTACTAAATGAGCGTGGGATAGAGCCAGGGTTCTCCACAGTTGTTTTTATAACATATCACTTCTTGTTTTACCTGTTACCAAAGGTGTTACCAAAAGCTGAACATCCCTCCCAGAGATTACAAAAAAGATATATCCAGATGCCCAAGTTAGGATCTTACGAGTATGCATTTTGTCTGTATGGACATGTTTTTTGGATGTCCAGTGGCAAATGCTACTGCAAAGGCCACAGTAAAACGTGTTATCAGAAGTAGTTTGTAAATATAGAGTGCAGAAAGTATAGAGAGTAACAGAGGAAATCATTTTTTATAGGAGAGTCCTTACTAGAAGTATTGAGGTTTTATTTTTACACCCCCTACTGTCTACAATGTAGCGGAAAAAGTAGAGTAAGAAACTAGAAAACTTTTGCCTGAAAGTTTTCTTATATTTTATGAAGCCTCTAAGGGGGATGTTGGACTCTCTCCCTATGGGATTTGGTTTGGGAGTGTGTTACTCACTTGCTTATATTTTGTCTCAGCAGCTGAAGTCCTCCATTCGGATCTCACAGAGAATGCTGATGATCTTTTAAGGTTTACAAACCCATTTATGTGTTTTCTCCCCAATTCCAGATCCTAAAAGTTTGGAAGGATCTAAAACTAAAGCCAGGTGACTTGTGGATTGTTAAGAGACATTTATATATAAGGAAATGTTTGGAGACTCAATACAGCATCTATTTAGTGTACAGTTTTTGCAAAACTTGAAGGAAAAGTCACCTGGATCCACACCAGACACTGCAAAAATGACCAAATTAAAGAAATCTCTGTGTTTGATTTGTTTCCCTCTTGTGATCACAGTCTAGGGTACTTTTTGATTCAATTACTTTAATTGTAAGGGATATATATATATATATTTGAGAAGTAGTTTAGCCATGTTGAAGTCATATTTGTCTTTTGTACGTCTTCCATTTTATGTAGAATTATCTGTGTTTACATATGTCAGCATGCCAACAATTCAGCTAGAAGGCCATTCTGGCCACATGAGAGTACAGCCAGTACTCTGTAAATATGTCTTATCAATCATTTGTTTTTCACAATGAAAGGTCATTTTGTAATGAAAAAGTTGCTCAGCTATTATTTTCTCCACAATGGAGTTTTTTTTTTGCCTCTTTGGTCAGGACTACCTCCACCTAAGCGTGTGGTGGTTCCAGGTTAAAGGTGATAGCAGGTATGGTTAGTGATCAAAATATTGATCAAAAGAGGGGAGACTGTAATGGAAATTTGTAAGTTCTGTATATAATTGTATTGTATTTTGTATGTATCGCACTCTGTCCTCACTGTGCACACAGCACTAATAATGTTTTCAGTACATGTTTACATTCTTTTGAGTCCTGATTAGAATTAGCCTGCCTATGTAACGCCCCTTGTTACCATAAATGTACAATTGAAATAATAATGTGATACCTACGTAATCATGTGCATAAAAACCTTCAATTGCGTCATAATAAAGCAGAACAGTTATTTGGAAAGATGCTGAGCGTATCTTTTGTGTCTGTTCCCTACTGCAGTAGTTATTATTAATTTAGAACCACTAATCAATATGAGGATAGGAGTTGCCTATCATCAATTTAACCAAGTCAGCATGGCAAGCTTTGCCTTAGGAGGGGATTCCAGGTGACCCTGAGTATCCGAAACGAGGAGCTTGAGACGATCCGGGAATTTCTGATAAGCAGCCGGCTGAGGTAAGCCTTTTGCTTACATTTGAGTTATCAGACTTCCTTGATCGGTAAGGCATTTTCGGGACAAAGGGTACCTATTTTACTCCCCTTAATCGAACTGTATTGATTGGTGGTTATATGTTATGTTGTCCCTGTCTATTGTCCATTGGAGTGCTATAGATAAGAAAGGGAAGAATAGTGCTGTTCACAGGTATATGTAGTACATCTGCTAGATAAATTAGTTTAGAGGCAAGAGGGTAGAGGCACACGTAGAGAAGACTGGCCAGTCATTATGGGCATTGAATTAAGTAAGGGAATGAAGGGTAAGAGACCCTCAAAAATGCCCAGCGCAAGAGGAGCACTATATATGAACCGAAGGTGCGGTTCCGCCTATACTGAGCCCCTAGATTAATGGTTAAAGTGGACAGGGATCCACAATGGGTAACTGGGTTACCAAGGTCCACAGGGACTAAGAATCATGCAGAGTAAACAGCTAGAGAAACAGCTATCTATGTGAGCAGGATGGATCAAGGCTGACATTAACACTAGACAGAAAGGGACATTTTCATGTTAAGTTGTGGGATGAATTTGGGTCAGGCACTACAACTATTAGAGTCAGAAACAGAGAAATGAGAGGTAAAACAGAATACTTTATATGTTGTCAGAGAGGGAAGATGGGATGAGCACTCTGGCTGCCCGTCTGATCATAGAAGCTAGATATAAAAGATATCTGAACAAAATAAGGAAAACAGAATTTAGGCAGGGAAATATTAAAGAGTTAAAAGAAAGTGAGAGAATGATATGCATGTGTTGTGCACAAATGGGAAAAATGTAAGCGATTTTAGAGAGATATTGGTGTATGCGTGTGCGAATGCTGGGACCTTTAGTTTTATCGCTTGTGTGTGTCATGTACGCAGATGTGACCCCCTCCTTTGTGCTCTCATGAAAGAAATGTGGCTGAGATGAAAGGCCAGTGATAAGCTGGAAGGACACCATGCCAATTCCAGTTTTTTAGAAAAAACATTTATAACAAAATGTGCCGGGTTAACAAACAATGTGTTCACAATTATTTTGAATCTGTTTTCCAAACATGGTAAAATGAAGGTTATGTTTAACCGTGTATTGCACACATTGAATATCCTTTGATAGTGGAAACAGTGCATTTAAAAAAGGGAAAGTAAAATTAAGTAATAATGAGTATTAATTTCTAATATGAGTTTAACAATTTTATTAATAATATAGATATATTGAAACTGGTTTAGACAACCTTTGGTTGGAAATGAAATCCAGGTTATTGGGGAAATTTGTAAAAATAGGATTAGTTTAGATTAAGATAACAATTTTTGTAATTTTACATTTATTCAATAAGCTCTTATTGAGAGAAAAAAAAAGATTAAGATGAGGTTGTTATTTGGAATACAGCTGCCATAATATTTAACAAAGCCAAGATGGATGGGATACATAAGAAGTTTTTCTACAAAAATGAAATTTCGAGGTTCTTGATAATAACTTGATGTCAGTCCATGATGTGAGAGTTGTTATAAATAACATTTAAATATAACAGACCCATCACATTAAGTCTGCACACCCTGTTAGGATAGATGCCACCTGCAGCCAGTTGTTTTATAGTTTTTGATGCTTTCTGGTGCATCATACAGATTGTTGATCCTTTTGTTTTTATTTATTTTTATTTTTGAAATCCAAAGCAGAATGTGTGGATTTGTGAAATGATGTGCCCCTTTTCCTTGTAAGTGCCGTGGTATAAAAGCAAGAATATTTTGGATTTATGGGCATCTCTCCATGACCGCAGGGTATTGTTATCATTTGTTTTAATATTGCCAGGAAAAAGTTGTCTTTTGAAACATGAAACTGGAGTTCTTACACAAACAGCATGATAGAAAACAAGCCGTTGTAATATATTTATGCAAGCTGGACCCAGTGATGAAGGGTTCATCCCGACATATCATAGATGTAGCTTTTATGAAAAGGTGCTATTATACAAAGTTAGATATTGTTTTGGTCAAACATTTAATTTTTAATGGTCCAACATTCTGTGCAGCAAATATGCAGCTAACTAAATGTTTGTCTAATGAAAGGTTTAAAATATGAGTTTGTTTATGTACAAATCTAACAATGAAAAATGCGTAAATTTATTCAAAAGAAAGAAAAAGACACATGTGTTAAATTGATGACGTAGGAATCAGCTGCTGTGAGCCCAGTGCAGGACACACTCCCTGAAGACCCAGATATTTAATTTTTTGTAGATTTGAGTATGCAGTTTATCACCCAGAAGGGTACTCTGTATTCAAAGTCATTGGATCCTTTTTCCCCAGCTCAAGAAACAGAGCTCCATGTTTTAGCAAAGCCTGTGAGCTATGAAAAGAGTGTATATTTATATAGATAGTCGAGATATCGAGAGCTTTTGGTTCCATTTGAAGGGCCAGAAGTTTGTTTTTACTTCGGCAGGTAAACCAATAAAGCATGCCAAGTTAATTTGATTGGCTGTTTTCAGCCTTCCAGCTTCTTGCTGAGGTAGCCATATTAACTTTAACACATGGAAGCAGACCAGGTGACTCTAAGGATGCTGCATTTACAGCCCCGGACACTTGATGGGTCTGTGCAACTCACAGATTCCACCCTAGTTCTGGCCCAGTATAACTGGGATTAATAATTAAACTTTAAGGACCCCAGAATGAGAAGAACAAGTGGTCCACAGGGGGCAACTTATTATGAAACAGGACTTTGGAAAAGGTGATCATTTATGTCTGCCAGCCACTCTTTTCCCTCCAGCTCGACACATGGACCGTGTCATCAGTCACAAGCAGTTATGGCTGCCTTAGTAAATGAGCATGGGATAGAGCCAGGGTTCACCACAGTTGTTTTACTAACATACCACTTCTTGTTTTACCTGTTACCAAAGGTGTTACCAAAAGCTGACCATCCCTTCCAGAGATTACAAAAAGATATATCCAGATGACCAAGTTAGGATCTTACAAGTATGCATTTTGTCTGTATGGACATGTTTTCTGGATGTCCAGTGGCAAATGCTACTGCAAAGGCCACAGTAAAACGTGTTATCAGAAGTAGTTTGTAAATATAGAGTGCCAGAAAGTACAGAGAGTAACAGAGGAAATCATTTTTTATAGGAAAGTCCTTACTAGAAGTTTTGAGGTTTTATTTTTACACCCCCTACTGTCTACAATGTAGCGGAAAAAGTAGAGTAAGAAACTAGAAAACTTTTGCCTGAATGTTTTCTTATATTTTATGAAGCCTCTAAGGGGGATGTTGGACTCTCTTCCTATGGGATTTGGTTTGGGAGTGTGTTACTCACTTGCTTATATTTTGTCTCAGCAGTTGAAGTCCTCCATTCGGATCTCACAGAGAATGCTGATGATCTTTTAAGGTTTTTTACAAACTCATTTATGTGTTTTCTCCCCAATTCCAGATCCTAAAAGTTTGGAAGGATCTAAAACTAAAGCCAGGTGACTTGTGGATTGTTAAGAGACATTTATATATAAGGAAATGTTTGGAGACTCAATACAGCATCTAGTTCATGTACAGTTTTTGCAAAACTTGAAGGAAAAGTCACCTGGATCCACACCAGACACTGCAAAAATGACCAAATTAAAGAAATCTCTGTGTTTGATTTGTTTCCCTCTTGTTATCACAGTCTAGGGTACTTTTTGATTCAATTACTTTAATTGTAAGGGATATATATATATTTGAGAAGTAGTTTAGCCATGTTGAAGTCATATTTGTCTTTTGTATGTCTTCCATTTTATGTAGAATTGTCTCTGTTTACATATGCTGATAAGTCAGCATGCCAACAATTCAGCTAGAAGGCCATTCTGGCCACAGGAGTGTACAGCCAGTACTCTGTAAATATGTCTTATCAATCATTTGTTTTTCACAATGAAAGGTCATTTTGTAATGAAAAAGTTGCTCAGCTATTATTTTCTCAGAAATTGAGTTTTTTTTTTGCCTCTTTGGTCAGGACTACCTCCACCTAAGCGTGTGGATGTTCCAGGTTAAAGGTGATAGCAGGTATGGTTAGTGATCAAAATATTGATGAAAAGAGGGGAGACTGTAATGGAAATTTGTAAGTTCTGTATATAATTGTATTCTATTTTGTATGTATTGCACACTGCCCTCACTGTGCACACGGCACTAATGTTTTCAGTACATGTTTACATTCTTTCGAGTCCTGATTAGAATTAGCCTGCCTATGTAACGCCCCTTGTTACCATAAATGTACAATTGTAATATTAATGTGATACCTATGTAATCATGTGCATAAAAACCTTCAATTGCGTCATAATAAAGCAGAACAGTTATTTGGAAAGATGCTGAGCGTATCTTTTGTGTCTGTTCCCTACTGCAGTAGTTATTATTAATTTGGAACCACTAATCAATATGAGGATAGGAGTTGCCTATCATCAATTTAACCAAGTCACCGCGAGTAGTTTTAAATGACTTTTTTTCCTTTGAAATGTCATTTTGCTGTCAGACTGTTCTAAACACGGGAAACATGCGCCCCTTTACAGGCATACTATAGACACCCCCCAGGTACGAAATTTAAAGGAATATTACACTTTTATTGTTAAACTTTAAGCATTAATAAAATCACTGCTCCCGAAAAAACGGCCATTTTTAAAACTTTTTTTTAGCATTGATACATGTCCCCTGGGGCAGGATCCGGGTCCCCAAACACTTTTTAGGACAATACCATGCATATAAACCTTTAAAATTAGCACTTTTGATTTCTCCCATAGACTTTTAAAGGGTGTTCCGCGGCTTTCAAATTTGCCGCAAACACCCCAAATTGTTCGCTGTTCGGCGAACTGGCGAACAGCCGATGTTCGAGTCGAACTCGAAGCTCATCCCTAATCAGGAGCAGCAGCAGATGACCTTTATGTCCCCAGGCTCTGGTACTATGACAGACTGCAATTTCTGTCAGACCAGAGTGAAATCGGGCTACCACTCTCAACCCTTCCTTCCACTCTTCCTTCCACCCCAGCTGAGGCTTCCAACCTAGGCCTTCCACCCAGGAAGAAGATGTGGAGGAGCCCAGCTTGAGTCAGGTATAGCATTGTTCAACATATTTCTCAAAATTGTGTGTGATTGATGAACAATAAACTAAAACGATGTCCCTTTTTCATACACAGGAAAGCCTCAGCCAGGAGGAGGCTGTGGAAAGTAGCAGCCAGGAGGTGGCAGGGGTAAGTGGCAGCCAGGAGGTGGCGGGGGTAAGTGGCAGCCAGAAGGTGGCGGGGGTAAGTAGCAGCCAGGAGGTGGCTTGGCCCAGTAGCCTGACCAAATCCCAGGTCCCTGGGATTTGGTCAGGAGCGTGGAGGAGTCAGCACTTGGGTTAATTCGGCAGGCTTCTGCGGCCCTCAGAACCCCCGTCTTCTTAAGGCCTATGCCTGCATGGCTGCCAACAAAATGCAGGAAATGGAGGTGGGCCAATGCCTCTTTTGTGGGAAAGTATATATGGCCCTAAATAAAGGGTTGAGGGGCGAACTCACAAGCAAAACCCACCTGTGTGAGTTGGACCATCCTCCTCCTCCACCTCCTCCACCCCCTGCCATAACTCCAACACCACAGCCACAGCCTGGAAGCAAGCGTGGAAGCAAGCGTGGAAGGAAGACAAGAATGTGATGGCCTGGGTTCAGTCTGGTCTGGCAAAAGATGCAGGCTGTTGTAAGCCCACAGCCTGGGGACATGTGTCATATGTCACCTGCTGCTGTTCCTGATCTCTCAGAGTCCTGGACTGGATTGTGCTCCCTATTAAATGGACTCCTCAGGCTCCCAATTTCGCATGTCAAATAGTTTATGTGTGCCCTGGCGTACAAAGGCTTTGCTAATTTCACCAGTTTATCCATCATTGCCTTCCTCTTTATTTTGTTATGACCCCTTAATAAATGTCTATTTTTTTCTTAAATCATTGACTATGTGTTATAATTAAAAAAGGACAGCTTGTTTGTGAGTAGGCAGGTACATTTCAAAAATACAATGCCAAATTAACAAGGGACACCAACCAACCTCTTTGAGGTTAAAAAATGCAAGATAATAATGGTGTTGTAGTAACTTGACACACAAAATGAAAAAAAAAAATTACGGAGATCGCTAGAAAAAAAAAAAAAACAGGAGATCTTGATTTAATTTAAAAAAAAGGAGATCACTATAAACAAAAATTATAAACATTATTCTGGAAATCTGGCAAAAAAAGAAAAAGATTATTCGTGAGATCACAAGAAATAATAAAGAAATCAGTTTGTCAGAATTCTGTGTGAATATCAACAGCAAAACAACGTCATAATTCTAGCATTATAAAGAAGGAGAGAATGTGCTGCATTCAAGGATTAAAAAATGTGCAGCTTGACGAATGCGAACGCTAGTTTTACCAGACCGAGTGCTTCCGTCTCGTACTTGATTCAGAGCATGCATGGAATTGTGTGTCAAAACATCACTTCCGCCCATACGTCTTAAAGGCACATTTTTCTGTTGTCATTTTTTCAAATGACAATTTTTTTTTTCTTTTATTGCATTTTAGTCTAAATATGAGATCTGAAGTCTTTTTGACCCCAGATGTCATATTTAAGAGGACCTGTCATGCTTATTTTCTATTACAAGGGATGTTTACATTCCTTGTAATAGGAATAAAAGTGACCCACATTTTTTTATTTAAAAAACAGTGTAAAAAAAAAATTTAAATAAAAAAAAAAAAAAGAAAGAAAAAAAAATTTAAAGCGCCCCATCCCGACGAGCTCGCACGCAGAAGCGAATGCATACGTGAGTAGTGCCCGCATATGAAAATGGTGGTCAAACCACACATGTGAGGTATCGCCGTGATCGTTAGAGCAAGAACAATAATTCTAGCCCTAGACATCCTCTGTAACTCAAAACATGCAACCTGTAGAATTTTTGAAATGTCGCCTATGGAGATTTTTAAGGTTAAAAGTTTGACGCCATTCCACGACTGGGCGCAATTTTTAAGCGTGACATGTTGGGTATCAATTTACTCGGCGTAACATTATATTTCACAATATACAAAAAAATTGGGCTAACTTAACAGTTGTCTTATTTTTTTATTCAAAAAAGTGATTTTTTTCCAAAAAAAGTGCGATTGTAAGGCCGCTGCGCAAATACGGTGTGACAAAAAGTATTGCAATGATCGCCATTTTATCTCTAGGGTGTTAGAAAAAAAATGTATAATGTTTGGGGGTTCTAAGTAAATTTCTAGCAAAAAATCATGTTCTTAACTTGTACTGTAAACCCTGAGTCTAAAAAAGAGGCCCGGTCTTAAAGTGGTTAATCACTTTTATTCCAAGGTCCACTTTAAAACTTTGACATTACGGCGCATGCGCGGCGGCACCAAAGATGGAAGCTTAATCCGGGAGCTTCATCCCGCTTCAGCAGACCGGGCCTCCACAGCGGCACTACGGCTGGCGATCAAAGCTTGGATCGACCCCCCACAAACACCGGAAGCCCCGGGGACACCCCCGATGTACTCGGCAGCGGTAAGGAGGAATCTGACGCCTGCTTTTGAAGCCGCCCTGTCTCCTACCAAGACAGCCAAGATGGCGGTTGCTCCTCACCGCTCTGCATCTGCCTGCCTTCCCAGTGAACAGCTCATGGCTTCCCCCTCCTTGCTAGAGCAAGAATCCTCAGCAGGCAACCTTCCCCTGGACCCAGCCTCTCCAGCATCCACTGAGTCCTTCATAGAACACTCCCTGGCAGGCCTGGAATTTTCTCCCATGGATGCCGGCCACCCCCAGACTCCCCAGCTACTACAGCCCGGGGACTCAGGCCTACTCCAGCCCGGTCTCTGTGGCAGAATTGTTCGCCAAGTTTGTGGACCTGCTGGATAGAGGCCTACACAATATAGCCCACAAGATAACGAGTGATATTAAAGCGGACCTTCAGAACATAGGTACCCGCATGGAAATCATTGAGACCAAACTGGATTCCACCATTTCAAGAACAAACCAAAACACTGCATGCATACAGATCTTGCAGGAGCAACTAGAGACTGCCAATGCCAAAATTGATGACCTCGAAAACAGAAATAGGAGGTACAACTTTAGAGTCAGGGGGCTCCCTGAATTGTATAAGGATATTCCTGTAACCATAAAATCCTTTATTAAGGACTTGCTCCCAGACACACCACAGCACAGATTAGAGTTGGATCGGGCTCACAGAGCTCTCAGACCTCCTAGGGTGGACGGACTCCCCCGTGATGTCATGGTGAAACCATACTTCTTCTCTGTCAAGGAAGAGGTGATGAGGAAGTCAAGAACTGTGTCTAAAATAGTGTTCCAGGGTCATCATCTTCAAATATTTGCTGATTTATCCCCTTCCTCTATCCAGAAAAGGAGGGCCCTAAAGCCATTACTGATATACAAAGAAATCAAGTACTGGTGGCTCTTTCCATTCCAACTTAAACTACTCTTCAAAGGCAAGCATACACCTTTAGATCTCTGCAGGAAGGAGAAAGGCTTTTACTGCAGTTGGGCCTCATCAGCCAAGACCCGAATGCCCATCAGCCGGGACTTCAACCTAACTCAGCAAAGAGAAATCTGCCCACCAGTCCCCTGAATCCGGTCTGGGAAAAGACCAGATCCAAGAAGTCCAAGGAAACAATTCCTCCCTGAATCTCATAACATGTTCTTCTTCGGATCTCACTTCTTTTGCCCCATTTTCCTCCCAGCTGCCAGCTGAGAAGACTTAGACTTCCCACTTGTAGTTCACGAGATGAGTATCCTATTTAGATACCCTCACGCCTCTGCCGAGTCGGTCTCTGGAAACACACAACCCGGGGAGGACACTGACTCAGGTTTCTTTCTGCCCGGTTGCTTTGGGTTGCTCCATTGTAACTTCTGGGCGGGGATGGTGGAGAGGTGGGGGGAGTCACCTATAGCGCCTGACCTGCCCTGGGGAACTTTTCATACCCACCACACCGCTTTGGGAAGTCATCTCCAATGTAAACCTTCCCCCCTAGTTGTGTCCGTCTCTCCCGCCTCTCCACCCTTTGCCCTTAGTCCCCGTTTATTCTTATGGATCCAAGTTCATATTTATCTTTCTGATAGCTGTTTATCTACTGTAATCATTTACTGTTGACTGCTGCACTTTCACCTCCAAGTTTTACTTAGCCTAAGAGCATGTTATGTAGGAGGGTACATTGTAAATGCCGGGCCCAGTGCCTTTATTTTGTTACTTACAAACCGTATCAAGCGGCCTCTCTGCTGGGGTGGTGTTCATACACCCCTTCCTGTCTAGTGGATCAGGTAATTACCCTCCCCTGTATAGGACTAATCCCTGCCTCCTGGAGGGACTTCAGTGTGACTCACATTTTCTGATGGAGGATTCTGTCCCCTCCATCTCTTGTACTCCGTCTTTCTTTCCTGCTTCTCTTTCTTCCCTCACCAACAATGTTTTAATTTACATCTCATCATAGGAGTCGACTGGGGGGATGACCCCAGATACCAACAGGCTATCTCCATGGTCTTCACTTGTTCTGTGGGATGTCTTGGGACCCGTGGACACCCGACGGTAAGTGCTGTAGATTGCCTAGCTTTGCCCCCGCCTCTGCTCGATGGCTAACAACCCTCCAGTAAACACACCCCTTAAAATAATATCACATAATGCTCAAGATTTGAACTCCCCAGCTAAAAGACGTAAAGTCTTCCAATATCTACACACCC
The DNA here is from genome assembly GCF_042186555.1 of Aquarana catesbeiana. Lineage (NCBI taxonomy): Eukaryota > Metazoa > Chordata > Amphibia > Anura > Ranidae > Aquarana > Aquarana catesbeiana. The sequence continues at coordinate 702,154,245 of NC_133326.1, forward strand.
AAAAAGTGGATGTGGTCCTCCAGCAGGAAACACATTTTCCTAAATGCTTCTGTCCCTCCTTTATTCACTCCAAATTCCCCTTCTTCACACTGGCCAATGCTGAGGATAAAACAAAGGGGGTGGGTATTTTCATATCCAAAAGATACAAATTAACCCTCAAATCTGAACTCAGGGACCCTGACGGGCGCTACATCCTCATTGTCGGAGAATTGGACAACCAATTATATTCTTTAATTTCGTACTATGCCCCCAACAGAGGCCAACTAGACTTCTTTCAACACCTATTCCAAACACTAATGCCACTGCTGGAGGGCACAGTGATCTTTGGGAGTGATTCTAATACAGCTTTTGACCAGGGACTGGACAAGTCATGTCCCCCTGGCAAGCGACTCACTAGACCCACCAAACAGAGCCTCCGCATAGCCAAGCTAATCTTCCAGCAGGGACTTGTTGATACATGGAGGGAAGTAAATCCCACACTGCGAGACTTCACACATTTCTCTAACCCTCATAGGTCCTTCGCTAGAATAGACCACTTCCTCATCGCTTCAGCCTCCATTCCATTAACGAACAGGGCATACATCAAAGATGTAGTCTGGTCGGACCACTCAATGGTGATCCTGTCAATTCAGTGCCTGATGGGTCACAAACCCTGCCGGCGTTGGAGGCTCAATGAGTCCATCCTGAGTGATCCGATCAGAACAAAAGAAATCAAAACTAATATCTTCAATTATTTCCTCACTAACGATATACCAGACACTAGCCCCTCGTTCCCCCTGGGCGGCACATAAGGCTGTAATTAGAGGTCATCTGATTCAAATAGCCTCTCAGATCAATAAGGCCAACAAAGCTGACATAGAAAAGTTAGATAAGGATTATACAGCCTTAATTAAAAAACACAAGGCCAACCCAAGAGCTGTTCCCACCACTAAGCTGGATGCAGCTCGTACAGCATTAAACCTCGCCCTGACTACAAAGGCTGAAAAATGGCTGCGGTGGAATAGATTCCGATTCTTTTGCCATGGCGACAAAATCAGCTCTATGCTTGCAGGCAGGTTGTCACCGATATTCAGATCCCCGGCCCTCCCCAAAATCAAAATCCAAGGCGGCACTCTGTCTCAGAACCCTCAAGGGGAATTCCTGTCCTTTTATAAATCCCTATACAGAGGTGAGAACAGCCCTTCTCCAGAGGTGATAGATCACCTGGACAACATTCAGATCCTCAAATTAGAAGACAGACACCGTCAGAAATTAGATGCCCCTATCTCAGCTGAGGAAGTATGTGCAGTCATAAAAAACTTGAAATCACATTCAGCGCCTGGCCCAGATGGTTTCTCCATACCATACTATAAATCGTTCTCTTCCACCCTCGCCCCATATATGGCTCGCTTTTTCAACGCTCTCAGACAGGGGGATCCACTAGACACCTCAATTAACCTGGCCTACATTACAGTCCTCCCTAAACCAGATAAAGATGCCAGCTCGGTCAGCAACTATAGACCAATATCTCTCATTAATAACGACTTAAATATTCTGACTAAAATCCTTGCAGACCGCCTGGCCTCCTTCATTAGCTTATACATTAACAAAGACCAAGTGGGTTTCATCCCGGGGAGACAGGGCCCTGATCAGACTCGACGAGCGATCGATATAATATCCCTCCTCAAATCTAACTGGGACCGGGGCTCTTCCAGACAGGGTTGTTTACGCTCCCTGGACCTCCAAAAAGCTTTTGACGCTGTCCAATGGCCATACATCTTCAACACTCTTCAAAGATGGGGATTTGGGGATTCATTTCTTAATGTCATGCATGCCCTTTATTCATCCCCATCAGCTCAGGTGCGTCTGCAGGAATTTTAATCGGAATCTTTCCCCATATCTAGAGGCACAAGACAGGGTTGCCCACTCTCCCCGTTGATTTTTGCCATAGCAATAGCCATCAGAAACAATCCAAACATCCAAGGCATTCAAAGCGGCTCCAGGTGTCACAAATGCGCATTATTTGCAGACAACATCTTACTATTTGTCTCTTCCCCACTGACCTCGCTCCCCAATGTACGTCATCTCCTGGATGAATTTGGGGCGGCCTTGGGCCTTAGGGTTAATTCCGATAAATCAAAAACAACCCAACTGGCAATTTTGCGCTCGCTCACAAATAATTAAGCTGCTAACACTACATAAGAATAATGCCCAATAGATCAAAGATATAAACCAAACGTGTAGCGCTGAAGGAAAGATTGAGGCACTTGCAAAATGGCAAGATATGAAGTCAGTGCCCTGTATACAGTATGACAAAAATATAATAAATTATCTCACATTAGAATCATACAAACAAACACATATAATGTATTATAGGAAAGTCCGTGAATGGAAGACTGAATGGGTCACCAATGTTGAGTGATATATGCACCACCTTCACCGACTAAAGGCCACAAAGTCTCTAGGTAGACAACAGATGACCGATTTGTTGCAATTCAAACATATCCAGGATAAATAATGTATGGATGAGTCAACTCCAGTGCATCACACCACAGTGTCTTCACACCCGTGCAAATCACTCAGATAATATAGCTGAAGGCTTACCAGAGGGTTTGAACCCTAAACAGTATACACTGTGAGGGTCAAACCAACTTTTATTGCTCACTGGCAATGATGGGAAGACTGGTCTGTGTATCAGCCTTCACACAGATACACAGACCAGCCACACATGGGACGATGTTTGATCACTTCTGGAGAAGATATAGCCTCACGGAACCCCTGTGATCTCTTCATGATGTTAAAGTCTTCCCATCATTGCCAGTGAGCAATAAAAGTTGGTTTGACCCTCACAGTGTATACTGTTTAGGGTTCAAACCCTCTGGTAAGCCTTCAGCTATATTATCTGAGTGATTTGCACGGGTGTGAAGACACTGTGGTGTGATGCACTGGAGTTGACTCATCCATACATTATTTATCCTGGATATGTTTGAATTGCAACAAATCGGTCATCTGTTGTCTACCTAGAGACTTTGTGGCCTTTAGTCGGTGAAGGTGGTGCATATATCACTCAACATTGGTGACCCATTCAGTCTTCCATTCACGGACTTTCCTATAATACATTATATGTGTTTGTTTGTATGATTCTAATGTGAGATAATTTATTATATTTTTGTCATACTGTATACAGGGCACTGACTTCATATCTTGCCATTTTGCAAGTGCCTCAATCTTTCCTTCAGCGCTACACGTTTGGTTTATATCTTTAATTACGATAAATCCCAGGCACTTAATATTAACATCCCAGACTCTCTCCTGGCCAGGCTCAGGGAAAGCTTCCAGTTCTCCTGGAGCGACTCCACTATTTCATACTTGGGGATCAAACTGACTCCCAGGATTGAACTTTTACATCAAGCAAATTACCCACCTCTTTACAAAAAACTGGAGGAAGACCTCTTCCGGTGGTCCCGGCTCTCCCTGTCCTGGCTGGGCAGAATTAACATGATTAAGATGACCCTACTCCCCCGCATCCTCTACTACTTTAGAGCCCTCCCGATACCTGTTGACAAAATTCACCTAAAACGATTCCAAGCCAAAATTATCAAATACATTTGGGGCAAAGGAGGACACAGATTTCCAAAGCAGTACTGTTAAGATCTAGAGCTGAAGGGGGCCTGGGCCTTCCCAATCTGCTTTGGTACTTACAAGCTGCACAACTGGCTCAGATATCGGTGGTTTACTCGCGCTGGGAACAACCTGACTGGATTCATATAGAGAGGCAGGCGGTCCCCCTCCACACCCTAGACTACCTCCTCTGGAGCCCTAGGAAACTCAGACCCCCCATACTTTCCCCAACGCTTTTGCACTCCTTCGCTCTTTGGGATAGAGAAGCAACAACCAACTGACTTCCCCTACGGAACCGCTGCAACACTTATTCCGAAATCCTGAATTCCCTCCAGGCCTTAACATCTCAGCATTCATATGATGGCTCGACAAAGGGCTTTACAGAATAGGACACTTTCTTAGACCTCTCGGTCCACTCTCTAAAGCATTCTGTGTTAGTAACTTGGACATGCCTGTTTCTGAATTCTTCAGATTCTCTCAAATCTCAAACTTCTTACGCAAACGGTGCAAAACACTCTCGAATGGGCCCCAAATAACTCCTTATTAAATATGGTGTGGTCAGGCCAGCGAGCAGAGAGAGGGCATCTCGGTGATTTATAAAGCTCTATCTTCCGCACAGTCCAAGACACCCTACATGCAGGCTTGGGAGATCAATTTGTCCCAACACTGGAAACTGGAAACGTGGCACAGGAACTTTTCCCAATCTTACAAAGGCATTCTCAACTCCAGCCTCATGGAAGCTAGTGTAAAAGTGCTGACTAGATGGTACCTAGTCCCTTCGAAGCTAGCACACATATACCCATCGGCGTCTCCCCTTTGTTTTCGGGGATGTGGTCTCAGGGGAGATATGTTTCATATGTGGTGGACTTGCCCCAGAATTCGACAATTCTGGCACAAGATCTTCTCCTGGATCAGCAAAATTGCCACAATATCTGTCCAGATGTCCCCCTCATAGCGCTCCTTAACTTCCCAGTGAAAGAGGCTTCCAGGATTACACAACACCTCATATTTTTTATCATCTTAGGAGCCAAACTTACCCTGGCTAAAGCTTGGAAAAAAACATCAGTTTCAACACTTCTAGCCAAAAGAAAGATCTCATGGATTATGAACCAAGAGAAGATGGCAAGTGTAATCCTGGATCGCTCGGCCAAATTTGAATGAATTTGGGAACCCTGGGCAACCTTTGTAGGGGTTAATCTTTGACTATTACCTCTTGGATGTCATCTTCTGGCTCTCTCCCCCCCAGTCGACTCATGCTCATCTTCTCTATCTTTCATCTCATCTCTTTCTTCTTCCCTTCTTTCTCACGTACTTCTTCCGGCTAGTCTTGGGCTTCGGCTATTACCCAAATGGACATGACCAAGGCCAGGGTCAGGAGTTACCTTGATTCTGGTCTCAACTTTAGCCTAGATTCCTAAAAACTTCTTGGTGACCCAATTTCCTGATATGTACACCATTTGCTTTTGTACGTGTTTACTTAGAGAACTCTATTATACAGGACTTGAAGTTGCTCCTTAGCCCAGGAGCCATTAGACAGGTTTATACACTTGATGTTTTGAGCCTAGTTTTAATAACCTTTTGTGTTTACCTTTTCTTTTCTCAAGGAAAATCAGTACTTTAAATCTCTTTGATAAGAGGGTGCTGAGGGGCAGGGAACCCCGCCACAGCATGTTCTCAATCGGGGTGGCAGAGCCTTCCCCCCCTACCCTTTTCCTTTTATGTGGCCATTAAGAACATAGTTGATACCTGGCAACTCTGATCACATCGCACGACAGGTTATGTTTATTTTGTGCATATCTATTTTGTATAACCCGCCTTGATTAACTTATTCTCCATGTGACCGTGCTGGTCGTCTCAAGACTACTGATTCACGTTGCATCTATACCATATGATGTATTACTTTCATTCATTTTTGAAAAATAAAATATATTGAAACAAAAACTTTGACATTACCCCATTATCACAGTTATAAACACATCTCTTTCTGCCTTTCCTTCCCTTTCTCCTGCTCTCTCTCACTTTCTCTTTTTGCCTCTTCTGCCTTTCTCTCTTATTCTCTCTCTCTAATGCCCTGTACACATGATCGGACATTCTGACAACAAAATTCATCTGATTTTTTCCGACGGATGTTGGCTCAAACTTGTCTTGCATACACACGGTCACATAAATTCCGAACGTCAAGAAAGCGGTGACGTACAACATGTACGACGAGCCGAGAAAAATGAAGTTTAATAGCCAGTGCGGCTCTTCTGCTTGATTCTGAGCATGCGTGGCACTTTGTGTGTAGACAATTCCGATGCACAATCAGAATTTACTTGAATGGATTTTGTTATCGGAAAATTTTAGAGCCAGCTCTCAAACGTTGTGTGTCGGAAATTCCGATGGAGCCCACACACGGCCGGAATTTCCGACAACAAGCTCCGATTGCACATTTTCCATCGGAAAGTCTGCCCGTGTGTACAGGGCATTAGGGTTTGCCTATACTCATGCCCAAGTGATGGCAACAGTGGTTGAAACATGGTTTTACTACCCCCCTCACAACCATCCCCTTGAGTCAACACAGCAGCTGGAGCTGGTTGCGCACATGTCATGGCTATGATGCTTTGCTTGCATTGCAATATGTAAAACCCCCGGTCACGTTAGGCAGTGGTACTTTTGCATCCAACCTTGAAACGCAAAGGTGAATGATGTGCACTGTGCTCTTTTTCCTCTTGAGATATGCATGTCACATATCCCATGAGGCATAGCCCATTGGCATAGCTTATTGGTGCATCATCAGTATCCGTGCTGGCTGAACCTGGAACAACCAGAACCCTATTGATAATGTCAAAGGAAAACATGCTGGTGCGGCACTGCTCGCTGCCAGAGGAGAAGAGGATCTCAACTGGACAACGCTGGATCCGCTAGGTGGGTGAGTATCTGAAATGTGCTTAATTCACAACTAGGTAAGCAGCTTTAAAAATGTTTTAAAAAATATTTCTTGCCTTTTGACTATTTCTAAGGAGAAGTTGTCTAAGAAGAAATTTGCATCCTTTTCTTCCCACAAATAGAGCTTTCTTGATGGTATTTGATCACCTCTGTGGTTTTTATTTTTTGCGCTATAAATGGAAAAAGACGGAAATTTTTTTTTAAAAATTATATTTTCTACTTTTTGTTATAAAAAAAATCCAAAAACTCAATTTTAGTCATACATTTATGCCAAAATGTATTCGGCCAAATGTCTTTGGTAAAAAAAATGTCAATAAGCGTATATTTATTGGTTTGCGCAAAAGTTATAGCGTCTACAAACTAGGGTACATTTTCTGGAATTTACACAGCTTTTAGTTTATGACTGCCTATCTCATTTCTTGAAGTGCTAAAATGGCAGGGCAGTACAACCCCCCCCCCCCCAAATGACCCCATTTTGGAAAGTAGACGCCCCAAAGAAACTGCTGAGAGGCATGTTAAGCGCACTGAATATTACATTTTTTTGATCCAAGTGATTGAATAATGATAAAAAAAAATTACAAAAAGGTGTCACTAAATGATATATTGCTCACACATGCCATAGTTATATGTGGAATTGCACCCCAAAATACATTTAGCTGCTTTTCTTGAGTATGGGGATACCACATATGTGGGACTTTTTGGGAGCCTAGCCGCATACGGGGCCCCCAAAACCAAGCACCGCCTTCAGGATTTCTAAGGGCATAAATTTTTGATTTCACTCCTCACTACCTATCACAGTTTTGAAGGCCATAAAATGCCAAGATGGCACAAACCCCCCCCCCCCAATGACCCCATTTTGGAAAGTAGACACCCCAAGCTATTTGCCGAGAGGCATTATGAGTCCATGGAATATTTTATATTTTGACAAGAGTTGCGGGAAAATTACAAACTTTTTTTTTTTTTTGCACAAAGTTGTCACTAAATGAGTTATTGCTCAAACATGCCACGGGCATATGTGGAATTACACCCCAAAATACATTCTGCTGCTTCTCCTGAGTACGGAGATACCACAAGTATGGGACTTTTTGGGAGCCTAGCTGCATAGGGGGCCCCAAAAACCAATCACTGCCTTCAGAATTTTTAAGGGCGTAAATTTTTGATTTCACTCCTCACTACCTATCACAGTTTCGTAGTCCATAAAATGCCAAGATGGCACAACCCCCCCCACCCCCAAATGACCCCATTTTGGAAAGTAGACACCCCAAGCTATTTGCTGAGAGGCATGGTGATTATTTTGCAGCTCTCATTTGTTTTTGAAAATGAAGAAAAACAAGAAAAATGTATTTTTTTTTTCTTTTTTAAATTTTCAAAACTTTGTGACAAAAAGTGAGGTCTGCAAAATACTCACCATACCTCTCAGCAAATAGCTTGGGGTGTCTACTTTCCAAAATGGGGTCATTTGGAGGGGGGGGTTGTGCCATCTGGGCATTCCATGGCCTCCGAAACTGTCATAGGCAGTAAAGAGTGAAATCAAAAATTTACACCCTTAGAAAGCCTGAAGGCGGTGATTGGTTTTCGGGGTCCCGTACACGGCTAGGCTCCCAAAAAGTCTCACACATGTGGTATCAGGAGAAGCAACAGAATGTGTTTTGGGGTGTAATTTCACATATTCCCATAGCATGTTTGAGCAATATATCATTTAGTGACAACTTTGTGCAAAAAAAAAAAAAAAGTGTCTTTTTCCCGCAACTTGTGTCACAATATAAAATATTCCATAGACTTGACATGCCTCTCAGCAAATAGCTTGGGGTGTCTACTTTCCAAAATGGGGTCATTTGGGGGGGGGGTTTGAACTGTCCTGGCATTTTATGCACAACATTTAGAAGCTTATGTCACACATCACCCACTCTTCTAACCACTTGAAGACAAAGTGGTTAGAAGACAAAGTACATGAAAAAATTTTTTTTTTTTGCAAGAAAATTACTTTTAACCCCCAAACATTATATATTTTTTTAAAGCAAAGGCCCTACAGATTAAAATGGTGGGTGTTTCATTTTTTTTTTCACACAGAATTTGCGCAGCGATTTTTCAAACGCATTTTTTTGGGAAAAAACACACTTTTTAAAATTTTAATGCACTAAAACACACTATATTTCCCAAATGTTTGATGAAATAAAAAAGATGATCTTAGGCCAAGTACATGGATACCAAACACGACATGCTTTAAAATTACACACAAACATGTAGTGGCGACAAACTAAATACATTTTTAAAAGCCTTTAAAAGCTTTTACAGGTTACCACTTTAGATTTACAGAGGAGGTCTACTGCTGAAATTACTGCTCTCGATCTGACCTTTGTGATGATACCTCACATGCATGGTGCAATTGCTGTTTACATTTGACACCAGACCAACGCTTGCGTTCGCCTTTGCGTGAGAGCGGGGGGGAACAGGGGTGCTTTTATTTTTTCATTATTATTCCTTTTGCTTTTTTATCTTATTTTTAAACTGTTCCTTTCATTTTTTTTGTTTTAGCATTTTTATTGTTATCTCAGGGAATGTAAATATCCCCTATGATAGCAATAGGTAGTGACAGGTACTCTTTTTTGAAAAAATTGGGGTCTATTAGACCCTAGATCTCTCCTCTGCCCTCAAAGCATCTGACCACACCAAGATCGGTGTGATAAAATGCTTTCCCAATTTCCCAATGGTGCTGTTTACATCCGGCGAAATCTAAGTCATAAAATGCTCGTAGCTTAAGGTTTCTTAGACTATAGAGAGCAATTGGAGCAATTCGGGTTTCTGATCAGCTCTATGTTCAGCTGGCCGAATCAACGGCTGCATCCTCAGGTTCTTTGTTGGGACAGGAGAGCCAGAGAAAAACTTGGAAGACGGTGGGGGGGGGTCATTCCGTCCCACTGCTTGTAAAAGCAGTCTAGAAGCTAATTAGCTGCTAGGATTGCTTTTACATGAAAGCTGACCGCTGGCTGAAAAGAATGATACCAAGATGATACCTAGACCTGCAGGCATCATTCTGGTATAACCACTCAAAGTCCAGCAACATACCAGTACGTTGCTGGTCCTTGTTGGGCATATATTGTAAACTTTTTTTCATGCAGCCTATGGGCTGAACGAAAAAAAGAGATTGATCGGTGGGTATGCCCACCATTAGAATACCTCCCTTCATCCACCCACTTCTAATGATGACATACATGCACCGTTTATATATGCCAAAGCATGGGGGCATCCGCCCCAAAAGGTAGAAGGAAATTGCTCCTCCGCCCCTGCTGCCCCCATGCTTCGGCATATATGCTCTTTTTTTAACTGTGGTGGTGAAAGCACCTCCTACAGCGCTGGAGTCACGGCTTTATGTATTGTGGGAGCAAACGCTGTTGCTGTCAAGATAAATAAATCCGCGCTGCAACTGAATGACGTACCTGCTAAGCAAATGATGGTTAACAATAAAACAAAATAACATTACAGTATAACAGTAATGCCCCATACACACGGACATTGATCGGACAACAAAATCCATGGATTTTTTCTGACGGATGTTGGCTCAAACTTGTTTTGTATACACAAGTTGTCGGAATTTCCGAACGCTAAGAACGCGCAGTTCAGTACTAAGCGCGCCACCCTTTGGGCTCCTTTTGCTAACCTCGTGTTAGTTAAAGTTTGGTGACAGACGATTCGTGCTTTTTCAGACTCATGGTTTTAAGATCGTTTTTCTGCTGTTCAGGTTGTGCTTGTGGGTTTGTATCTGGTCTTCAGTGCGTGCAGCGAGTTACCCTTAACTCTGTCATTGTGTTCTTGTTCGTTCGTTACTGATTTTCAGTTTGCTCTTCACAGGCCTTGCTGTTCTTCAGTGCGTTCTGTTACTTCGTTCTGACCAGCCGACTGTTTTCTAGCCATGTTGCGTGTACGTACTCATCGTAGAGTTCGTGCTGTGCGGGGGCTTGGTGTTGGGGTCCTTACTTTGACACAAGCCCAGTCCATGAACAGGGCGAGGAGGAGTTCATGGACCAAGAATTGGTTGCTCCAACATGACCAGTTCTGTCACATGCCTTTGCTCCGTGAGATCCGTGAGAATAATCCTGATGATTTCAGGAACTTTACCTGGATGATGGACCCCGTATTTCACCATTTGTTGACTTTGCTGACCCCCTATATCAGCAGGCAGGATACCTGCATGAGGCAAGCCATCACTCCGGAGCAGAGGCTAGTCGCCACCCTGCGGTACTTGGCGATGGGGAGAAGCCTGCAGGACCTCAAGTTCTCGACAGGCATTTCCCCCCAGGCTCTGGGGATCATTATCCCAGAGACCTGTTCTGCCATCATCCAGGTCCTGCAGAAGGAGTATATGAAGGTAAGATTTGTATTCTTTAACATCACATTTTATTGTATTTAATGTTTGCTAATGTATTTCTTTCCTCATTCCCTAATTACCATGATTGTAATATGCTGTGAATGTCCCCTTTGTCCTCATTCATGCTGGATTTTTATGTAATTATTTTTTTCTCCTTCATACATATTTGCCTTCACTTACCTCCCCAGCATGCTCTCCTGGCCCTATATTCACCTCATGTAGTCACTTAACAATGTATTTTATCAGCTCCATAGTAGTGCTTTACCCCAAACACCCCCTAAAATGTTTAGAAATCTGATTTGTGCTTTAAATTCAGGCAGAGTGCCAGAGGCTTTTTTTTGTGTCCCAAAATCATTTGGAACCCTCCCTCCCCCCAACTGCTAACTCAGCTGATACCAATCCTCTATCTGCTGACTTTGTCAAACCCATACACACTATACCTACCTCTGTTGTGGTCATATTTATGGATGAATTCCCCAAAGCATGTAGTGCAAGGGCCTGCCTGAATACTTTCAAATGGTACTGTTTAAAGTTTTTGTATCCTATTATTATCTTGATAGGTAATTGCAGAATGTAAAAATGTTCTAAAATGTGTACAGTGTGTATTTATATCTTTGTATTATGACACTTCTTACCTGTCCAGTGGGCTGCCAATAATATAAAGTAAGGAGGGGCTGACCAAAGTAACACACATTATTTATGCATTCAGCTCTCAATGAAGTGGAGAGGGTTACCTGTCCAAAACATCTCCCCCCCATATTTTTTTTTTAAATGGCCCATGAGAGGGGGGGGAGAATCTGATAGGTCGACCCTATACCTTTTGTATTTAAATACTCCCTAAAATAAATGTTATACTGATGTTGACCAAGAATGTTTGTGTCTAATCTGCTTTCCATGTTTATGTGCAAAATGATTAATTTATTTTTCTTGTTTGACGCCACAGTTTCCTTCCAACTCACAGGAATGGCAGACTGTGGTCTCCCACCTTGTCCAGCAGTGGGACTTTCCTAACTGCGGAAGGGCAATTGATGGGAAACACATCCACATCGTCCCACCACCCAACTCGGGGTCATACTATTACAACTACAAGGAGTTCAATAGTATTGTGATATTGGTGGTGGTGTCGGCTACTTACGAGTTCCTGTATGTGGACATGGGGAAGAATGGCCGGATGTCAGATGGTGGAGTCATCGCCCCCATGGAGTTCTACAGGCATCTCTAGAATGGCAGCTTGGACTTGCCACCTCCAGAAGACAATGCGGAAGGACTCCCATTCGTCTGCGTTGCGGATAAAGCGTTTGCACTGGGGGACCATCTTATGCAGCCATTCCCTATGAGGACCCTCACCCCGGACCAGAGGGTTTTTAATTACTGGCTGGCCAGAGCCAGAAGAGTGGTGGAGAACACGTTTGGAATAATGGCTAGCCGGTTCCGCCTATTTCTTACACCGATTCACATGGAGGAGTATAAACTCAATTATATCATCCTGGCTTGCTGTGTTCTCCACAACTTTTTAAGGAGAAATTCTGTGAACTATGCTGGCTCAGTTGGGCCTGAAGCCGGAGTTATTAATCTCAATGAAGCAACCATGATGGCGCTTGAAGCTGGCCATCCTGGCTTGCCCCCCCCTGAGTGCCCGCGAGGTCCGTATAAGATACATGGAATACTTTGCGGGTAGGGGGGCCATCAATATGCCAGACAATGTCTGAGACCTTTTTAAAATACATTTTTTTTAAAACTGAATATTTGCTTACATTTACTGCTTGTCCTTCTTTTAGCTGACCATGACTGAAATTTGGGGAGTCGTGAAAATGGCGTGATTGTGTAAAATTATAAAGCACTGTTGGGTGTTATTTACTAAAGGCAAAGACACTTTGCACTACAAGTGCACTTGAGACTGCACTGAAAGTGCACTTGTAGTGCAAAGTAGATTTGCCCTTAGGAAATAACCCCCATTGTCACTGAAAACACCAATTTTACCACAAAAAAAGTTTATGAGCATTGAAAGAAGAAGCCACACATTGTTGATTATCAATCTTTTTAATCCAATCACATGTGCATTTATAAAAGGTTTGTAAAACAAAACAACATGTTTGTTGTCTAACAAATTTTTTGGTCACATTAATAAAAGTAGAAATGTCCTTTTAAGGTAAAACAGGCATGTTTAAAACCAACAAGAAATACACAAATGTGGAACTTACAAAGTTCAACTTTTGTAGAAATTGAAGGCAATATCAGACATGAGTATTTATAAACTGTGTTTGATATTGCGTTCAGCAGATGGGGTGAAGTCACCCCTGGAAAAGCCACGTTTTGAAGATGCACACAAAGTGCCGAAAGTCAACATGTGCTAGCTGCCATCATGGGGGATCAAGGGACGTGTTTTGGGGGTGCAACACCTTCCTCTTAGCTACTTTATTATTGAGGAAGGGGTTGCACCCCCAAAACGCATACATTGATCTCCCGTGATGGCAGATAGCACATGTTGACACACTGTGTGCATCTTCAAAATTTGGCTTTTTGAGAATATGTCAAAAAATGGGAAAAATATTTTCTGGAAAAAAAGCTGAAATAATTAGGGATTTTGAGGGGTTTTAAACTCTCCCTAAAACATCAATGATGTTCTTCATTTTGTTTTGAACATAAGTGATGTTTTGCTTGATGTTTTCCAAGTCCCTATTACACCCCATGATCTCCCCAATCAGGATCTGGGCACTTTCACTGGTGAAATTACCTTCATCCACAACATCACGATCACCTAAAAATATAGAAACAAAAACACACCATGTATTATAAAAATGCCGGCATCCATCTCTTACCTGAGGCTGTGGTCGCAGACACTCACCTGTTGCGGTGACAAGTTCTATACCATCTCCCTCCTCCTCCTCCTGTTGGCTTTGTGGGATTTCCCCTTCTTCCTGAGGTGGGGGGTCAGTTGTCTCCTCGGATGAGTGGTGTCCTCCGAGTCTTTTCTCCCCTATGTAAAAACAAATAGGTATACTTAGCACACAGATATTTGATGGCAGAAATAGGAATATGAAACATTGCTTGAAAGTGGGGTACAATTGTCTGTTTTGGCAGAGTTCCAAGATGAAGAAATATTTTTGTCCTTTTTCAAGCTAGAATACTTACCTGTTTTGTGCAAGCTTCACAGATGGAGACACCCCTATAGTATACACTGGAGCACTTGTGTGGGCCCCCTAATAAAAAGGGTGTTCTTATGTCCCACACTAGTGCTCCAGCGTCCTGATGTGTAAACAGCTGCTAGTTTGCATTTCATTCTAGTTCCAAACCCATCTAGACACCAAAATTATTTTAAGAGAAGTAGGCCAGAAAAAATGTATTGAACTGCATCTGGACAAAACATGGTGTTTCATAGGCCGAACGAACAATGTTTCCTATGAACGGATAATGTGTCCATGAACGTGAAAGTTGCCATTTTAAACTGTACAACAGTAATAAAGGAAAGCACATGGAGCAACACGAACGTTCTAAAAATAACGAATAGGAACACAGGACAACTACTTACTTTTTTGCAGCACTCTCCTGATCCTTCTATACTGATCATGCTCCCTTAATTTGAGGTCCGACCACGGCTTCCCGAGTTGATCCTTGGATTGCCGTACCCCAAAATTCTGGTGCAGACTCTTCACAACTTTTGCCATTATCTTGGCATTTCTCACATTGGGGTTGGGGTAAGGTCCATACTTCCCATCATAGTCGGCCCTCTTCATTATGTTGACCATCTCCACCTTCTCCACAAAGGACATATTCGATGCTTTAGATCGTCTCCGCCAGTATCGTGACGTTTATGGCTCCGGGCTTTCCTCCTCCTCGTTGCTGTAATTAGCACGCACCTGCTCTGTCTCCGCCATGTGCTCTTCCCCACTGCACTGAACGAGAAGGGGTGGGGAATAGGCTAGAAAGAATGTCAGGGGTGGGTGGAGTTTCACGCATGCGCAGTGTATATAAAGCGTAACACGCGTGCATAGTACGTACAATCTGTGAGTGGAGGAAGGAGTATCGGAAGCGCCGATCATGATAACGAAGGTAACATTTAAACTTGGGCCTATACTGCTTATAGATTGAGGCCTATATTGGGACAAGATTACGAGAGTTTAGCCTGACATTAGGGTTTGTCTTGTGTTGTGTCTTGCAGTGAAAATGGATATATTGAAGGATCAGGACTTTATCACCATATTCATTGATAAGTTCAGGGAGCTGCCCTGTCTGTGGCAGGTAAACCACCCACATTATAAGAATCAAACAAAGAGGAAGGCAGCACTGGATCAATTGCTGGAAATTGTGAAGCCAGTGATCCCCACGGCAGACATCACCTATTTGAAGGCCCTGGTGGCATGAGGAGCACTTATCTAAGGGAGCGCAAGAAGGTCCAGGATTCCCAGAGATCAGGAGCTGCAGATGACGTTTATGTCCCCAGGCTGTGGTACTATGACAGACTGCGTTTTCCGGCAGGTCAGACTGAACCCAGGCCAGCACTCTCCAGTCTTCCTTCCACGCTTCCTTCCCCCCCCAGCTGAGGCTTCTGACGCCCAACCTGGGCCTTCCAGGCAGCAACATGTGGAGGAGCCCAGCTTGAGCCAGGTATAGCATTCTTCTAAATTACAATAATTTTCAGGTGTTTTGGTCTTGAGTTTCCCCTATGGGGGGCATACCACCTGTGACCACTTGTAAGCCTTACGGGCCAGGGGTTTTCTCCCCTTGGGGTGGAGGTGAGCACAACTCCCAAGGAGGGTTCGAGATCATCATTGGGGGAAATCCTTATCTCCTTCTGTGCTTTTTAACAAAGAGAAGTCTCTGGATAAGCGAGCCGTTTTGGTGGAAGGGGTAAATATAGTGTGATT
Source organism: Aquarana catesbeiana (assembly GCF_042186555.1). Classification (NCBI taxonomy): domain Eukaryota; kingdom Metazoa; phylum Chordata; class Amphibia; order Anura; family Ranidae; genus Aquarana; species Aquarana catesbeiana. Next base: position 702,170,004 of record NC_133326.1, read on the forward strand.
GCCAAGTCTAATAGATGATTATTTATAAAGAAATGTGTTTACATATGATATTCTGTAATATTGATATATGTCCTTTTTGATGTATTTATAGAAATGTAAGAACCCCCTGAAGAAGACCATAACCTTTAAGGTCGAAATGCATTGGGGCATTTCATAAACATCGGATAGTATAATTACAATTCATCAACACTGTGAGTAGGGATGAGCCGAACACCCCCCGGTTCGGTTCGCACAAGAACCTGCGAACGGACCGAAAATTTGTACGAACGTTAGAACCACATCAACGTCTATGGGACTCGAATATTCAAAATCAAAAGTGCTCATTTTAAAGGCTAATTTGCATGGTATTGCCCTAAAAAGGGTTTGGGGACCCAGGTCCTGCCCCAGGGGACATATATCAATGCAAAAAAAAGTTTTAAAAATGGCCGTTTTTTTGGGAGCAGTGATTTTAATGATGCTTAACCACTTCAATACAGGGCACTTAGACACCTTGCTGCCCAGACCAATTTTCAGCTTTCAGTGCTGTCGCACTTTGAATGACAATTGCGCGGTCCTGCTACACTGTACCCAAACTAAATTTTTATCATTTTGTTCCCACAAATAAAGCTTTCTTTTGGTGGTATTCGATCATCTCTACGGTTTTTATTTTTTGCTAAATAAAAAAAGACCGAACATTTTGAAAAAAATAAAAGTTTTGCATTTGATTCTGTTTAAAAATTTTGTAAATAAGTCAATTTTCTCTTTCACTGATGGGCACTGATAAGGCGGCACTGACAGGCACTGATAAGGCGGCACCAATGAGTGGGCACTGATGATGGGCACTGATATGTGGCACTGATGGGCACTGGTAGGCGGCACTGATGGGTGGCACTGATATGCAGCACTGATGGGCATTCATAGGCGGCACTGATGGGCACTCATGGGTGGCACTGGGTGGCACTGGGTGGCACTGATGGGCACTGATGGGCAACACTAATGGGCACTGAAATGCTGCAAAGATGGGTTCTTATGGGTGGCACCAATGGGCACTGATAGGTGGCAGTGCTGGGCACTGATAGGCAGCACTGCTGGGCACTGATGGGCACGGACATGTGGCACTGATGGGCACTGATACGCGGCACTGATACGCGGTACTGATACGCGGCACTGATAGGCATCCCTGGTGGCACTGGCAGTGGTAGTCATTGGAGTGGGCACTGATTGGCAGCTGCCTGGGCATTGATTGGCAGCTGCCTTTGCACTGGTTAGTATTTCCCTGGGGGTCTAGGGGGCATACCTGGTGGTCCAGTGTGGCTGGTTTCCCTGGTGGTCCTGGGCGGCTTCCCTGGTGGTCCTGGGTAGGATCCGAGGGGGGGCTGTGCTGATAAACAATCAGCACAGACCCCCCTGTCAGGAGAGCAGCCGATCAGCTCTCAACTACTCGCGTCTGTCAGACGCGAGTGAGGAAAAGCTGATCACCGGCTCTTCCTATTTACATCGTGATCAGCCGTGATTGGACACAGCTGATCACGTGGTAAAGAGTCTCCGTTAGAGACTCTTTACCTAGATCGGTGCTGCGGGGTGTCAGATTGACACCCCGCAACAACGATCGCCGGAATGCGCGCCCCCGGGGGTGCGCAGCGGCTCAATATCCTGCAGACGTCATATGACGTCCAGTCGTGATATTGAAACCACTTTGCCGCCGTCATTCTGCCCTATGGAGGGCGGCAAGTGGTTAAAGTAAAAAAAAAAAGAAAAAGCTAAATATTCCTTTAAATATCGTACCTGGGGGGTGTCTATAGTATGCCTGTAAAGTGGCGCGTGTTTCTGTGCTTAGAACAGTCCCTGCACAAAATGACATTTTTAAAGGAATAAAAGTCATTTAAAACGGCTTGCGGCTTTAATGTAATGTCGGGTCCTGGCAATATGGATGAAAATCAGTGAGACAAACGGCATGGGTACCCCCCAGTAAATTACAAGGCCCTTTTGGTCTTGTATGGATATTAACGGGAACCCCGCACCCAAATTAAAAAAAGGAAAGGCGTGGGGCCCCAGGCCCTCTGAACAGCAGTATACAGGCAGTGCAAACAAGACAGGGACTGTAGGTTTGTTGTTGAGTAGAATCTGTTTGTAATTTTAAACTGGTACATTTTTAACGTGTTTAGCTCCAGCCCAAAAATCTATTTTAGGCTTTTTGGAAAACATAGGGAAGGGTTATCACCCCTGTGACATTTGTTTTGCTGTCTGTGCTCCTCTTCAGAAGATTTCACCTCACTTTTTGTCCCAATGACAAATGTTTTTTGAAAATTTGGTGGTTTTAGTGAAACAAGGATTGGTGATAAAGCAGCAGTGGAAAGGAGAAAAGTTTTTCCCATATTAACTCTTACAGGAGAGAATTTCCCTTCCTAGGGGTAGATTTCATCTCACTTCCTGGTGTCTCCTTCCGTTTGCAAGTAGGAGTCGTTTGTAAGTTGGATGTTTGAAAGTAGGGGCCTGCCCTATATACTCAGCAGAAATTTGGGCCTTAGGTGTCGGTGTGGCCACAACACTGTAAGCCCTCACAGGGCCCTGCTGTGAAATATTAGATCAAAAATTGTAATTACATGCCCCTGTTGAACAAGAAAAATTGGGCCTTTGGTGGTGGTGGTGCTGGTGCCACAACACTGTAAGTCCTCACAGTTACTCTTGTTGGGCGCTGGAACGGGCCCTGCTGTGAAATATTATATCAATAATTGTAATTACATTATATTTTATAATAAACTGACGCGCTAATGGAATGTCGTGGTGTCGTGTTTAGTGTTGCAGTATTACAAACATATATGAAAATGTGTAATGATGTGACCATATAAAATACTATAGAATCTTATTCTAAGTGCCATGATAATTCATTATGGAAGTGATAAAATTTAATGTTGGGATGAAACAATTATTCAATTAAATCGTGTGTTATTATTGCACTTCTCCCTTAAACTATTAAAAAATGTGTATAAAGCTGCACCTCTGCTTAAGTCTTTTGATACCACTCCAAAAAGTTGTGTAACGTTAGATTATGTAAAGTGAGATAGTGCGCTAAATACTCCTAAAAATTAAGTGATAAAATAAATCCGTAAATAAATAAATATTACATGTATACACAGATCATGGTAATTAATTAAGATCGCCTATGTTACTCCTAAAACAATATGCAGTTGTTGGTATCTTATATTGCATTCATATGATAGTCCTCAATGAGTGTAAACATCAAGTCCATAAAAACAGCTGGTGTTCACTGGTAGAATGACTTTTTCCCTGATTGGATGAAGATCAGCCTACATTCCAATTACACCTGCAATACCCCACTGAGTATTGGTGATCCCCTGGCGTTTTGGATCCGGTAATTCAATTTTCGTTCATGCAAACAAAAAGAACTTTCATTGCGCAGTGAACTTTCCTAATAAAACATCATGGCAACACAAAACAAGATGCACTCACTGTATGAGTATCGAATTCAAGCACATAGAGCAGTCAGCCGCCCGCCGCGATCTCCTCCTCGCTCTGATCTGTGAGTGTGAATCGAAACAATGCAAAGCACTATGGGTGACGTCACTTGGCTCCTCCCGACGTGTTGCGTCACGTGACTTTATCAAGGGTAGCCATGTGTCGGTCGGGCTCCATGTTTATAGCGTGCCGGTTGCTATAGCGACTACGGTGGTTGATCATCATACTGATTCTGCTCTCTTTATTATTTAAAACCGCTTATCGCAATCATAATATTCAATGAACAATATAAACTATAAGATCCGCTCATTTACCTAAATAATATCTTAAAACCAATCTCATTCACTTCTCGTAGGATACAATATTAAGAATTAACTCCCTCTGTTGGTTAATTATATAATTACAATTTCTTACATGGGTATACAAACCTATTGCTTCTCTATAGGCTTATATGGATTACTTGTTGACTCCATCTAGTGAGCAACCTTATAATTACACTTGTTTCACACATATACATATCCGGAAGTTACTGCTTTCATATATTACACTTAATTAAATACTGGTACCGGAATGTCCATACACAGAAATAATTATCTTACATACATATATTACACATTGTGAAAAATACTTTATATGTTGTGAATAAATATATGAAATTGAAATAAAAATGAATATTATTAAAAATTAAAAAATATATAAAAATATATAAAAATATTAATCCACAAAAAACTGTTTCTGGTTCCCAATTTATTACATGTTGTTGGTTCATGGGGCCTATCTATGTTGAACCATCTATGAAGTAATCCATATAAGCCTATAGAGAAGCAATAGGTTTGCATACTCATGTAAGAAATTGTAATTATATAATTAACCAACAGAGGGAGTTAATTCTTAATTTTGTATCCTACGAGAAGTGAATGAGATTGGTTTTAAGATATTATTTAGGTAAATGAGCGGATCTTATTGTTTATATTGTTCAATGAATATTATGATTGCGATAAGCGGTTTTAAATAATAAAGAGAAAGCGCAGAATCAGTATGATGATCAACCACCGTAGTCGCTATGGCAACTGGCACGCTATAAATATGGAGCCCGACCGTCACATGGCTACCCTTGATAAAGTCACGTGACATGTGACGCAACGCGTCGGGAGGAGCCAAGTGACGTCATCCATAGTGCTTTGCATTGTTTCGATTCACACTCGCAGATCAGAGCGAGGAGGAGATCGTGGTGAGCGGCTGACTGCTCTATGCGCTTGAATTCAATACTCATACAGTGACTGCATCTTTTTTTGTGTTGCCATGATGTTTTATTAAGAATGTTCTCTGCACAATGAAAGTTTTTTTTGTTTGCATGAACAAAAATTGAATTACTGGACCCAAAATGCCAGGGGTTCACCAATACTCAGTGGGGTATTGCAGGTGTAATTGGAATGTAGGCTGATCTTCATCCAATCAGGGAAAGAGTCATTCTACCAGTGAACACCAGCTGTTTTTATGGACTTGATGTTTACACTCATTGAGGACTATCATATGAATGCAATATAAGATACCAACAACTGCATATTGTTTTAGGAGTAACAAAGGCGATCTTAATTAATTACCATTTATTTTATCACTTAATTTGTAGGAGTATTTAGCGCACTATCTCACTTTACATAATTGTAATTACATGCCCCTGTTGAACAGGGCCAGAAAAATTGGGCCTTTGGTGGTGGTGCTGGTGCCACAACACTGTAAGTCCTCGCAGTTACTCTTGGTGGGTGCAGAAACGGGCCCTGCTGTGAAATATTAGCCCAAGAATTCTAATTACATGTCCCTGTTGAACAGGGGCAGAAAATTTGGGCCTTAGGCACTGGTGCTGGTGCCACAACACTGCAACCCCTCACAGATACTCTAGTTGGAGCGCAGGAACTAGCCCTGCTGCAAAGAATTGCATCAAAAATTGTAATTACACGCCCCTGTTAAACAGGGGCTGAAAAATTGGGCCTTAGGCACTGGTGGCGGCGCCCAGAACCAAAAATGTTCTTACAAGTTATCAGCATGATCATCGAGGAGGAAGAGGATAATTGCTCAGCATAACAGGATAGTCACTTAGCATCAGCATAGGCAGTCTTTGAAGGGATCTGACATTTCCAAAAAAATTATTCGGTTACATCAGCATCAGGTGTTTGGTAGCTGGTGGTGATCCAAGACTGATTCATTTTTATGAAGGTCAGTCGATCGACCGAGTCGGTGGACAGACGCACCCTGTGATCGGTTACAAAGCCTCCAGCAGCACTGAATGTGCATTCCGAAAGAACGCTGGATGCAGGACAGGCCAGTAGCTCAATTGCATACTGTGCAAGCTCTGGCCAGTTATCCATCCTCAAGACCCAGTAACCCAGAGGATTTTCGGTGGAAAAGGTGTCCAAGTCAGATCTTGCCCCTAGGTATTCCTGCACCATGTAAAACAGATGCTGGCAATTAGGGATGAGCCGAACACCCCCCTGTTCGGTTCGCACCAGAACATGCGAACAGGAAAAAAGTTCGCTCGAACACGCGAACACCGTTAAAGTCTATGGGACACGAACATGAATAATCAAAAGTGCTAATTTTAAAGGCTTATATGCAAGTTATTGTCATAAAAAGTGTTTGGGGACCTGGGTCCTGCCCCAGGGGACATGGATCAATGCAAAAAAAAGTTTTAAAAACGGCCGTTTTTTCAGGAGCAGTGATTTTAATAATGCTTAAAGTCAAACAATAAAAGTGTAATATCCCTTTAAATTTCGTACCTGGGGGGTGTCTATAGTATGCCTGTAAAGGGGCGCATGTTTCCTGTGTTTAGAACAGTCTGACAGCAAAATGACATTTGGAAGGAAAAAACTCATTTAAAACTACTCGCGGCTATTGCATTGCCGACAATACACATAGAAGTTCATTGATAAAAACGGCATGGGAATTCCCCCCAGGGAAACCCCGAACCAAAATTAAAAAAAAAAAAAATGACGTGGGGGGGTCCCCCTAAATTCCATACCAGGCCCTTCAGGTCTGGTATGGATATTAAGGGGAACCCCGGCCAAAATTTAAAAAAAAAATGACGTGGGGTTCCCCCTAAATTCCATACCAGACCCTTCAGGTCTGGTATGGATTTTAAGGGGAACCCCGCGCCAAAAAAAAAAAAAAAAACGGCGTGGGGTCCCCCCAAAAATCCATACCAGACCCTTATCCGAGCACGCAACCTGGCAGGCCGCAGGAAAAGAGGGGGGGACGAGAGTGCGGCCCCCCCCCTCCTGAACCGTACCAGGCCACATGCCCTCAACATTGGGAGGGTGCTTTGGGGTAGCCCCCCAAAACACCTTGTCCCCATGTTGATGAGGACAAGGGCCTCATCCCCACAACCGTGGCCGGTGGTTGTGGGGGTCTGCGGGCGGGGGGCTTATCGGAATCTGGAAGCCCCCTTTAACAAGGGGACCCCCAGATCCCGGCCCCCCCCCTGTGTGAAATGGTAAGGGGGTACTTACCCCTACCATTTCACTAAAAAACTGTCAAAATAGTTAAAAATGACAAGAGACAGTTTTTGACAATTCCTTTATTTAAATGCTTCTTCTATCTTCCTTCATCTTCTTCTGGTTCTTCTGGCTCTTCTGGTTCTTCCTCCGGTGTTCTCGTCCAGCATCTTCTCCGCGGCGTCTTCTATCTTCTTCTCCTCGGGCCGCTCCGCACCCATGGCATTGGGGGGGAGGCTCCCGCTCTTCTCTTCATCTTCTTCTTCATCCTCTTCTCTTCTTCCCTGTGGCATTCACCGTGACGTCACAGGGAAGTCCCGTCAAGTCACCGTGCGTCAGAGGGGGGCGGGGTCACCGGGTGGCCCCGCCCCCCATTATTTAAGAACCGTCAGACGAGGAGACGCCGTCACACAGCGGGAGCCTCCCTCCATGCATGGATGCGGAGCGGCCCGCAGAAGAAAAGAAGAGAAGATGAAGATGAAGAAGATGAAGAAGAGAAGAGGATGAAGAAGAAGATGAAGAGAAGAGCGGGAGCCTCCCCCCCAATGCCATGGGTGCGGAGCGGCCCGAGGAGAAGAAGATAGAAGACGCCGCGGAGAAGATGCTGGACGAGAACGCCGGAGGAAGAACCAGAAGAGTCAGAAGAACCAGAAGAAGAAGAAGATGAAGGAAGATAGAAGAAGCATTTAAATAAAGGAATTGTCAAAAACTGTCTCTTGTCATTTTTAACTATTTTGACAGTTTTTTAGTGAAATGGTAGGGGTAAGTACCCCCTTACCATTTCACACAGGGGGGGGGCGGGATCTGGGGGTCCCCTTGTTAAAGGGGGCTTCCAGATTCCGATAAGCCCCCCGCCCGCAGACCCCCACAACCACCGGCCACGGTTGTGGGGATGAGGCCCTTGTCCTCATCAACATGGGGACAAGGTGTTTTGGGGGGCTACCCCAAAGCACCCTCCCAATGTTGAGGGCATGTGGCCTGGTACGGTTCAGGAGGGGGGGGGGCGCACTCTCGTCCCCCCCTCTTTTCCTGCGGCCTGCCAGGTTGCGTGCTCAGATAAGGGTCTGGTATGGATTTTTGGGGGAACCCCACGCCGTTTTTTTTTTTTTTTTTTGGCGCGGGGTTCCCCTTAAAATCCATACCAGACCTGAAGGGTCTGGTATGGAATTTAGGGGGAACCCCACGTCATTTTTTTTTTTTTATTTTGGCCGGGGTTCCCCTTAATATCCATACCAGACCTGAAGGGCCTGGTATGAAATTTAGGGGGACCCCCCCACGTCATTTTTTTTTTTTTTAATTTTGGTTCGGGGTTTCCCTGGGGGGAATTCCCATGCCGTTTTTATCAATGAACTTCTATGTGTATTGTCGGCAATGCAATAGCCGCGGGTAGTTTTAAATGTGTTTTTTCCTTCCAAATGTCATTTTGCTGTCAGACTGTTCTAAACACGGGAAACATGCGCCCCTTTACAGGCATACTATAGACACCCCCCAGGTACGAAATTTAAAGGGATATTACACTTTTATTGTTTGACTTTAAGCATTATTAAAATCACTGCTCCTGAAAAAACGTCCGTTTTTAAAACTTTTTTTTGCATTGATACATGTCCCCTGGGGCAGGACCCGGGTCCCCAAACACTTTTTATGACAATAACTTGCATATAAGCCTTTAAAATGAGCACTTTTGATTTCTCCCATAGACTTTTAAAGGGTGTTCCGCGGCATTCGAATTTGCCGCGAACACCCCAAATTGTTCGGTGTTCGGCGAACTAGCGAACAGCTAATGTTCGAGTCGAACATGAGTTCGACTCGAACTCGAAGCTCATCCCTACTGGCAATGGTTGCTGGAACCGATCATACCTTGGGGCTGCGGACTAAAAAATTGTCTGAACGCATCGGTCATACGGCTACCTTCTCCACTGCTCCTTCTTTGACTGACCGAAGCCTCAGCAACATGTTGTCCAGGAACAGGAGTTTGTAACCTCCCAGTCTCTGGGAACGTGTTGCACAGACCTTTCTGCAAGGCCTTCCGAAGATGTTTCATCCTCTGCTCCCTCTGCGATGGCAAGATAAGGTCCACAACCTTACCCTTGTAACGTGGATCAAGGAGGGTTGCCAGCCAGTATTGATCCCTCTCCTTGATACCACTAATACGAAAATCCTTCTGCAGGCTTTGCAGGATCAGGGAGGCCATGCAACGTAGGTTTGCTGAGGCATTCGGTCTGGAGTCCTCTGGGTCACTAAGGACGACATGATCCGCAGCCACCTCCTCCCAGCCACGTACAAGTCCATGTGTTTCTTGGGACTGTAAATGATCCCTTAAAGACTGCTGCTGATGCTGAGTGCCAGGCTCCACCTCCATGCTGACACAATCCTCCTCAACCTCCTCTTCCTGTGTGATCTGCGGGCATGCAGGAACACTGTCTGGATAAAGGGGGCCTTGAGAGCTAAGGAAGTCCTCCTCTTCCTGCCTCTGTTCTGCCTCAAGTGCCCTGTCCATTATTCCACGCAACGTGTGCTCCAACAGGTGGACAAGTTGGACAGTGTCACTGATGCATGCACTGTCACTGCTCACCATCCTCGTGGCCTCCTCAAATGGTGACAGGACAGTGCATGCATCCCTGATCATGGCCCACTGGCGTGGGGAAAAAAAACAAGCTCCCCTGACCCTGTCCTGGTGCCATAGACGCACAGGTACTCATTGATGGCCCTCTGCTGCATGTGCAGCTGCTGCAGCATGGCCAACGTTGAGTTCCACCTGGTGGACATGTCACAGACTAGGCGGTTCTTGGGCAGGTTAAATTCCTTTTGGAGGTCTGCCAGCCGAGCACTGGCATTTTATGACCGGCGGAAATGCACACAGACTTTCCTGGCCTGCCTCAGGACATCCTGTAAGCCCGGGTACCTGCCCAAGAACCGCTGCACCACCAAGTTAAGGACGTGAGCCAAACAGGGCACATGGGTCATTTGTCCCTGTCGGAGGGCGAAGAGGAGGTTGGTGCCATTGTCGCAAAGCACCATTCCTGCCTTAAGTTGGCATGGAGTCAACCACCTCTGAACCTGCCCCTGCAGAGCTGACAGAACCTCTGCCCCAGTGTGGCTCCTGTCCCCCAAGCACACCAGCTCAAGCACCGCATGGCATCTTTTGGCCTGCGTACTTGCGTAGCCCCTTGAACACCTACGGAGCACCGCTGGTTCTGAGGACAAAGCACAGGAAGAGGCCATAGAGGAAGAAGAAGAGGAGGGGGTGGAGGAGAGAGGTGTGTCAGAATCACTAGTAGTGGCATTTTGGAGGCGTGGTGGCGGAACAACCTCCAACACTACTGCACCTTGTCCTGCATCCTTCCCAGCTGCCAGCAGAGTCACCCAATGCACCGTGAAACTTAGGTAACGTCCCTGTCCATGCCTGCTGGACCATGAGTCAGCGGTAATATGCACCGTACCGCTGACCGCCCTGTCCAGCGAGGCCAATATATTGCCTTCCACATGCCGGTAGAGAGCCGGAATCGCCTTCCATGAGAAAAAGTGGCGTTTGGGAACCTGCCACTGAGGAACCGCACATTCCACAAACTCACGGAAGGGGGCAGAGTCTACCAACTGAAAAGGTAACAGTTGAAGTGCTAGCAATTTTGCCAAGCTAGCATTCAACCACTGGGCATGTGGATGGCTGGGAGCGAACTTCTTTCTGCGGTGCAGCAGCTGGGGCAGGGAAATTTGCCTGGTACAATCTGACGTCGGTGTACCGATAACAGATTGCCGCAAGTACTTGGCTGTGACACACCTAATTCTACACCTTCATTCATCTCAGTGCAGGTGTCAGAAAGGACTGAAGGTATAGTGGGGTTGGAGATCCCAGCTGATGAGGAGCAAGGAGAGGTCCTCTTTGTTCTTTTGGTGTGGGTCTTTTAGGTACGCTTGCCAACGAACTGCATGGCAGGTCAACATATGTCTGGTCAAGCATGTGGTGCCCAAGCGGGAGATGTTTTGGCCAAGTGAGACACGCTTGAGACATAGAGATAAAAAGTACAGTGAGAGTTGAATATGTATAAAGTGCTGCCAACATCCTTAATTAAATTTAGAACAGAGAAAACTGTGCATTGGATGCACACAGGGGGTCGCCCCTTAGGACTTTAATGGTATTTAAAGTATAAAGAGTAGATTGTATAAAATGCACAAAAGTGCCAAATTTTATTAAGTTATAGAAAAAATAGAAAAATACAAATACGGATACAATTATACAATATACGTATTCATTAAAATACACATATCAAGTTATACAAGATAGATATATCAGCCCAGTGCTTACAACCCTCAGCCTAAGTGGTTTAAGGTCAAACGGATGGATTTACAGCACATATCCCGACATGTTTCGGAAAATGTATTATTCTTTCATCAAGGGATTTACAGTTGGGTGATCAAATCTTTATCTGTAGTGTAAATTTCAAAATAATAAAATAGCAACATAATATATGACACTACTGAAAAGTATTGGTTATACCGAAATATTGTAGAGTATTTAGGCTAGTTATACTTACATAAAAGGTTCATAGAGAATCAAACATAAAAGAGAACCAGAACCCAGAGGTAAGAACAGGCTGGCTGAGAGGTCCACAGGAATATGAGATGGGCAATTCTAGGTACAGAACCGGATGTCACAACACATTCACAAGAGGCGCCTGATTGAAATCTACATAGTCAAATAGTAGAGGAAAAAAGCAATATATAAATTAGTCCCAAATGCAGCTAGGAAAAATTGCAAGGCTGAAATATAGGGACATAGGGATATTCAATCCCATTGAGCCAGTATCAATAGTAATTTAATTACCTTTTAACTTCACATATTCACACGAGATGCAGACCTCTGTGCAGCAGTTCCACAACTGCCAGTGCAGTTGACACTGACAAGTGCCCAGTGAGTGTCTGCGTCTCACATAGTACAACTGATCCGGCTACAGCCAATCAGTGCGTGCCCCAATTACTCAGCCGCATGAGTAGCAGCTGTGAGTGGAGCTCAGAGCGTCTCCCTGATGCCGAGGCGCGCGGCGTAGCCACGCCCCAGGGGGCGTGATGACGTCACGCGTCGCCGCGTCAATGGCGGGTATGATATCCCCACAAATACGGCGGACCAGATGTGGGGACACAAAAAGAGCTCCTCCACGCTCAAAAGGAACAAGGGGCCAGGCAGTATATCGCCACCTCCCAGCCATGAGCGAGTGGAGCTTACCCGCCGGGTGTCTGTGAGCAGGCAAGCGGCCTGCACAACATGAGCTGTGCCATCTAGTGGATAAAGGTGTTACAGCCAACCTGTTGCACAAAAAATATGGAAACAAATTTAATGAAATGTACAAGAAAAAGAAAAAGAACAGGCAGCATATCTCATGGTAAATAAAGAAAAGTGTAGTGCTAACAAATATGATTAATACTCATGCACAGTGTATATAGTGCTTAGACATAATAAGCCTTAGAAACCAGTACATAATATGTTCATGGTGTAAAGAGAAGTGCTAGTGATACACTTATCATACAATCTTCAAAAAAAGATAAGAAAATCCTTAAAAAGTATATGTGGCATCAAAAAATGTGAAGGAAACTTGTTTGTGCGTTGATAGAAGATCCACCACCTCTTAAATTGGGGGCTTACCGGAAAGATTGGACACAGATGGGTGTACACCCACTGGGTCAATCCAGCTTGTAACTGTGGGGATCCAGGTGACCCAGGTGACCCAGCTGCTTGCGAGTATTATATAGTATAGGGGATAGATCCACTCAGGCATCCAAAGTGTATATAGGAAAAATGTAAAGATACATAGCGTGATACTGTATAGACGATTAAAATTTGTTTTATTGAAGGCAAAAACACTCACATTTAAGAGGAAGAAACAGCGCTTGTAAATGTAGATCTTTGGCAATGTTGGTGGTGTCAGCAGTAGTCCCGACGCGTTTCGTCCTAGGGGACATCATCTGGGGTGCTGCACCACCCCAAACATTGCCATTATATATACTGAGGGGCCCCCATGCTGAACCGTGGCTCCAATCGGTTCCGTCGCTCAATCAGGGCGACTTCCGGGTATCCGCAAGATGGCGCCGGCCGCGTGCGTCCCAAGCCTCACTCTCATAGAGGAGATGGAGCGCACGGGTCACAGCGTCCACAACGTGACCTGCGAGTACCAACAAAGTAACGCCTCGCTTCCAAACATAGAGAATGGAGCGCACGGGTCACAGCGTCATGCGCTCCACACCTCATTAGGAGGTGTTGGCATGAACCGCATCCTCATACTGTAAACAGCGTGCGAATAAGGAGGAGGCGTCATGACGTCACAACGCCGTACCTCAGCTGTGAGAATGGGAAAAATATATAAAGCATATATAACACAAGGGGGAGGAAGCTCTAGGCTGAATCTTTCAAGCCGAATATAAAGCGAAAAAATTTACACAAAAATTAATACGAAAAAATTTAAAAATACTATAAAAAGTATAAACATACGATCAAAAGGTTGACATAGAGGCAGTACATAGGACGCATCTCCTCTAATGACCATCAGATAATATGTATGTTGATCCGTCCCCTGTATACATGCATGGCACTCATGGTTAAGTATACACCATAGCGCCAAGCATACGCAGAGGGGTAAGGAGCCGATGAGAAAATAATAAAAAATAATCATTAAATAAAGGATACCAATTTTAAAGGATCCACAGCCCAGCATGAAAGTCCATCATAGCTGATAATACAAATCACAATTGGCCAGTATATACTGTATTATATGGTCATACTGCGAATAATGTTTAAACAATTTTAAAAAACTGTATGTTACACAGTACCAATTAAAAATACAAATAAATATGAGTAAAATGAAAAAAAGAGAAAAATGGGAATAAAAATAAAAATAGAAAGGGAGTGACTCAAAGACAGATGTAAGAAGGCAGAAATGTTTTATGATTGGTTAATGAAGGCATTAATGTCCCACTCGACATTGAGTCCCAGTGGCGAGTGGGACTGGATCTCATATAGCCAATACGTTTCTAATTGTGATATACCACGGGTTAGTGCTCCTCCACGCCACGGGGGGAACATATTTGTCAATAATAAGAAATTGTGTTCCCGATGGATCTCGGTTGTGATACTGTCTATAGTGTCTGGGGACAATATGTTTGGTATCGCCCCCCATGATTTTTGCCACATGTTTACCTACTCGAGTGGAAAAGGTCCGTGTAGTGCGGCCCACATAATGTTTTCCACAGGGGCAGGTGATAAGGTATACGACATGCTTATATATATATATACCGATTATACTGCAGCTAGCAGAATCAACTGCCTGCCTGTAGTATTATTAGTATGATAACCCCTGCACTTGTCTTCAGGTAGCTATACTGTAGGTGCAACTATGCAGGGTACACAGTACAGTAACTGGAAATATGTCAAGAGCCTACACAAGCACCTGGCTACAGGTTGCTATACTGTAGGTATAAATAGAAATACTGTAAAAACACCTGCCTGCCTGCCAGTATATTAGGAAGAGAAGAACAGGATCTAGCTAAACTGAATACAGTGTATATATATATATATATATATATATATATATATATATATATACACACACACACACACACACACACACAACACCTGGGATGCATATATATATATATATATATATATATATATACACAATACACTGTAACTGCAGCTAACTGACTCGACCTGCCTACTCTATCTAACTTAAATCAGATGACACTGTCTGTCTCTCTCGCTTTCTATCTTTGTCTGAACGCCGAAACACACTACACAGGGCCGCCGTGCAGGCGGCCTTATATAGTGTGGGGCGTGTGCTAAACCCCCTGAGCCATAATTGGCCAAAGTCTCCTTGGCTTGGGCCAATTACGGCTCTCTGTTCAGACGGCGCTGTGATTGGCCAAGCATGCGGGTCATAGTGCATGCTTGGCCAATCATCAGCCAGCAATGCACTGCGATGCCGCAGTGAATTATGGGCCGTGACGTGCCACTCGAATTTGGCCCGAACGGCCCATATCGTTCGTAATTCAGCAAACGGTCGAACAGGCAATGTGCGAGTCGAATACGCGTTCGATTCGAACACGAAGCTCATCCCTAACTGTGAGGGAGTACCCTCTGATGTATATTGTTTATCAGTTATATCACATGGTATTATCCAATGTTTGCTTCCCCTTCATAGTTCAAAATGTCTCGCATTGTGTACACCAGAGCTCATATTTTAACTTTTGTATCACATTGATGTCCAATTGTCTCTTGATGAATAAAATTAATCATTTTTATGAAAAATTATTTTGACTCCTATTTGCTGCTAAAAAGCCCCATGGGGAATTCTGCACTTCCATTTAAACATTTGTACCGGGGTGTGCAGCCATATCAGACTCCTATACATGTGTCATTCGTTGCTATAGTTTCTTCTTTTTGGGTGGTTAAACACCCCTTCCCCAAATCCTCGACACATGAGAGCTGAAATATGAGCTTTGATACATTGTGTTTTCTGTGAGCATTTATTAAGTCTAATTTATTGTACGAAAATTGATATACAGACTCGTGGCCACAGTATATCCAGGCCTCAATGAGTCATTTTATTTGCCCCTTTTCTAAAGGGTTTCAATTTGGGAAGGGCCAGCTAGGATGAGGTGGCGAGGGCGGTATGGACATAGAGGGGGAGGCTGGCGGAGAAAGCATTTTTTCGATATCTATATTATATTGAGGCACCGTTCCCTTTAGATCTTGGTGTGAAATTAATCAAATTTCCCCAGGTATATCAATTAAATACAGCGACACATGTCTGTCTTATGCCAACAATAAAAATTCCCCATGTCCTCTATTGCCTTTGGCATGCTGCCATGCCTATCTGTTCCTGATTGGTCTTTCCTTTTTGAAATTGGACCTGCAGAAATTTTGTATATATATATTTTTTTTTTATTATTGCTCAGACTATTAAGTATTCTATCCACAATGTGCCTCTTTTGCTCAATGTAAATAATTAATAAATATGATTATATGTAACTATGATATTGCCATGTTAGACTATTGGTCATTATGACAAAAGATTTAAGAGTAAAATGAAGAGATTTAATATTTTATTTATTTATTTTTACTATTTTTTCTCCTTAGGTCCTGGACCTTTGGTTTTGTCCTCCCTCTGTCCCCTCGGATGTCAGCCTAGGACCCAGCGGCTTCCCGGCAAAGGTAGGGGGACAGGCAATTCACACGTCTCCCTCCTAATAGCACCTGCAATCTTCCAGCTGCCATTGCGGGGAGCTCTAACCTTGCCGGTGTTCTGCCGAGAAAGTTCCCCTCGGCGGATAAGGACCCCCCTCTACTGCGCAGGCGCAGCGCTTGCGCGGTAGGAGCTGGCGGAAATAGCCGAAGCCGAAAAGAATAGAAATCAGCTGTACACGGCGCCTGTAAGAGGGCTGCTCGCCACGCTTCGGGCACGGCCTCGCTTCGCCCGGCACTTTTCTATTCTCCCTCTAGGTCCACTTGGATGTTGGGGCTTGAACCTGGACCCAGGGCGCAGGCGCCGTGTAGAGCTGATTGAAGTTTCTCAGCTTCGGCTATTTTCGGCGGCTCCTAGTCGTTCGTACTGCACAAGCGATGCGCCTGCGCAGTACAGGGGGGTCCTTATCCACCGGGGGAACTTTCTCGGCAAGACACCGGCGGCGTTCTGTGATCGCCACCAGACATGGAGCGGGGATTTTTTGCACTGCGCGTTGGCTCCTCTCCAGTCGTGTTAGTTATGTTGGAGGTGACGGAAGAGTCCGGGGGAGTTTGCCTTCCGGAACGCCGAGGTGGCCACAAAAGGGTCGCTTCCAGCGGCCTGATGGCCCCTCTCTGTGGGAGTAAGCCTATGATCGAATGCTATACACCTGTTATTAAATAAAGCACTTTTAAACGTGGGTATAAGATGAGGTGCTCTCTATCGCGGTTCCTCAGTTGATCCCTGATGTGTGAGCACATTGATATGTTTTCTCAGATTCTTGGGTAAGAACAGACACTAGCAGACTGTTTTGCTGCCTGGCTGCATGATTGATAATCTATTTACTTAGTCATTTATTTTTTCCATTCAGACATGGTACTTGCTTGTTCCTGATCTGAACAGACAGACACTGTGGGGCTGATTTACGAACATGTTGGTGCATTTGCGTGCGCAGGAATAGTTATTGCAACATGGCGCATATTTAAACAAATAGAAACCAGCTGGTGACTTGCGCCGGATGTGCGGAATCGTTGCATGAACGGACGCAGACACATTCTTAAATACAGAACAGACATCGGGCACTTGCTCATTGTAATGCTGATCGCGTTAATGAGTTTTTCCTTATCACAAGAAGAATGTTGCTTCCAGTTTTATTCCATTCATTAATTTCTTTTTGAAAAAACTCAATAATTATTCTAGAGATCTTCCTCCTATCAACAACCGTGCGGATCTTCCCTGGATGTGAAATGTCATAATTGTCAAAATGTAATTGTGTGCATTTTATGGTGATAATCTATAATCATTGGTGGACCTGAAACTTCCATGAAAACATCTTATTTATTTATTTCAGGTACTTATATAGCGTTGTCAATTTACGCAGCACTTTACATATACATTGTACATTCACATCAGTCCCTACCCTCAAGGAGCTTACAATCTAAGGTCCCTAACTCACATTCATACATACTAGGGACAATTTAGACAGAATCCGATTAACCTACCAGCATGTCTTTGGAGTGTGGGAGGAAACCAGAGTACCCGGAGGAAACCCACGCAGACACAGGGAGAACATGCAAACTCCAGGCAGGTAGTGTCACGGTTGGGATTCGAACCAGTGACCCTTCTTACTGCTAACCACTGTACCACTGTGCCGCCCTAAAATACATGTCTGTGTATTGTGCCTTCTGGACAATTCATTTCCCCATACAGTGTGCAATGTGATTGTATAACGTCTAAATCTACTCATCTATCTGAGCAATTCTTTCCCCATACACTGTGCAATGTGTAAAGGGTTAATACCCAAAAAAGAGAAAGCAGCTCGTGTCTGGTGGTGTAGCTGATTAGTAACTCCTACCCTGTTTCCCCGAAAATAAGACCTAGTGTGATTATCGGTGATGGCTGCAATATAAGTCTTACCCCCCCAAATAAGCCCTAGTTAAAGTCCTTGTAGGTCTTATTTTCAGGGTAGGGCTTATTTGGGAGGTAGGGCTTATATTGCAGCCATCACCGACAATCATGCTAGGTCTTATTTTCGGGGAAACAGAGTATTCAGAATGTGTCAGCACAAAATCACATGCAGTTCCCTGCGCTTTTTTTTTTCTGCACTTAGGGCCAGTTCACACCATATGCAGTCCAGTGCGTTTTTTTTTTCTGCATCAAAAACACATGGAACTTAGGTTCTATGGTTTTCAATGGCATAGTTCACACCAGTGCAGCCAGTTCCAGTGCGTTCCATTTCCAGGAAAAAAAAAAAGTAGAACATACTGCATTTTTTCTGCACCGGACTGTACTGGAACGCTGTAAAACGCATCAAAAATGCACTGGAACGCAACGTAACGCACCTAAATGCACCAAAAACGCACTGCAACACACTTGTCCTTATTTAGGGCCAGTTGACACCATAGAAATGCAGTCCGGATGCTTTTCAGGTTTTTTTCTGCATGCACGTTTTTGGTGCGCTTTTGATGCAGTCCAGTACTCCCCCCCCTCTTTTTTCTTAACCTTAAATAAGGGCAAGTGTGTTGCAGTGCGTTTTTGGTGCATTTAGGTGTGTTACGGTGCGTTCCAGTGCGTTTTTGATGCGTTTTACAGCATTTCAGTACAATCCGGTGCAGAAAAAATGCAGCATGTTCTACTTTTTTTTCTGGAACTGGAACGCACTGGAACTGACTGCACTGGTGTGAACTATGCCATTGAAAATCATATAACCTACTTTCCAAGCGTTTTTGATGCAGAAAAAAACCCCACTGGACTGCATGTGGTGTGAACTGGCCCTTAAGGTTAAGAAAAAAGAGGGGGGGAGCACTTGACTGCATTAAAAACGCACCAAAAATGCATCAAAAACGTGCATGCAGAAAAGGACCTGGAACGCATCTGGACTGCGTTTCTATGGTGTGAACCGGCCCTAATGCCCCGTACACACGGTCGGACTTTGTTCGGACATTCCGACAACCAAATCCTAGGATTTTTTCCGACGGATGTTGGCTCAAACTTGTCTTGCATACACACGGTCACACAAAGTTGTTGGAAAATCCGATCGTTCTAAACGCGGTGACGTAAAACACGTACGTCGGGACTATAAACGGGGCAGTGGCCAATAGCTTTCATCTCTTTATTTATTCTGAGCATGCGTGGCACTTTGTCCGTCGGATTTGTGTACACACGATCGGAATTTCTGACAACGGATTTTGTTGTCGGAAAATTTTATCTCCTGCTCTCAAACTTTGTGTGTCGGAAAATCCGATGGAAAATGAGTGATGGAGCCTACACACGGTCGGAATTTCCGACAACAAGGTCCTATCACACATTTTCCGTCGGAAAATCCGACCGTGTGTACGGGGCATTAGGCTGAATTCACACCTAGGCAGTTTTAGTGCTTTTTGCACTTTGCAGATTTGCACTACAGAATGTGTTCCATAGGAAACCATGTAAAATGGACTGTAGTGCAAATCTGCAAAATGCAAAAAACACTAAAAATGCCATTAGGTGTGATTCAGCCAAATGCACACACAGTGTTTTTCATGTATTCCAATGGCTCTAGTTCACACCATGCAGTCAGTTTCCAGTGAGTTCCGATGCAGAAAAAAAGCGCACGGAACTGCATCTGCTGTGAACTGTTCTGAGGGCCAGTTCACATCAGATGCAGTTGCGTGCAGTTCCATTTTTTCTGCACCAATACAGTCAGTTCCTTTCAGTTTCTGCAGCAGAAACCGACCGGAAATTGACTGCATGGTGTGAACTAGAGCTATTGGAATACATAGAAAACACTGTGCATGCATTTTTAGTGCAGAAAAAAAGCGCACGGAACTGCATCTGGTAGTAATGTTGTAATCCCTTTTTTAAAACAAGCGTGAAAAATATATTGCTCACAAAGAGGGGAGTATTTCCACGATATTATGTGTGTGATCATGTGTGTGTCTATGGGTAGTCCCCCCCCTCCCCAAAAAAAAAAATAATCTATATTAATATTAGCCATCATATGTCATTTATTTCTTCAAAACAAACTGTAGCTATTTCTCTTGATCTTTCTATCTCTATAAATCTACATATGAATACGATAGATATATGTATATATATTATAATAAATCTATATGAAAAAAAAAAAAAAAAAAAACACACACACGGCATACATTTATACAGATTTTGACCACAAATATGCAATGTGTCTAGCCAATTAAGGACCAAGCCTATTTCTGTTTACAAGTTAAAATCTGTATTTTTTTTGCTTGAAAATTAGAACCCTCAAACATTATATATATTTTTAGCAGAGTACAATGGATATCATTGCAATCATTTATGTTACTATGTATTTGCAGAACATTCATACAAACGCATTTTTATTTTTAAAAAAATTCACTATTTTTATTAAAAAAAAAAAAAAACAGTAAAAGGTACCCCAATTTTTTTATAAAATGTGAAGGATGATGTTACACCGAGTAAATTGATATCCAACATGTCATGCTTTAAAATTGCACACGCTCGCGGAATGGCGACAAACGACGATACTTAAAAATCCCCATAGGCGACGCTTTAAAAATGTTTACAGATTGCCTGTTTAGAGTTAGACCCCTTTCACGCTGAGGCGCTTTGCAGGCGCTATAACGCTAAAAATAGCACCTGCAAAGCGCCCCGAAAGAGCGGCTCCATTCACTCCAATATTAAAGCCCCGAGGACTTTCACACTGGAGACACAGCAGCGGCTGTTTCAGGGCGCTTTGCAAGCGCTATTTTTAGCTCCTGCAAAACGCCTCATTGTGAAAGGGGTCTTCATGTACAATCCGTGGCATGTAAACTCCCCCTCAATGTAAACCCAAGGTAACAAAAAACAGGGAAAGTCTTTGGGGTCGATTTACTAAAGGCAAATCCACTTTGCACTACAAGTGCAGTTGCTGGAGATCCGAGGGGGACGTGCAAGGAAAATAAAAAACAGCATCTTTGCTTCTACATGATTGGATGTTAAAATCACCAGTGCCTCCCCTCAGATTTTCTGCGACTACACTTGTACTGCAGAGCAGATTTGCCTTTAATAAACCCAAAAATACCTAATAATTTGGGGGGAACACAACAAAGTGCGTGCTAGAGTGCAATTTGCCTAATGGGGACACTAGTTAGATTGACCTGTGTCCCCCAGGAAAGGCATTGGTAGTGTTTTACCCTCACTTCCTGTTTGGCTATGTGACAGGAAGTGAAGCCAATTTTAAGAAAAGGGACACAAAGCCCAACCTAAAAAAGACAAAAAAAGAGGTTCTAACACTCACTTGGTTTCCCTCAAATGCCCACAATTAGAATAGGATTGTCTGGAGCTCGATTTTAGCTCAGTGCTCTAAATCAGTGCTTCTCAACCCTGTCCTCAAGTATCCACAACAGGCCATGTTTGCAGGTTTTCCTTCATCTTGCACAGGTGCTTTAAAATCAGTCAATGGCTTTGTATTTTGGACAGCTAGTTTAGCCAAGATAAAATTCCCTAAACATGTCCTGTCCGGGGGGTACTTGAGAACTGAGGCTGAGAACCACTGCGCTAAAATGGAAAATTGAATACTTACCTCTCTAATTGCTTTCCTGGTGCCTATCCATGGCAGAATACACACAATCCATGCATATGCTACCATGAAGGCACCAGGAAAGTAACAGACAAATCACACATTTTTGGGATTTGCCATGCCAATCAGCCTAGTTAAGCTGCAGCTGGTAAATGTGTTGCAGGAAAGGTAACAAAAACAAAAAAACAAAACAAAACAAACAAAAAAAAAAAACAAACAAAACAAACCAAAAAAACAAACCAAAAAAACAAACCAAAAAAACAAACAACAAATTTGCTACAAATTTTATTGGTCAAAACAGGACCTGGAAAAGAGCAAGGAAAGCAAAAAACACATGTATGTTAATTTGAGACACTAACAGAACATGGTTAACATGAGTTAAAAGGAGCGCACCCACAAATGGATATCTATTAAGGATTTAAACATTAGTCAACGTTTTGAGAATGTTTTCGCAAAATAATGCAGCACAGACAATTAAATCAAAGTGAACAACCTACAAACGACACACATTGACAACAAACATATTTCAGGGGAAAATATCCCCCCTACCCAAAAAAAAAAAAAACTTGCTCGAAAACACATCTGTTTTGCAAAGACATAACAAACAAAATACAAAGAGAAAATACATGTGTTACAAACTCGATAAGGACACCTAAATGTACTCTCTTGCTGGCCACACACACAATCTTGGCTCTTTTCAGGGCAAAGTAAAGATTGCTATCTGCAAGCTTTATATAACATAGGTTTGTGTGCTACTGAGGCAAATGAAAACACATGGACAGTCCATGAAACACACAAAATGCAAGTTCATCCAATGTAGAGAGAACTTCAAAGTGGGTACACCTGTTAAGGATGTCCTTAAATTACTAACCCAAAAAACACACTCTGAGCATGCCCAGAAACATCCAAGTGCTGTTCACACACAAAAAAAAAACTAAAGTCCCTGAGCATGCCCAGACCAACCCAAATGCAGCTAACACCAAACAAGCCACCCCCTGTCCAAAATTAAACACATCATCCAGCATGTCCTTAATTAAGGTTAAGAAAAAAGAAGCACTAAAAATGTGTGGACAATATGACCGCCTCTGCCTCACATTAATCCGCGCCTTGAAATCACTCCGTAATCCAATGCAGCTGACTAAAGCAGCTACTTTAAAAAATTAAACATGTAATCACACAATAAGTCTAAAATCATAAACAACACGCCAAGTCTCTGATAATTATGCTTATTGAAGCAGCGCTAAGTGTCCGTTGTTGCAAAACACTATATATAGAGTAAATGTTGAAGAGACAGGAAAGTTCAAAAATAAAGTTGTGGTCTGTGGATATGAAGATGTGCGTAGAAATCCATCCACCAGTGATGATCACCGCGTGAGGGGGTCACCCCCCGTGAGAATGCACTCACCACAATTTTAATAACCACAAGCCTTTAGGTAATGATCTTTGAAAACCTCTCCGTTTCCTTGGTTCAACCACCAGGTGGTGCAATACCCTCTCGGCAAATGTAACATAGGGAGGAAAATAAATGCTATATAGCGCAATATTGCTTATGAAAGTTTATTAAATAATACACAACATTACACTCCCCCCGTTTAAAATCTGCGTACCAGATGCAAAAGTATATTAGAGCATTGAAAAGTGCACTGTGCCTGTTAATTCGACCTCCGGGAGGAACGCCGGGATGCGCGCTGCAAGCAGCTGGTCTCTTTTCGCTTCCTGGTTTCCTTCCGTGGAACGCACACGTCACTTCCGGTAGATTGCGACCCTGACGCGTTTCGTCACTTCCGGACGTCGTCTGAGGGCGCAATCTACCAATCGTAAGGCCGGCTTTAAATAACAGTAATGGATTTGAACAGCGAATAGGGGAGACGGATTTGCCGACCACTCCCACTTCATGGTCAATGCTCACAGAGCTGTCAGCAAAGGAGGACTTTGACTCAATTACTTGTAATACGCTGAAACCATTTTTTTGAAAAGACTGCCGACTTTGCTAGGAAAACTGTGACTAATATGTCTTGCTTAAAAATATCTCCTATAAATTACATACTTATAACACATATAGCGTTGCTATGCATTTTTTTCTTGTGAATAAGGTGCAATAAAGAATATAGAAAATAATATAAAAATTATTAAAAATTCTATTAAATACTAGACATATATATATTCTTGGTGGTGAGAATGAAATGTAATAAAATAAGTAATACAATAAAATAAAGGGCATCCTCTCTCGTATTTATACCCGATACCATTACCATCTGCTGTCACCCATCTAGGGTGCAAGTCCCCAACTTGAATACAAATGGATGTGAGTAATTAAGGAGGGTAATAGTAAATAAAATACGTTGAGTATAATCCCACTATGGAAAATAAGTTAAAAATGGCTTTACATTCATTGATAAGAATCAAAATTGCATCATTACACCTACTATTCAAAGATCAGAATAAAATCTAATTAAAATTGTATAAATTATTTAAATAGTAATAGATGTCCAAAAAATTTAATAGATGTCTAAAAAATTAAGGATGATATAAATGTTAGGGATCAATTGTTGAATTTAATATAATGTTTAAAATTTTGAAAAATTGTTGCACATATTGAACCGGGACTGTATACGCCTGGACTTAAAAATAAAAAATTAACCAACTGTATGTTATGTGTCGCTAATAAAGCAATTTATATCTAGCTCTATGTTTAGGCCTCGGGGGGGAAAGAACATCCACGGAGTATATCCACCGGGTTTCGTGTTTAGATAATTCACGAATACGATTGATACCTCTCCAGTGGGTTTGAAGATGCTCTATCCCCCAGAATTCAAGCCCCCTGGGATCCCTGTTATGTTTCAACCTGAAATGCAGAGACACATTATGGTCTTTATAACCATTTTTGATGTTGTTAATGTGCTCTGCAATTCTAATCCTCAACAACCTCTTGGTACGGCCGCAGGGGCACTTTAGAGCGTAGACTACATAAGTGCTGTTACACGTGATAAATTGCTTTATATCAAAGGAGCGATTATTGACTGGAGATGAAAAATTACTAATACCCCTCAAAGGTCTGGTGACTTCTCTGCATGCTTTACACTTTCTGCACGCAAAAAATCCATTGCGGTCCCAGAACGTCTGTGGTTTTGAGGGGGGATCTAAGACTTTTTTAACTATTTTATCTCCAAAATTCATAGATTTCCTATAAATGAACTGAGGTACAGGTGGAAGAACATTTATCAATTGAGGGTGAGAAGAAACTGCTCCGAAGACACTGAATTCCATCAACAATCAAAAATCCTTGTAGAAAGGTTCAAGGCCAGAGGATACAAACCAGAGACGCTACAAAAAGTGGTAGATGAAGTGGCATCTGTACCTAGATCTGAGTGTCTACAAGAACCAAGCCAGGACAGGTTCTCTAAGAAAGGAGACGAATGAAATAACGAATGGGGATTTGTCTCACAATTTCATACCCAGTATAAAGAAGTTGAAGACATCTTTAGAGAACACTGGCACATCCTTCTAATGGACAGAAAATTGATAAATGTTCTTCCACCTGTACCTCAGTTCATTTATAGGAAATCTATGAATTTTGGAGATAAAATAGTTAAAAAAGTCTTAGATCCCCCCTCAAAACCACAGACGTTCTGGGACCGCAATGGATTTTTTGCGTGCAGAAAGTGTAAAGCATGCAGAGAAGTCACCAGACCTTTGAGGGGTATTAGTAATTTTTCATCTCCAGTCAATAATCGCTCCTTTGATATAAAGCAATTTATCACGTGTAACAGCACTTATGTAGTCTACGCTCTAAAGTGCCCCTGCGGCCGTACCAAGAGGTTGTTGAGGATTAGAATTGCAGAGCACATTAACAACATCAAAAATGGTTATAAAGACCATAATGTGTCTCTGCATTTCAGGTTGAAACATAACAGGGATCCCAGGGGGCTTGAATTCTGGGGGATAGAGCATCTTCAAACCCACTGGAGAGGTATCAATCGTATTCGTGAATTATCTAAACACGAAACCCGGTGGATATACTCCGTGGATGTTCTTTCCCCCCGAGGCCTAAACATAGAGCTAGATATAAATTGCTTTATTAGCGACACATAACATACAGTTGGTTAATTTTTTATTTTTAAGTCCAGGCGTATACAGTCCCGGTTCAATATGTGCAACAATTTTTCAAAATTTTAAACATTATATTAAATTCAACAATTGATCCCTAACATTTATATCATCCTTAATTTTTTAGACATCTATAAAATTTTTTGGACATCTATTACTATTTAAATAATTTATACAATTTTAATTAGATTTTATTCTGATCTTTGAATAGTAGGTGTAATGATGCAATTTTGATTCTTATCAATGAATGTAAAGCCATTTTTAACTTATTTTCCATAGTGGGATTATACTCAACGTATTTTATTTACTATTACCCTCCTTAATTACTCACATCCATTTGTATTCAAGTTGGGGACTTGCACCCTAGATGGGTGACAGCAGATGGTAATGGTATCGGGTATAAATACGAGAGGATGCCCTTTATTTTATTGTATTACTTATTTTATTACATTTCATTCTCACCACCAAGAATATATATATGTCTAGTATTTAATAGAATTTTTAATAATTTTTATATTATTTTCTATATTCTTTATTGCACCTTATTCACAAGAAAAAAATGCATAGCAACGCTATATGTGTTATAAGTATGTAATTTATAGGAGATATTTTTAAGCAAGACATATTAGTCACAGTTTTCCTAGCAAAGTCGGCAGTCTTTTCAAAAAAATGGTTTCAGCGTATTACAAGTAATTGAGTCAAAGTCCTCCTTTGCTGACAGCTCTGTGAGCATTGACCATGAAGTGGGAGTGGTCGGCAAATCCGTCTCCCCTATTCGCTGTTCAAATCCATTACTGTTATTTAAAGCCGGCCTTACGATTGGTAGATTGCGCCCTCAGACGACGTCCGGAAGTGACGAAACGCGTCAGGGTCGCAATCTACCGGAAGTGACGTGTGCGTTCCACGGAAGGAAACCAGGAAGCGAAAAGAGACCAGCTGCTTGCAGCACGCATCCCGGCGTTCCTCCCGGAGGTCGAATTAACAGGCACAGTGCACTTTTCAATGCTCTAATATACTTTTGCATCTGGTACGCAGATTTTAAACGGGGGGAGTGTAATGTTGTGTATTATTTAATAAACTTTCATAAGCAATATTGCGCTATATAGCATTTATTTTCCTCCCTATGTTACATTTGCCGAGAGGGTATTGCACCACCTGGTGGTTGAACCAAGGAAACGGAGAGGTTTTCAAAGATCATTACCTAAAGGCTTGTGGTTATTAAAATTGTGGTGAGTGCATTCTCACGGGGGGTGACCCCCTCACGCGGTGATCATCACTGGTGGATGGATTTCTACGCACATCTTCATATCCACAGACCACAACTTTATTTTTGAACTTTCCTGTCTCTTCAACATTTACTCTATATATAGTGTTTTGCAACAACGGACACTTAGCGCTGCTTCAATAAGCATAATTATCAGAGACTTGGCGTGTTGTTTATGATTTTAGACTTATTGTGTGATTACATAAGAAAAAAGAAGGTTGAAAAAAGTACTGGACTGCATCAAAAATGCACCAAAAACGTATCATGAATGCACTGGATCGCATAAAAAACGCACATGCATCTGGACTGCGTTTCTATGGAGTGAAGTAGCCCTAAAGCTAGTAACTTGGGGGGGGGGCCTTACTCTGCCTGTAAAGTGGTGCATCTGTAGCATGTATGCAAAATGCTGCTTCAAAGATGTACGGCTTTAGAGAAAACATACAAATCGACATTGCAGCTGCAAGATTTTAACACAAAACTAAAAATAGCCTGCCCCCCCCCCCAATACATACAAGGCCATTTGGGGCTGTAAAGGCTTAAAATGAGAACCTCCATGTGAAAAATACCACCCCAAAATCTAAAAATATTGTGTCCCTCCCACGCACTAACAAACCCCTAGTCAAACACACAGCAAGCCAGCCCATGAAAGGGGGGTGGGTGCTTAGGGGCAGGAGGGGCTCGGGCACCCCAAAAGTCAACCACCATATTCAGGGGGACAGAGGCCTCTTCCACACAACCCTAGGCTGGGGTTGTGGGGGGCTGCAGACAGGAGCTTTACAGAATGCAGAAAGCCCCTTTAAACTATTGGGTACAAGGTGCTTTGTGGTTGGTATTGGGCTGTGCCCAACATGCCCCAAAGGCAGCCAGCTATGTTGAGTGCATGTGGCCTTGTATGGTTCGGGAGGGGGTTGGGCGATCGCTCTTCTCGCCCCTTTCCTAGCTGGCCCTGTTAGCTCTGGAAAAGGACATGGTTTGGATTAGTGAAGGCAGCTCACAGCCTTTGGAGATTGGAGAATGGAGTGTGGAGTTCCCCTTTAAAAGCAAAAGCTAACCCAAGGAAATCGTATGTATAAGGCTCCATTCACACTAACGCGTTTTTTGATGCATTTTGCATTTTGCAGAAATGCATGGGAATTTTTTAACATAGGTTCCTATGGAACATGTTCACATCAATGCATTTTTGTACTTCTGCGTTTTTGGAAAGGGTCAGGCTGGATTCACACCTGTGTAGTTTTAGCGCTTTTTGCATTTTGCAGATTTGCACTACAATCCATTTAACATGGTTTCCTATGGAACACGTTCTGTAGTGCAACTCTGCAAAATGCAAAAAGCACTAAAAATGCCTAGGTGTGAATCCAGCCTAAGGCTGGATTCACATCTATACATGTTGCTTTTGAGCGTTTTTGGAGTTTTTTTTGTGATGCTTGCCACGTTTTTGAGCAGCCTTTTTGTAGCGTTTTTGCGGCGTTTTTGCCGCATTTTGTGTTTTTTTTTTACAGTTTTTTTTTAAACTGTATACAAAAAAATGCCAAAAACGCATCAAAAAAGCTGTAAAAACGCTGCAAAAACGCTGCACTTGCGTTTTTGATGCTGGTCCATTGCATTCTATTACATGCAAAATGCTGCATTTTGCATGAAAAAAAGTCCCTGACCCTTTCCAAAAACGCAGAGGTACAAAAAGGCATTGATGTGAACATGTTCCATAGGAACCCATGTTAAAAAATTCCCATGCATTTCTGCAAAATGCAAAATGCATCAAAAAACGCGCTAGTGTGAATGGAGCCTCAGGGACTTTTTTTCATGCAAAATGCAGCGTTTTGCATATAATAGAATTCAATGGATCAGCATCAAAAACGCAAGTACAGCGTTTTTGTAGCATTTTTATAGCGTTTGACGCCTTTTTGAGTTTTTGGCTCTTTTTTTAGACTGTATACAGTCTAAAAAAACTGTAAAAAAAAAAAAAAAAAAAAAAAAAGCAAAACGCTCCAAAAACGCTCCAAAAACGCTGCTCAAAAACGCGGCAAGCACCACAAAAACACTGCAGAAACGCTCAAAAGCAACATGCATAGATGTGAATAGAGCCTTAGCGCCGGTTCACATTAGAAGCGGCACGACTTGCAGGTCGCCTCACCGAGGCGACCTGCACACGACTGCCGCGGCCGCGGCGACTTGCAAGTCTATGCAAGTCGCCCCCAAAGTAGTACAGGAACCTTTCTTCTAAGTCGGAGCGACTTGCGTCGCTCCGATTAGAACGGTTCCATTGTACAGAACGGGAGGCGACTTGTCAGGCGGCTAGGTCGCCTGACAAGTCGCCCCCGTGTGAACCGGCTCTTAGGCCCCTTTCACACTGGAGCGGTGGGGGCGTCGGCGGTAAAACGGCGCTATTTTTAGCGCCGCTTTACTGTCATTTTAGTGGCGGTATTCGGCCGCTAACGGTGCGGTTTTAACTCCCGCTGGCGGCCGAAAAAGGGTTAAAAACCACTCACATAGTGCCGCTACAGCGGCGGTATAGCCGCGCTGCCCCATTGATTTCAATGGGCAGGAGCGGTGAGGGAGCGGTGAATACACCGCTCCTTCACCGCTCCAAAGATGCGGCTTGCAGGAGTTTTTTTCTTCTCCTGCCAGTGCACCGCTTCAGTGTGAAAGCCCTCGGGGCTTTCACACTGGAGAAACAGCAGCGGCAGTCTTAGGTCGGTTTGCAGGCGCTATTTTTAGCGCAATGACGCCTGCAAACCGCCCCAGTGTGAAAGGGGCCTTAGAGGTGGGAAGGTTAAATGCCCTTTTAGGAGGAGCGAGAGGAGTGAGAGTCTTTTTACATAATTTTAAGGTACATGTCACATGTTGGCAACGTAACACGCTAACATGACCTGTGTGCAAATCTCCGACAAAAAAAACATATAAAAGTGAACCAGCGTAAAAAAAGAAAAATGTCAAGTTTAGAGGTGCGCCCGTTCAACCCACGCAAATGCATTTACGTTACTTGACATTTACTTAGATTTTGGCCGTGCAGTGAATTTGAACGACGCGCAAATGCCGCTTGTGCATGCGCAGTGCTTAAATTGACCTCACGCAGTTCTAAACGTAATCGCAGGCACAGCAAACTTGTTCAGAAAAAGTGACTTTCTCATTCTATTTTGGGCATATTTGTTACTTGGACATTTATTACTATACTTCTTCACATCACCCCCATAGTATTGGCACTTCCAGCTTTTTTTAATTTTGAGTTGAAGATGTCCTGCGACATGTCCATAGTGGCGCACTGATCGCCTCCTCCCATGCGCCGAGATTACTGTAGTAAATGGGGAATAGCGCTGTGTTAGGCTCTATTCACACTAATGCGTATTTTGATGCATTTTGCAGAAATGCATGGGAATTTTTTAACATGGGTTCCTATGGAACATGTTTACATCAATGCATTTTTGTGCCTCTGCGTTTTTGGAAAGGGTCGGGGACTTTTTTTCATGCAAAAAGCAGCATTTTGCATGTATTAGAATTCAATGGACCCGCATCCAAAACGCAAGTATCGTGTTTTTACAGCGGTTTTACCGCGTTTTTGCCGCGTTTTGCGTTTTTTTTCTTTCTTTTTTTTTTTTTTACACTGTATACAGTATAAAAAAAAAACACAATACGCTGCAAAAACGCTGCAAAAACGCATGTTCAAAAACACGGCAAACACCGCAAAAAGCCCTGCAGAAACGCTCAAAAGCAACATGCATACATGTGAATCGAGCCTTACCGGCACAAACGTTTCATAAATACCAAAACGTACGTTGCACCTCAGCGTGCACCTCAACTCATGGCGCAAACGGTTCGTAAATCAGCCCCCAAATGAATTGCTCAGACAAATGAGTGTATTTAACCGCTTCAGCCCCGGAAGATTTTTACCCCTTCCTGACCAGAGCACTTTTTGCGATTCGGCTTTAACTGACAATTGCGCGGTCGTGTGACGTGGCTCTCAAACAAAATTGATGTCCTTTTATTCCCCACAAATAGAGCTTTCTTTTGGTGGTATTTGATCATCTCTGCGATTTTTATTTTTTGCGCTATAAACAAAATAAGAGCGACAATTTTGAAAAAAACGCTTTATTTTTTACATTTTGCTATAATAAATATCCCCCAAAAATATATAAAAAAATGTTTTTTTTTCCCCTCAGTTTAGGCCGATCGTATTCTTCTACATATTTTTGGTAAAAAAAAATCGCAATGAGCGTTTATTGATTGGTTTGCGCAAAAGTTATAGCGTTTACAAAATAGGGGATAGTTTTATGGCATTTTTATTAATAGTTTTTTTTTTATTAGTAATGGCGGTGATCTGCGATTTTTATTGTGACTGCGACGTTATGGCGGACATGTCGGACATTTTTGACACATTTTTGGGACCACTGACATTTATACAGCGATCAGTGCGATTAAAAATGCACTGATTCCTGTGTAAATGACACTGGCACTGAAGGGGTTAACCACTAGGGGGCGGGGAGGGGTTAAGTCAGTACTAGGGAGTGATTACTAACTGTAGGGGGATGGGCTAGCTGTGACACGTCACTGATCTCTGCTCCGATGACAGGGAGCAGAGATCAGTGACACTTGTCACTAGGCAGAACGGGGAGATGCTTGTTTACATCAGCATCTCCCCGTTCGTCCTCTCCGTGAGGCGATCGCGGGTATCCCCGCGGCGATTGAGTCCGCGGGACCCGACTCACGGAGCTCCCGGCCGGCGCGCGCAATGGCGCGGCGGGAAATTCAAATGGACGTACCTGTAAGTCCATTTGCCCAGCCGTGCCATTCTGCCGACGTACATCGGCGTGCGCCGGTCGGGAAGGGGTTAAACATCATCCAATCACATTGCACAGTGTATGGGGAAATGAATTGACCAGAATGCACAATACACAGACATGTATTGAAAATATGTTTACATGGATGTTTCGGTTCCACCAATGATTATAGACGATCACCATTAAATGCACAATTACAAGTCCAGGGAAGATCCGCACAGTTGTTGATAGGAGGAAGATCTCTAGAATAATTATTGAGTTGTTTCAAAAAGAAATTAATGAATGGAATAAAACTGGAAGAAATATTCTCCATGTGATAAGGAAAATCTCATTAACATGATTAGAACTACAATGAGCAAGTCCCCGATGTATAAGCCGTTGTGCACGCTGGAGAACGCAGATGCGCCCGTGTGCAACACACATATATAACAAGCTAAACCGTGTGCGCCCTGTCAGGCGAGGATGAAATGGTGAGCTTTGACAATGAGCATGCGCAGTTGAGTAAAGCAGAAAGAAGGGTGTAAAAAGGCTGATTAGTTGTAAGACAGATCTACATGTTCTGGACAGAATTTGTGCATTTAAACAATATTATATAAATACTTTTTTAGTCTGGTAACAGAAGATGGTAAACTGTAGTAAAGTTATCCACAGTATTCAGACAATACTCAGAAGATTACATTGGCTGCGCTTACTAATGGTAGGATTGCGCAAGTGCACCATAGCGCTTCCTATGTAAATGTGGTTTGGTGCATATAAGTGCACCATGATTTTTGATAAATGTCTTGAGTCCCGTTTTTTTTGTGCAATTGCTCCTATTTCTCCACTGCACCACAGGCGCAGGTCTTTAGTAAATCACCCCCTGTGTGTCCAACTGTGGAGATCACAATGCCTGAATAATTCCCACAAAACAATTAGGTATTCATTTATACCGATTAAGTCGCTTACTTTCACTCATTTAGTACTCATATTGTTCTTATTGTGCCTGGCAAGTCTGTATTTTGTACATGACCAAATGTTACACACCTTTTATCAATTAAAGCACCTACAAACGTGGGTATAAGATGAAGTGCTCTCTATCAGAGTTCTCAGCTGATCCCTGATGTGAGCACACAGACATGTTCTCTCAGACTCTTGGGTAAGAACAGACACCAGCAGACTGCTTTGCTGCATGATTGTTAATTTGCTTATTTAGTAATTCATCCTCATTTTCTTTTGATTCAGACCTGGCACTTTCATGTTCCTAATCTGAACAGATAGACACTGTGCATCCAATTGTGGATATCACAGTGCCTGAATAATTCCTAACCACAATCAGGTACTTCTTATTACTGGTGTAGCGCTGGTAGATTTTCAATCTACTGCTTATAGGTAAATTTAGTGGGTTATCTATTTCATACATAGTTAAATTTAGCCTCTGTTCCAGTTTGGCTGTGTTGCACGTAGTTTCACACTGTGCCTGTGGGTGTCGTTGTCGCCATGGGCCAGTGCTGGAAAGGCAACACGTTGAAGCGTATGAGTGCTCCTCTGTCCCAGAGATAACTCGGTGGAGGTGGTCCTCCGGGTTGCATTCTGGGAGAGGGTGTTTATGGGAGATGCCATGTTTTAGGGTTCTTTTTGTTCCACCTGCTGGCCCTCCTGGATGACAGGTATGTGCTAGGAGTACTACCGCGTGGTCCACCGACCGGGAGGCCCACATCGCTGCAGCGTGTGGGTGGGCCCAGAAGCCTGTCTGGGACCTACCACAGCGGCGAGGGAATGGTCCTGGGCTGTCTATCCTACAGGAAGAAGCTGGACAACTGAGAAGATCCCAGGGGAGGACCCGTCATGGAAGGATCATGCAGAATGCTGGTCTGGAGAGGGGCCTGGTGACTCAGTTGGAGGACGTATCCTGAAGTTAACCTAACACATAGTACTGCCGGGTTGGCTTAAAGGTTCTAGTGCTGTGCTTGCTATCCACCGTAAACCATTACATCCTGTGGCAGAGGATCGTACGGGTTTCTGTTCCATTTAAGTCTGTGGCAGAGACTTTTGTTTGGAGAGTACATTCATCTACAAGATTCCTAATACTACACTAAGAAAATGTATTTGAACTTCCCTGCAACTCTTCTTCTACATCTTTCCTGCTACTTCCTTCAGTTACTCTTTATTAAAGCATTGGAAAAGATACTCAAGTGTCCGGTGCCTACACTGTCTTGTATTAAGCTCAACGGGACCCTAGACCCGGTTCTGGTGAAATTGAGGCAACAGAAGTGACGGTAACAGCCCGCTTTAAACCAGCAGCTCCACCGTGAGTTATTGCTACACTGGTTAAGTCTTTCACATCACTTAGCACTCACTTTGTTCTTCTAGTGTCTGGCAGTCTGTATTTTGTACATGCTGCTAGACTATATATAATGCTAATTTTCCTATCACGATCACCGTATCAGAGCACTTATATTTTTCACACTATTTACACACCATTTTTATCACATTGATCTTCATGGCGTTTTTTTGCTATAAGTAATCATGATGATTCCTTTTTTTTTTTTTTTTTTCCACACTTTTTGCAGTTTGTCTCAGTCATTTGATTTTTGATATTTTTATTAAGTCCCATATTGCACCTTCTTGATTTACCTCAGAAGGGGTAACAGTCTGAGCTTCCCCTTGTTTTTTCCATACACTGCACACTTGCACTTTTACTTTTTGACAGTCTTCTTTATTAATTATATAATATGCGATTTAGGAAATGATTATAATTAATCCTATCAGGTGCAAACGGCCATATTTGAGCCTTCTAGGCTTATATACAAGTCTTATAACATGTATAATCTAGGAATAATACACAGGCAATTCTGTGCTTTTGGTAGCAATTTGGAGGGGATCTCAATATATTTTGAGATCCTTCCTTGCTAATAAATATAATAAAAAAAAAAAATAAAAAATAAAAAAATTCTGAAATATTGCCTTTATCAGCATTATTTATTGCTACAGTTAATTTATATAACCCATGCTATAATAGCAATTTAATACATATACAGCACACTAATTACAATATTTCTCAGGTGTTTTGGTCTTGAGTTTCCCCTATGGGGGGCATACCACCTGTGACCACTTGTAAGCCTTACAGGCCGGGGCTGTTCTCCCCTTGGGGTGGAGGTGAGCATAACTCCCAAGGAGGGTTCAGGATCATCGTTGGGGGGGAAATCTTTATCTCCTTCTGTACTTTTTAACAAAGAAGTCTCTGGAAAAGCGAGCCGTTTTGGTGGAAGGGGTAAATAGTGTGATTGTCAAGTCTAATAGATGATTATTTATAAAGAAATGTGTTTACATATGATATTCTGTAATATTGATATGTCTGTAGCACTAACTCTCGGTGGAGCTGCTGATTTAAACGGGCTTGTTACCTTCACTCTCGACACCCCTGTTTCACCGGCACCGGGTCTAGGGGTTCCGTTGAGTTTATCTCTGGACGATAAAAGCACCAACACTTGAGTACGTTTTCAATGCCTTATTGAACCAAGTAACGAAGGACGTAGCAGGAAAGAGGCAGGAGGAAAGCTACAGGGAAGCTCAAATGCCTTTCTTTAAGATCCTTGAGAACATCCTTTAAAGTTGAATATTGTAATCCAATGCAATACAAGGGGACACAATCTCTGCTCGCCTGGATAGGCCTCTCTCACTTGCCTAGCAGCCAGTACGTAGCACGAACAAAAGTCTCTGCCACAGACTTGCTTGAAATGAATCCGTACAATCCTCTGCCACAGGATATGTTAAATTTTGTGGTAAATGTCAGACACAGTACTTGGACCTCTAAGTCAACCTGGCAGTACTATGCTGTGGAACTATTTTAGGATACGTCCTCCAACCGAGTCACCAGGCCCCTCTCCAGACCAGCACTCTGCGTGATCCTTCCATGACGGGTCCTCCCCTGGGATCTCCTCGGTTGTCCAGCTTCTTCACTCTGGATAGACAGCTCAGGACCATTCCTCGGCTGCTGTGGTAGGCCCCGGACATGCTTCTGGGCCCACCCACGCGACACAGACCTCCGGAACGGAGGACCACGAGGTAGCACTAACGCATACCTGTCGGCCAGGAGGGCCAGCAGGTGGCTGTAAAACAAACCCCAAAATATGGCGTCTGTCCCATAAATACCCTCTCCCAGAATGCAACTCGGAGGACCACCTCCACCGAGTTGTCTCCGAGACAGAGGAGCACCTGTACGCTTAGACACATTGCCTTTCCAACACTAACCAGTGGTAACAGCGACACCCACCTGCTCAGTATGGAAACACATGCAACGTCAGCCAAGCTGGAACAGAGGCAAATTTAACTTCCCTAACGAACAAGTAACTAAATTTACCGATCAGTGGGTAAATCATAAATCTACCAGCGCTACATGTCCTTTTTGATGTATTTATAGAAATGTAAGAATCCCCTGAAGAAGACCATAACCTTTAAGGTTGAAATGCATTGGGGCATTTCATAAACATCAGATAATATAATTACAATTCATCAACACTATGAGGGAGTACCCTCTGATATATATTGTTTATCAGTTATATCACATGGTATTATCTACTGTTTACTTCCCCTTCATAGTTCAAACTGTCATGCATTGTGTATACCAGAGCTCATATTAACTTTTGTACCACATTGATGTCCAATTGTCTCTTGATGAATAAAATTAATAATTTTTATTTAATTTTGACTCCTATTTGCTGCTAATAAGCCCCATGGGGAATGCTCCACTTTCGTTTAAACATTTGTACCGGGGTGTGCAGCCATATCAGACTCCTATACATGTGTCATTCGTTGCTATAGCATTCTTCTAAACATTTCTGGTTGTCAAATTAATGTTAAGTATATGTTAGTTTGGAGTACTAATTTCTGATTGATGAACCAAAAACTAAAACTATGTCCCTTTTTCATACACAGGAAAGTCTCAGCCAGGAGGTGGCCGGGCCAAGTAGGCTGCCTGATACCCAGGTCCCTCTGCCTTCAACCAAAAAGTGACAGGTAGAGGGGTAACCTGGAGGAGGCTGCAATTGGCCTATTTTTGGAAGGCCCTCAGAACACCCAACAGTGTGGAAGAGTATTTTACTGCCATAACAGCATGCAAATGGAGGAGGGCCAATGCCTTATATGTGAGTTTCTCATTTTCGAAGCACTAAATAAGGGGTTGAGGGGCCAACTCACATGCCAAACCCACATTTGTCAGCTCACCCATGGTCCTCCTCCTGCCACACCTCCAACACCAGAGCCACAGCCGGGAAGGAAGCGTGTAACGAAGACCAGAGTGATGGCCTGGATTCAGTCTGGTCTTGCAAAAGATGCAGGCTCTTGTATGACCCCAGCCTGCTGATTTCATGATCTCTTGGACTTCTGGACCAGATTGCACTCCCTTAGATATGGACTCCTCAGGCCACCAATTTTGCAATAAAAGAATTGATGTCTGCCCTGGGGGCCAAAGGCTGCGCCAATTTCTGATGTTTATCCAGCGTTTCCTCCCTCTTTGCTTATGAGCCCTTAATAAAGGATTTTTTTTTTTTCTATTATACTTGCCTATGTGTGTTTTCCTTCAAAAAGGACAGTTTGTTTGAGTAGGCAGGTACATTTCAAAAATACTATGTGAAATTAACAAGAGACACCAACCAATTAAATAATACAAGATAATGATGTTGTGGTAACTTGACACACAACACACCCAAAAATATTCTGGAGTAAAAAAAAAAGATAAATAAAACACAAGATCAGGCTTTAAAAAAAAATGAATCTAAACATCCCAAAAATATTATTTTTTTCGGTAGATGTGACAAATAAAAATATTATATTGATGAAATAATAAAGGGAGCAGTCTGTGTGAATATGAGCAGCAAAACTACTTCATTCTTCTAGCATTGTGAAGAAGAGAGTGCGCTGCATTAAACAATTGAAAACATTGCAGCGAGATGAAAGTGCTGTATCCAATACGAACGCTAATTTTACCAGACCAAGCAGTTCCGTCTCGGATTTTATCCTGAACACGCGAGGCACTTTGTGCGTCGTAATTGACGCAATCGGATTTTGTTGTTGGAAAATTTTATAGCCTGCTCTCAAACTTTGTGTGTCGGAAAATCAGATGGAACCCACACATGGTTGGAATTTCTGACAACACGCTCCAATCGCACATTTTCCGTAGGAAAATCCGACCGTGTGTACACTTACCATAACTGCAAAACAAATACAAAAAAAAATTGTAAAAAAATTTAACGCAACCTGTGCCTAAAAAAAAAAAAAAAAAAAAAAAAAAAAAAAAAAATATATATATATATATATATATACCGAAAGCATGGGGGCATCCTCCTGCAAAAGGTAGGAGCAAATCGCTCCTTCACCCACTGCTGCCCCCACGCTTCGGCATATATGCTGAAGTATGTAACTATGGTGGTGAAATCACCTCCGACAGCACTGGAGTCACAGCTTTATGTATCGTGGGAGCAAACGCTGTTGCTGTCAAGATAAATAAATCCACGCTGCAGCTGAATTGCGTACCTGAAAACAAAAAAATGGTTAATAAAACACAAACAGTAAAGTATACATACATAATGACAAAACATTGCAGAATAGAATACAGTAAAAAAGCAGAACAAGAGAGATAACATTAAAACGACAACTTTTTTTTTTTTTTTTTCTTCTTTCTGGTACCAGGTTTGGGTCTCTCAAAATGCGATGGCATCTTCGGAGACCTTGTGAAAGTGTGCCTAGTTTGCAGTGCTGTACCCTACGCTAAAACTCAACTAGTGAATGGTAGCATTCAAAACATTCACCAATGCAAAGACCAGGATCTTCAGGACAGAAGGGACAATAATAGCGGGTGTCACGCCTATATCCGTGCTTGCTGCAGACAGGACATTTTTTTTGGGGGGCTCGTTGGGTAGGGGTGCTCGGGAGGACATAAGAAAAATGCCTCTCATGCAGCCGGCTTACTGCATTTGGTTGGGGAAGGTGAGGCATACTTCCCAACATTTCGAGATGGGAATGAGGGACATCTACTAACAAATGTATGTAGGCATAGGACACGCCCTCTGTCACACCCCCCTTAAAGGAGAATTAACCAAAAAAAAGGTTAATTAAATCCACAAGGACTTTTTTTTACCACTACTATTCCTTTTTATTGACTTTTAAAATGTACAAATGCAGCAATTTAGAA
This sequence comes from Aquarana catesbeiana, assembly GCF_042186555.1. NCBI lineage: Eukaryota > Metazoa > Chordata > Amphibia > Anura > Ranidae > Aquarana > Aquarana catesbeiana. Next base: position 702,209,007 of record NC_133326.1, read on the forward strand.
ATTAGATGAAAGGTTTAGCACTGGGAAACACTTTTTGAAAGATAAAAAGTGCATTTTATATACAACTATATAGATCAGACCAAAATGAGGGACAAATGAGGTGGAATGAGGGACATTGCTCCAAATCAGGGACAGTCCCTCCAAATCAGGGACAGTTGGGAGCTATGGGTGAGGTGGAGCACCGTCTGGAAACAGAAGGACTGATGATCTTTTTCTGGAATTTAAGGAAGGATCCAGTCTGTCCTGAAGCTCTGTATAGCGCATGAGTGTTCAGCAAAACCAACTGAAATAAATAAACAGACACTTTCCGTAACACCAGCGTCTGGCCTTACGGGCAATTAGGTACGGTGCCAGCAACTGGTCGTTGAGGTCCACCCCTCCCATATTTTGGTTATATTCGTGGATACAGAGGGGTTTCTCCACAACATTGTCCCCGTAGGAATTTGGACCATCGTGTCTGCATGAAGGGAGGTAAGAACAAAAACATTCTTATTATCCCTCCACTTCATAGCGAGCAAATTATTACACTTCAAGCAGGCTCTCTCCCCCAGCCTAAGACAGGAATCTACAAGCCGCTGGGGAAAGCCCTGGCGATTAGGTCGCACGGTGCCACATGCTCCAATCTGATGATCAAACAGGTGACTAAAAAGTGGCACGCTCGTGTAATAATTGTCCACGTACAAGTGGTACTCCTTTCCGAATAAGGGTGACACCAAGTCCCACACAATCTTGCCAGCGCTTCCTATGTAGTCAGGGCAGTTTGTCGGCTCTACGTGACTATCTTTTCCCTCGTAAACTATAAAACTACATGTATAGCCTGTGGCCCTGTCACAGAGCTTATACATCTTGACCCCGTATCTGGCACGCTTGCTGGGAAGGTACTGTTTGAATGACAAGCGGCCAGAAAACTTAATCAGGGACTCATCAACGCAGACAACTTGATGGGGAGTAAACAAGCCTGCAAAACATTGGTTGAAGTGGTTTACGAGGGGCCGAATTTTGTAGAGCCGATCGTACCCAGGGTCTCCACGAGGACGACGAGAGTTCATTGTTGTTGAAGTGCATGAACCGCAAAATCTGCTTGTATCGTGCCCTGACCATGGAAGCAGAGAACACGGGCATATGGTAAATTGGGTCAGTGGACCAATATGACCGCAACCCACTCTTTTTAGTTATGCCCATGTTGAGGGAAAGGCCCAGAAAGATCTTAAATTCGGAAACCGTAATTGGTTTCCAATCTCTGGCAAGGGAGGACTGGGGAATAGCGGCGATGTGTTGACCAGCGTACAAATTGCTTTGGTCCACAATAGATCTATAGAGATCTTCATTGAAAAACAGTGAATAAAAATCCAGTGGCATAAAATCAACTGTTTCCACCTGAATTCTGGGTTGGCCAGTGAATGGGGGAAGTACGGGTGCTGCAGAAGTGGTGGGTTCCCAATTAGGATTGGCAAATGCAGCAGGAAGGGCACCATGGGCACGACGGGCCTGTGTTTGTCTTCTTGGTGGCAGCGGGACACTACTTGTGCTTGCCACCTCACCAGCTTGAACTGCACTTATGGGACTCGCCACGTCACCAAGTGTTACTGCAGTGCTGGATGTACGACCAGGGTGTACTAGGCCGCTGGTTCTTGACAGTTCACCAGAAGGAATAGCGGCACTAGTACTTCTCTGCTCCATATGAGGGACCTGTGATTCTTGCACCTCAACAACAGCAGAAGAAGATCGGGGTCTGGTACGCCTGACCTTGGCAGGGACCACAACTCCGTCGTCAGAGCTATCTGTCATGGAGCCGCTGTCCTCTACAGGATCGTATTCTGAGCCTGAATCTGACAGATGAGTGACTTCCTCTTCACTATCTGTCATGCTCAGAAACGTGTAGGCCTCTTCACTAGTGTACCTTCCATTTGCTATTTTGGGTTCTAAATTTAGTGGTACACTAGTGAGACTCACAGGTAAAAAAGCTCCTGACTGTTGGCGACTGTATCAAAAGGCTACCAAAAAACTGTTAGCGATCGCAGGGATCAGGCCTGACTCTGCGAACGCTGCAGTTATGTGTGCTTAGTGTTTTGTAAGTGACAGTGATCGATCGATCGATACTGCACTTGGGTGGGCTGGGCCGAGGGGCAAAACGCAGGTGCTAGCAGGTATCTGGGCTGATCCCACTAACACTTTTTTGGGAACCCTAAACTGCTGGGGACGCTAGTATAGATCTGATCGGATCAGATATCGATCTGTCCAGATACTATACCACTAAGGGAGGTGTATGCTGCGTGCATGGGTGTTAGCGGTACTGGCACTAACCTGGGGCGACGCAGACCCTATCTGACCCTAATGCCGCGTACACACGGGCAGACTTTTCGACGGACTTTCCGAATGAACAAACTTGCCTACAGACGATCAACCAAAGTTTGAAGGATTTGTACGTGATGACGTACGACTGGACTAAAACAAGGAAGTTCATAGCCAGTAGCCAATAGCTGCCCTAGCGTCGGTTTTTGTCCGTCAGACTAGCATACAGACGAACTGACTTTTTGACCGGACTCAAGTCTGTCGGAAAGATTTGAAACGTTTAATTTCTAAGTCTGTCGGACTTTTGGGGAAAAAAGTCCGCTGGAGCCCACACACAGTCGAATTGTCTGACGAAGTCCGGTCCGCCAGACCTAGTCCGTCGAAAAGTCCGCTCGTGTGTACGCGGCATTAAACTTAACTTATATCACCCGCTGGGCGATCAGGGGGTTAAACCTTTATTAGGTAATAAACGGCGGGTGCCCTGACACTATAAAAAATAAACTAACCAGCGTCACCCGTAACAGTTATATGATGATCACTGGTGAAAGGGTTAACAAGGGGGCAATCAGGGGGTTAAAACCTTTATTAGGTAGTATATGGGGGTCCCTGACGCTATAAAATGCTGATGGTGAACCTAAATACTTACCTCCCTAACTAGCGTCACCTGTGACACTAATACAGCGATCAGAAAAACGATCGCTTAGTGACACTGGCGATGGGGGGTGATCAAGGGGTTAACCTTTATTGGGGGTGTATCCTAGACCTAAAGGGGGCTAATACTAACTGCCCTACCACTTATAACTGTCAAACTGACACCAATGCAATAATCAGAAAAAAAAAAAAAAACTGCTATTGGTGTCACTGTGACAGGGGGTGGTTGGGGGGTGATGGGGGGTGAAAAGTGTGCCTAGAGTGTTCTACTGTACGTGTAGTGTTGGTGCACTTACTTGAATGTCTTCTCTCCTCAAACGAAAAAGACCGACGCGAGGAGAGATGACATCACTTCCTCTGCCGCGGTTTACATTACAGAGGCAGAGGAAGATTGTCATTGGCTGGGAGCGATCGCGAGGGGGTGGCCACGAATGGATGGCCTCCCCCTCACCTCGGATCGCTCAGGGAACGATGCCGACCGCCTCGGGCCCCGGGGGGGGGTCCGATCGGACCCCCCGCCCGCGGGAGGCAAGTAACGTACCCATACATTACTTTGCCTGCCCGTGCCATTCTGCCGATGTATATCGTCGTGAGGAGGTCGGCAAGTGGTTAAATTAAAATAGAATGTGCTGAGTAATCTAAATTTACTAGTTCAATGACGTCCACAGGTTCACTTTAAAGGATAAGTCCACCCTAACACTAAAATCTCTACCTCTACAGACATCCACGATCTAACACTAACCTATCTAACCCTGTAAAGAAGAAATCAGTATACTGTATGTACCTTTTTTTGAAGCCAATCCTGGTCTGGTCTCGAGCGGCAGAAGCTCTGCAGAGGAGACAGCAGACAACGCCTGTGAAATGAGTGGGAAGTGACATCACCCTTAGACTTACTTCTCTTCTTTACAGGGTTTAGATAGATTAGTGTTAGATCATGGATGTCTGTAGATGTAGAGATTTTAGTGTTAGGGCTAGTTTACACTTGGTTAAAAACAAGGCTTCGGACACGCTGTGTTAAAGCTCTCTGAACGTCAGTCAAAGAACCTGTCACTAAATAAAATGGTTAGCTTACAGTCCTGTTTACACCTTGCTTTTGCTTGGTGTTTTGATGAGGCTTTGGTGGGGCTATGGTGAGGCTTCGGTGGGGCTTCAGTGGGACTTCAAGCGAGCTTTGCCGTAGACTTCTATGGAGGCTTTGAAGACGCTTTGAAGTACCACTAAAGCTACATGGGGTATAAATTTTTAAGCGAAGACTCATCGAAGCACCAAGCAAAAGCAAGGTGTAAACAGGAGCCTTATTTTGATGCAAATAAAAACTAGCCGTTAATGTGTGTTGAATCCGAGGCAAGTGTAAATGAGCCCTTAGGGTGGACTTATCCTTTAAGAAAACAGGAAATGAAAACTTCCCAGGCCAAACTTCCCCTTTAGAAAGACAAGATGCTTATTATAGTTTACTAATATGACTAATAAGGTAATGGCCGTAGACCACTTAGGGTCCATTAGAGTTTCTGATCCTTTTTTGAACATAAATGTGTGCACTCATATCCTGGTACTTTTTTTTAGTTAGTTTTTTTGTTAGGTACATTATAGCATATGTAGCTTTTAATTATAAATAACATGGACCATTTTTAGATTTCCGAGTTAATCCAATTAGAGTTGTGGGCAACGTTACTCATCAGTGTTGTATGATCCTTTTTTTCCCCACAAATAGTATGGTGGTATTTGATCACCTCTGCAGTTTTTATTTTTTTAGGTTATAAACAAAGAGTGACAATTTTGAAAAAAAGACTTTTTTTTTTCTTTTTTCTATAATACATATCCCCAAAAAATATATAAAAAAACAACTTTATTCACCATTTTAGACCAATATGTATTCTTCTACATCTTTTTGGTAAAGAAAAATCACAATAGGCATATATTGATTGGTTTGCGCAAAACTTATTGGGGGTTATTTACTAAAGGCAAATCCACTTTGCACTACAAGTGCACTTGAAAATGTACTGATAATGCACTTGGAAGTGCAGTCGCTGTAGATCTGAGGGGGACATGCAAGGAAAATAAAAAACAACATTTTTGCTTGCACATGATTGGATGATAAAATCAGCAGAGCTTCCCCTCAGATCTACAGCGATCTTACAGGGACTGCACTTGTAGTGCAGAGTGGATTTCCCTTTGGTAAATCAACCCCATTGCGTCTACAAACTATGGGATAGATTTAGGGAATTTTTTTTTTCAATTGTTTTTACTAATAATGGCGGCGATCTGTAATTTTTAGCGGGACTGCGACATTGCGGGGGACAAATATGACCCAAAATGACACTTTTTTGGGGACCAGTGACTTTATTACATTGATCAGTACTATAAAAATGCACTGATCAATGTAAAAATGAAACTGGCAGGAAAGGGGTTAACACTAGGGGGCAATCAAGGGGTTAAGTGTGTTCCCTGGGTGTGTTCTAACTGTATGGGGGTTAGGCTGGCAGGGACATGACAGAGATCACTGTTCCTGATGACTGGGAACAGTAGATCTCTGAAGTGTTCCCTGTCAGAACGGGGATTCGCCTTGTTTACAAAGGCAGATCCCAGTTCTGCCTCTCTACTGGGCGATCGCGGGTCGCCAGCAGACATCGAGACTGCCTGACCCGCGGGCACACTCCCGCAAAATGCCTGCTCGAGCCGCTATACAGCTATGCCGATTTGCGCTGGAGAGCCGACCTGCTGCCGTATAACGATGGCAGCTGGTTGGCAAATGTTTAAATAAGCCTTTGTGTTGGTTAAATCTGAATTCCAGATATTTTTTTTTTTTTAATTACAGTATATTGGTCCAACTAGGACCTGGGTAAGTAAACATATTTCATACCTGACCAACCCCTTTTGAAGAGGAGAAACACTGTAGTAGCCACCACTAATACTGTAGTCCTTGCTGTCTTCCAGGTCTTGTGCAGAGCGGTGGGGTGGACAAGGTGAGGGGATCGGGCGGTGACGTCACAATATCTACTCCTCTAAGGGCTGGCCATACAGTTCTCTTGTACAATATTCCTTTAGATTTACCAAAACCATTTAATATGAGGTAAAACCTAAATACTTTCAATTTGTATGCAGTCAGGCTGGCCCTTGTACTACATAGTTGGAGGTAAATTTAAAGGAAATTGAACAAGAAAGTTCTATAATGTATGGCCAGCTTAACCACTTCCGGATTGCCTTCCGCTCATTTACTGCGGCAAGGCCACTTGGCTGCGTGAAACGACGTACCTGTACACTGCTTTGTGCAGTAGCCTCTGGCACTGATTGGGCAGAGGGGGAGCCAATCAGTGGGGCCGGCCACCTGCGTTAATTTCCCAGAGAGGCAGAATGGCGGTATCACGTTATCACAAGGCAGATCACCGTTCTGACAGGGAAGGACCTAGAGATCTTGTGTTTCTGCTAAGCACTGTGTTCTCTCAGTCAGAGCAACCCCCACACAGATAGTAATCACTCCCTGGGGACACACTTAACCCTTTGATCGCCCCTGGTGTTAACCCCTTCCCTGTCAGTGTCATTAGTACAGTAATGCCCCGTACACCCGATCGAAATTTCCGCCAACAAAACCGTGGATTTTGTTCCGAAGGATGTTGGCTCAAACTTGTTTTGAGCCAACATGTTGGCCAACAATTATGAACGTGGGAACGCAGTGACGTAAAAGATGTACGACAAGCCAAGAGAAATTAAGTTCAATATCCAGTGCGGCTCTTCTGCTTGATTCCGAGCATGTCTGAACTTTTGTGCGACGGACTTGTGTACACACGATCGTACTTTCCGACAACAAAGTGAAGTTGGCGGAAAATTTGAGAACCTGCTCTCAAACATTTGTGGGTGGAAATTCCGACAGCAAATGTTCGATGGAGCATACACACGGTCGGACTTTCCGACAACAAGCTCACATCCAACATTTCCCGTCGGAAAGTCCGACCGTGTGTACGCGGCATAACAGTGCATATTTTTAGCACTGATCACATGTCACTGGTTCCCAAAAAAACTGTCAAAAGTGTGAGTTAGGTGTCCGAAGTGTGTGCCACAATGTCGCAGTCCCGCTAAAAATCACTGATCACCGTCATTACTAGTAAAAAAATAAATAAATACAAATTCCATAAAAATATCCATCATTTGTAGATGCTTTACGTAAACCAATCAATATACACTTATTGGGATTTTTGTTACCAAAATATGTAGAATACATATTGGCCTAAATTGATGAAGAAATTTGATTTTTTTTTTTTTTTTTTTTTATTGGATATAGCAGAAAGTAAAAAATATTGTTTCTTTTGTTCAAAATTGTCGCTCTTTTTTTTGTTTATAGCGCAAAAAAATAAAAATTGCAGAGGTGATCAAATACCACCAAAAGAAAGCTCTATTTATGGGAAAAAAGAACGTCAATTGTCAGTTAAAATAACGCAGTGCCATATCCCAAAAAACCTTCTGGGGGTAAAGTGGTTAAGAACACTTGCATTATCTGAGAAATATCCAAGGTGTTCCCGGAATGGCACCCATGTTAAGTTGCTCCATGAAGACAGTGAGGATCACTGCTAAAGTTCTAATCACTGGATCGCTATTCAGACACTTCTTTGGTTTAATTTAAATAAGCGCGTCTTTTTGTATTTATATACTGTAATAAGGTTGCAATTGCAGCCACAGCCACCAGGGGAGGCCCTGTCAACTGCCTAGTATACAGAAGAAACTGATTGGCTGCAGGTCTTGAAACTGTGAAAGACTGCTGGAAGCCTCCTGGAACTATGGACTTTTTTTGTACCCAAGAGACAGTCCCTTAAGTGGAGAACTATATGGGACTACACATTCCAGGGGGTGGTGTGTTGCAGAGAGGAAAAAAAGGAAAGAGAAACCGGGGCTTTGGACAGTCTCACATTGGGAATGAGAGGTAACAGTTGGAGGGTGCTGTTGGGTCAGAGATGTTGCTGTTGCCATAACCCACCAAGCTGTCAGAGTGAGACTGTGCTGCTTCATTTGCACAGAGGCTACAGCCAGTGGAGCTGGAGGAAAGAGCTGGAGATATCACTGGTTTCATAAGACATCATTGCTACAGAGTCCAGAGTAGCCAACAATGCCACAGGTTTCGGTCATCAGAAGACAGGAGGAGGCTTCATAACAGACTTCATGGTGGTGAGAGGCCACTGGTCACAACTTCCCTAATCCTCTCTTACAGAGATAGCACCACCCTAACTCATAACATCATTTGGGAACTTTCACCCATTGACTCTGGGACTCAATGTTCAATACTACACTGGCCAGTGGGTTTTGGAGAGATTCAGGTACCTTTTAGCTTCTAGTACACATTTAATTCGGACCCCCTAGATTAAGGGCTCACGCTCAGAAATACTCGATCCTCTCATTGTTTGTTGCATTGTGCAGTTTTGTTTCTTCATTATTGTTTATTGCTGTTGCCATTTTCTTATTGTTGCCTTGTTGGGTGTGTAGCACAAATAAATCCTCCTTCTTTCCAGCCTTGGTGTGTCAGAGGGTAGGTCATTACCGGAAGGATCGTTGTTATGTAAAATTAGAAAACCCATACATCAGTGGCTCTTTCAGAGGTAAGTACTACATGGGTATTTGAGCTTGAATTTTAATGGTGGTGCCCTTTTCATCTTTTTTATATTTTGGAATTCCCAAGGAGGGCCAGCACACCCTATTCTGATGTTGGTAGCACAAGACACATGTTGCAAGTTATGATCAGTGACAGTGTTGAAAAAGAGAACAATTGTTTGGCACTTTAGATGAGGGCATGACCAATAGGAGTCATGTACCTCCATCCCTATCTATGGAAAACTATGGGGAAGAGGGAAAAAAAGGGGGACAAGTGGGACTTCATATAAAGCACACATTCACAGGGAAAACAACTATCAATATATGTATAAGTATAAACACGTTTATTGTAGTACAAATAGACTATAAACAACAAAATAAAAAAACAATAATTGATAGTGGTGATATGTAACCCATCATATATACGTAACATGTTGAACATTCGCATATTGCAGCAATATCTACAGATATTAAAATGACCTTAAAGCTCTCTGATTCGCATAAGGTGTAATAGGAAAGAAACCCCACAGTTGTGGTGTCTCAATCCTATAACCACAAGTGTGTGTAAATAAGGCATATAGATTATGGAGAACATATAGGTACAAACATGGCTTATAATTAGCTGGACGCGATTTGTGGTTTGGTGTTGCCACTCTTCAGGAGCAGGCACGTGATATGAATCTAAAACGAAATACATAAATGCCCATGAGTATTTAGCATACATCAGAGGAAATTATGCATATATTGGAATGGAACCAATCCCATAATAATACTTACAAACAGGTCTGCTGTGTATAGGAGACATGGTGCGGCCCTAGGAGCTGGAGGCCCACCGATACTGTCAATTACGGGAACTGTGGGAGCGTGATACATGACCGCAACCCACCCCAGAGCCTCCCCCAAGGTGGACAGGCATCCATGGAAGCAGGTTCCCTTTGGGGATGGGGATATCAATACAACATCTGTTGAGGGCTTCTGTGAACAATAACAAATATGTAAAACTCCATTGCACGGAGTGTCCCATACTCACAATAGGAATAGGGGAAATGTAATATACAGGTGGATGTGACAGAAGCCCTATATCAGAAGGAAGTGGGAATGAGTAAGCTGAATAAGTGATTGAGTGACCATCTAAAGAACTAGATGACTCAAGAAATAGGAATAGGAAAATTAGGCCATCGACAAGAAAAACACAAGATAAGTGATACTACTTCATAATAAAGCATAGATGCCAAAATCCACTGGAGTGAAATGGGTATAAGAGAATCCGACCAGAACACAGGGCCAGTAAGGAACAGGCCTATATGGGCATGGCCACAGCACACCCCCCCACGCCACATTGCGTGCGTATGGGGAGGCGCCACCATCTGAGCGCCTGAAACGCCCAGCAGCGGGTGTCATGGGCTGCACATCGACGTCACACCCATTCCTCCATACGAGTCATGTCCAATCCAAGGCGCCATTTATTTTATTTATTTATTTCAGGTACTTATATAGCGCCGTCAATTTACGCAGCGCCATTACGTGGGTGGTCTTTTTCCATCTGTGTGCAACGCAAGGGGTTGTTTTGGCGCCAACTGCTGGGTGTCAGACACTCAGATGGTGGCGCCTCCCTCACCATACACATGCAGCGTGACATCGGGGTGTGCTGTTTGCCATGCAATAAATAGAAGAGGACTAAATACTCAAAAGAATTACATAATTTAAAAGGAAAATTATCTTGGATGGCAGAAATTTCTGAAAAAAGGTTTAAGAATCCCTGATTTAGAAGGATTCACTTTGAATTTGCTACATATACCGAAATTACTTAAATCATGCAGTGAATTGAGGGGGCATACATACTTGTGGATTATTGAGATATAACAAGAGATCAATAGTGAAAGGATACAAATTTAACCCCAACTTAACCCCAAAAATAGATGGATTTCTATGAAGAGCAATCGCAAAATTCTCCATTACTAAAGCAAAAAGTAGAGGTGATAAGGGACATCCCTGATGAGTCCCACTCGGAATAGGTAATTCTTGCGATAAGGAACCATTAACGCTATCCTTGGTGCATAGTGTAGAGTAGAAGCCTGTTATTTTATAAGGTAAATGAGGGCCTATGCCCTAATAGGTAAAAAGAAATATTGGCCACCAAGATTTTAAATAAGGGAAATAGGCTGATAACTAGAACAATGAGAAAGTTCTTTATCTGGCTTTGGAATCAAGGAAATATTGGCCAACAATGTCTGAAATAACAGAAATAGACCGATAGCTAGAGCAATGAAAAATATCTTTATCTGGCTTTGGAATCATGGAAATATTGGCCACCAAGGTCCTAAATAGGGATGAGCCGAACACCCCCAGTTCGGTTCGCATCCAGAACATGCGAACAGGCAAAAAATTTGTTCGAACACCGTTAAAGTCTATGGGACAACGAACATGAATAATCAAAAGTGCTCATTTTAAAGGCTTATATGCAAGTTATTGTCATAAAATGTGTTTGAGGACCCGGGTCCTGCCCCAGGGGACATGTATTAATGCAAAAAGAAGTTTTAAAAATGGACATTTTTTCGGGAGCAGTGATTTTAATAATGCTTAAAGTGAAACAATAAAAGTGTAATATTCCTTTAAATTTCGTACCTGGGGGGTGTCTATAGTATGCCTGTAAAGGGGCGCATGTTTCCCGTGTTTAGAACAGTCTGACAGCAAAATGACATTTCTAAAGGAAAAAAGTCATATAAAACTACTATCGCTAGCGCCGGCTATAATGAATTGTCAGTCCCGGCAATACACATAAAAGTTCATTGATAAAAACGGCATGGAATTTCCCCACAGGGGAACCCCAAACCAAAATTAAAAAAAAAAAATGCATGGGGGTCCCCCTAAAAGCCATACCAGGCCCATCAGGTCTGGTATGGATATTAAGGGGAACCCCGCGCCAAAGTAAAAAAAAATGGTGTGGGGTCCCCCTGGTATGGATTTTAAGGGGAACTCCGTGCCAAATGTTTTTTAAAAAATGGCGTGGGGTCCCCCCAAAAATCCATACCAGACCCTCATCCGAGCACGCAACCTGGCAGCTTCCCGCATCTTCCTCCGGCTTCTTCTCTGCTCCGTCCGCACGATCTGCCTCAGTGGGAGCCTTCCGCCGTGTGATGCTTCGGTTGTTCTGACACTTCTTATATAACGGAGGGCGGGGCCACCTGGATGCACAGATGCATCTGTGTATTGATTTGTCTTACTTACTGCCAGATTCGAATTACTGTTACAACTAGGGATGAGCCGAACACCCCCCCTGTTCAGTTCGCACCAGAACATGCGAACAGGCAAAAAATTTGTTCGAACACGTGAACACTGTTAAAGTCTATGGGACACGAACATGAATTTCGTACCTGGGGGGTGTCTATAGTATGCCTGTAAAGGGGCGCATGTTTCCCATGTTTAGAACAGTCTGACAGCAGTACAACTACTCACGGCTATTAATGAATTGCCGGTCCGACAATACACATAAAAGTTCATTGATAAAAATGGCATGGGAATTCCCCACAGGGGAACCCCGAACCAAAGTTTAAAAAAAAATGGTGTGGGGGTCCCCCTATATTCCATACCAGGCCCTTCAGGTCTGGTATGGATATTAAGGGGAACCCCGGACAAAAATTTTTTTTTTTTAATGGCGTGGGGTCCCCCTCAAAATCTATACCAGTATGGTATGGATTTTAGGGGGAACCCCGCGCCAAAATTTAAAAAAAAATGGCGTGGGGTCCCCCCAAATATCCATACTAGACCCTTATCCGAGCATGCAACCTGGCAGGCCGCAGGAAAAGAGGGGAGGATGAGAGAGCGCCCCCCTCCTGAACCGTACCAGGCCACATGCCCTCAACATTGGGAGGGTGCTTTGGGGTAGCCCCCCAAAGCACCTTGTCCCCATGTTAATGGGGACAAGGGCCTCGTCCCCACAGCCCTTGCCCGGTGGTTGTGGGGGTCTGCGGGCGGGGAGCTTATCGGAATCTGGATGCCCCCTTTAACAAGAGGACCCCAAGATCCCGGCCCTCCCCCCTGTGTGAAATGGTAAGGGGGTACAAAAGTACCCCTACCTTTTTACAATAAAAGTGTCAAAAATGTTAAAAATGACATGGGGACATGGGGACAAGGTGCTTTGAGGGGCTACCCCAAAGCACCCTCCCAACATCGAGGGCATGTGGCCTGGTACGGTTCAGGAGGGGGGGCGTTCTCTCCTCCCCCCTCTTTTCCTGCGGCCTGCCAGGTTGCATGCTCGGATAAGGGTCTGGTATGAATTTTTGGGGAGACCCCAGGCAATTTTTTTTAAAATTTTTGCGCGGGGTTCCCCTTAAAATCCATACCAGACCTGAAGGGCCTGGTATGGAATTTAGGGGTACCCCCACGTCATTTTTAAAACTTTTTTTTGTATTGATCCATGTCCCCTGGGGCAGGACCCAGGTCCCCAAACATTTTTTATGACAATACCATACATATAAGCCTTTAAAATTAGCACTTTTGATTTCTCCCATAGACTTTTGAATTTGCCGCGAACACCCCAAATTGTTCGCTGTTCAGCGAACAGCCGATGTTCGAGTAGAACATGAGTTTGACTCAAATTCGAAGCTCATCCCTAGTTACAACATATTGTACTATGGTTCACACTGACACTGCTGCTCCTTAGCCAGCCCTCTCATCACTTTGGCTCATGACTTTGAGAGTGGCTACGGAGTCCTGTTGATCCTACCATCAAGATCCAGTTTGATGCACCAAGGATTGGAGGTCCATTTGGAGGTTTTCCATCTCTTTTCTGGATCCCACCCTGGAAATCCTGGACCCTGCTGAGCTCCATACTTTGGCCATTGGTGGCACCATGTCTGTATGACTCCATGTCACTGACATAGGAGTCCACCTATTCCGGTAAGGGCACACGCATTTCTTTATTATTGATGATGCAATATCTTTGATGTCCACCATACCTACAGTTTTCGGGTTTTCACCACTCTTCACTAGAAGATCAGCCTTGATTGGACTATAACCCACACACCTGTATATATATTTTTTCACATTTTCCAGGGCCCCCTGGTGTTTGGTTACTCATTCACTGAGTTTATGTACATTTATTGGACACTTTGTATATCTGATTTGTTGTATTATTTTTCTCCACCACCCCTTTCATTTATATATTTGCCTGTTTAAAAGAGACCTATTGCTTAGTATATGAGCTATGGAATCAATTTAACAATCACACCAACTCCATTCTTATACTTAGGGAGGGATAGGGTCAATCTACGCAATCTTGGTCGATGCTGATCCCATATAGCATGGATATGCAATTAGTGGACCTCCAGCTGTTGCTAAACTACAAGTTCCATCATGCCTCTGGCTCTGGGTATCATGCTTGTGGCTGTCAGAGTCTTGCTATGCCTCATGGGAATTGTAGTTCTCCAACAGCTGGGGGTCCGCTAATTGCATACCCCTGCCATATAGATTTAGTAAATGCAGTTTGAAGCACTTTAAAAAACAAGAAGGAACCATGATAGGTAGTTTTGAAAGATGAATAAAAATCATAACATTTTAAATTTTCTAGAGTCTGCATTAAAGACACATAATTAAGAAAGTAAAGTTGAAGAGGATTAAATACTCAAAAGAATTACATAATTATAAAAGGAAAATTATCTTGAATGACAGAAATTACTAAGAAAAAAGATTTAAGAATCCCTGATTTAGAAGGATTCACATTGAAGTTGCTACATATACCGAAATTACTTAATTCATGCAGTGAATTGGGGGGGGGGGCATACATACTTGTGGATTATTGAGATATAACAAGAGATCAACAGTGAAAATAGACAATTTTACCCCAACCTAACCCCAAAAATATCTGTATTTGTATGAAGAGCATTTGCAAGATTCTCCATTACTAAAGCTAAAAAAAGTAGAGGTGATAAGGGACATCCCTGATGAGTACTACTCGGAATAGGTAATTCTTGCGATAAGGAACAATTAACGCTAATCTTGGTGCATGGTGTAGAGTAGAAGCCTGTTATTTTATGAAGTAAATGAGGGCCTATACCCTAATGGGTAAAAAGAACTATTGTCCACCAACGTCCGAAATAAAGGAAATAGGCCAATAACTAGAGCAAATGAGAAGATCTTTCTCTGGCTTTGGAATCATGGAAATATTGGCCACCAAGGTTTGAAATAAGGGAAATAGGCTGATAACTAGAACAATGAGAAAGATCTTTATCTGGCTTTGGAAAAAAGTAAATATTGGCCAACAATGTCTGAAATAAGAGAAATAGGCCGATAGCTAGAGCAATGAAAAAGATCTTTATCTGGCTTTGGAATCATGGAAATATTGGCCAACAAGGTCCCAAATAATGAAAATAGGCTGATAACTAGAACAATGAGAAAGATCTTTATCTGGCTTTGGAATAAAAGAAATATTGGCCACCAAGGTCCAAAGCATGAATGGAATGTCTGCCACGACCGAATTAAAGACCTTGAGTAATAACGGAAGAATATGCTCCTCATATATCTTACAAAATTTAGGAGTGAATCCATCAGGACCAGGACTCTTACCAGCCGGGGTGGATTCAATAGTAGTTAAAAGGTAACCTTCTGTAAATGAATTGTCAAGAGTTTTCCTGGTAAAATCGTCTGGGCAATTCAGTTTCTTCAATATAAAAAATTTGATTTCAACACATGTGAGAAAGATTAAAAATAAATTGCCCCAGACACAAAGTAGTTCAAATAACAGATCCACTCTTAGTGAATTGAACAGAATATGTTCTCTCCAGTGACTGTTCTTTGTGTACGGGGGCCCACTTGTCTTCTACTCTTGAGCGATAATCTTTTTTCCCGCTCAGCAAGCTGTAGAAGTATTTCTGACACTCAGAGGAAGCAAAATAATAGATAAGAGGATCCACACAACAGTTTATACTGCTAAAACTGGAAGAAAGGATATAGGCAATATACAGAGAGAAATCATAATTATCAATCACCTGCTTATAGTGAATTAAATAGATGACATTGGTGGGGCCAAAACAAAGGACAAACACACACAGCACAACCACACTTAGGCGGATAGCTCGTGATCTCTTATGTGTGCGATCAAATTTGGATCTGCTGAGACTGTTGATGATTCCGATGTAACAAAAAGTTGTAATGAATAATGGTAAGAAATTAAAAAGTGAGAAAACAGTGCGGAAATACAGCAAACTGAAATAAAAATAAACCCCAAAATGCTGAATATCATGACACATTGTGTTATCTAGCATAGGCAATACCATGGTTTGTTCTCTTATGAGAAGGGGCACAGTGCTGGCCAATGAGATGACCCAGATGACACCACACACCAGCCAGGCTAGGTTTACTTTGCGGCAGGATATAGACCGCACCGGGAAGACTACGGCCAGGAAACGGTCCACGCTGATACTTGTCATGAGCAGAACGGAGCAGTACATGTTACAGTAAAATGCAGTGGTAACAAACCGACACATTCCTTCTCCAAAGATCCAGTTCGATCCCAAGAATCTGTAGACAATATAAAATGGCAGGATGCTAATGAGGAGGACATCTGCAGTGGCGAGGTTCAGCATGTAGACCATAGTTGGACTCCTGACCTTCACCTTCACCAGGAATATGACGATCGCCATGATATTGAGAGGAAGAGCCACAAGGAACACAACAGTATAGACTGATGGGGCAAGAATGGTGACACTCCAATGCCTGCTGGAAATACTTATTGCATGATAAATTGCTGCACGGCTATCTGGAAAGTAAAAAACATGCTATCAACATAAAAAAAAAAAAAGAACCAAATACACTGACCTTTTCTTTAAAGCAGAACAAAGCTTAAATAAAATTAAAATGAATTACAAATACAGGTCTGGTATAGATTTTAAGGGGAATCCTAATGCAAAAGAATAAAATAAAAAGGATGAGGTCCCCCCAAAAATCCATACCAGACCCCTATTATGATTGCATTTGTCAAATTTGAAATTAGGATGCTGTGTTCCCTTTTGTGTCCCTATAGGGTGGTGGGTTGTTCATGTACACATTTTCATTGATGCATATGTTTTTGACTGTTCTGGTTTTCCCATGTATTTGGGTTTTGGCCCAACTCTTGAACAATTTTTGTCCTGGAACTGATAGCACTGGTGAAACCATATATAAAAAAGAGCTTACCTTGGGAGAAGTAGTGGGTGTAATTTAATGAGTTTATTTACACCATGGTAATTTTCTAAAGTGGAAGTCAAAACCTAAAACTAAAACTAAGCTTAAAACTACTCCAACCCCCATTTTAAGTCTATTTTATCTACTCTGTAAAAGGAAAGTTGCCTATACTTACCTATTCTGAAGTCATTATGGTCCTGTCACATGACCGGCTCCCAGGGGCAGCTTCAGTGTGGAGGAGGGACAATAGACAATGGATGCCTCCTAATAAGCCTGTGGGTGACATCATTGCCCAGGCTCTTTAGCCATTATGGGCAATCTCTCCTTTACACTGAAGGAGAGATCATGTGACCTGACCAAAACACCCTCAGTATAGGTAAGTATAGACAGCTTTCCTTTTACAGGGTAGATAGAATAGGCTTAGAATATCACAATTTAACCTCAATAAAAAAAGTTTGTAAACAAAAAAATAAAATAAAAAGAATGAGGGTGGGAGCAGATTTAAAGCGTAACTCCACTTTTGTTGAGAAAAAAACATTCCCCTCTGGGTGATCAATTGTACATTGCAAGGATTATAACAACTTTGTTGCAGATTCATACCTTTTGTTATTCTGAAGAAATCCCTCTGTGTTTGTCAGTGGGTCTAATGGGAGTGGTTTCATAATTAACTGTCAGGTTTGCAGCTGCAGAGCACTAATGAGGAAATCTGCTGGGCCTGCATCCCTTTAGACGTGTTCCTATTGAAAGTATCTCTTAAAAAATGACATTTTTGTTGCAGGGGATGCCTGAAATCTGTCTTGTATCCTAGGCAGACTTCTGGGAAAATTGGTGAGCCAATCACACAAGCAGGAAATTATGTTTCTGGGGAGTGGTCAGTACACACTCTGTGTACAGAACACCTCCAGGTAGCCATATTGCAATGCATTCTCAGAAAATTACATTGGCTGCAGATTGAAAAGGGAAGGTCATTTTTAATATCATTCAATTACAATATGATTAGTGTCGCAATTATATGCGCTATATTTTTTTTTTTCTTCATTTGTTTTTTTTTCCCCCCACAATAGTGGAGTTACCCTTTAACTACTTAACGACCGCCCACTGCAGTTGTACTGCAGCAGGTTGGCTCTCGCAGGTGCTGCGTCATTGTACATCGTCTCGCGCAGGTGCTTTTGCCTGCACGCTGCAGGACCATGCCCGCGGGTCAGGCAGGCTCGATGTCCACGGCGGCTCGCGATCTCAGTGAGGAGAGGCAGAATGGGGCTCTGCCTTTGTAAACAAAGCGAATCCCCGTTCTGACAGGGGATGTGTCAGAGATCTACTGTTCCAAGTCATCGGGAACAGTGATCTCTGTCATGTCCCAGGCAGCCAACCCCCCCTACAGTCAAAACACACCCAGGGAACACATTTAACCCCTTGATCGCCCCTAGTGTTAACCCCTTCCCTGCCAGTGTCATTTTTACATTGATCAGTGCATTTTTATAGCACTGATCAATGTAATAATGTCACTGGTCCCCAAAAATTGCCATTTGGGGTCAGATTCGTCCACCGCAATGTCACAGTCCCGCTAAAAATCGCAAATTTTTACTAGTAAAAACAATTAAAAAAAATTAAAAGTCCCTAAATCTATTCCATATTTTGTAGACGCAATAACTTTTGTGCAAACCAATCAATATATGCCTATTGCGATTTTTTTGTTACCAAAAATATGTAGAAGAATATATATCGGCCTAAACTGATGAATAAATTAGGTTTTTTTATATATTTTTTATGGATATGTATTATAGCATAAAGTAAAAAAAATCTATTTTTTTTTTCAAAATTGTCGAGGTGATCAAATACCACCAAAAGAAAGCTCTATTTGTAGGAAAAAAAGGACGTCAATTTTGTTTGGGTACAAATGGCCTGGTCAAAAATCCTTCCGGGCCTTAAGTGGTTAGGCTTAGTTTTGACTTGCCTTCCACTTTAAATATGTTTTGTGCAATAAATAGTCTTAAGCAGTGGACATGGCTAATGGAATAATAATTTTTTGATAATTGTGGTTGGATTATTGATGTATGGTTCCATTCAATTATCCATTTTAGTCTAATGCCCCGTACACACGATCGGACATTGATCGGACATTCCGACAACAAAATCCATGGATTTTTTCCGACGGATGTTGGCTCTAACTTGTCTTGCATACACACGGTCACACAAAGTTATCAGAAAATCCGATCGTTCTGAACGCGGTGACGTAAAACACGTACCTCGGGACTATAAACGGGCAGTAGCCAATAGCTTTCGTCTCTTAATTCATTCTGAGCATGCCTGGCACTTTGTGCGTCGGATTTGTGTACACATGATCGGAATTTCCAACAACGGATTTTGTTGTCGGAAAATGTTATATCCTGCTCTCAAACTTTGTGTGTCAGAAAATCCGATGGAAAATGTCCGATGGAGCCTACACACGGTCAGAATTTCTGACAACAAGCTCCGATCGCACATTTTCCGTCAGAAAGTCCGACCGTGTGTACAGGGCATTACAGTGGTGTTTGAATTTATGTTGTTTAATATGAGACGATATGCAGGCCGCCATTGTTGGAACTAAAGTGGCCCCATCTCAGATCAAAGAGTTTTGCCTTTAGAGCCAACCGGATAATGCTAACAAAGACAAAAAACAAACAAAACTTGTGAACATGTTGGAAGTCAATTCAGCAATGTTTTGAAGATGAGAATGTATTTTACGATAAGTTCCTTACCATAGATGATAAATGTAGATTCGTCATCTGCAAAAGCATAAGGGTAAGGTGGTTAGAGAATCATAGAAGAAGAACATACAATTTAAGGTTTTCTTTTACATATATTTTTCAATTAAGAAAAAAAAACAAAAAACTTTTTCCTATTCATGTTAATTTCTGTTATTAAAAAACTTCAGGAGTAGGGATGAGCTTCGAGTTCGAGTCGAACTCATGTTCGACTCGAACATTAGCTGTTCGCAAGTTCGCCGAACACCGAACAATTTGGGATGTTCGCGGCAAATTCGAATGCCGCGGAACACCCTTTAAAAGTCTATGGGAGAAATCAAAAGTGCTAATTTTAAAGGCTTATATGCAAGTTATTGTCATAAAAAGTGTTTGGGGACCCGGGTCCTGCCCCAGGGGACATGGATCAATGCAAAAAAAAGTTTTAAAAACGGACGTTTTTTCAGGAGCAGTGATTTTAATAATGCTTAAAGTCAAACAATAAAAGTGTAATATCCCTTTAAATTTCGTACCTGGGGGGTGTCTATAGTATGCCTGTAAAGGGGCGCATGTTTCCCGTGTTTAGAACAGTCTGACAGCAAAATGACATTTGGAAGGAAAAAACACATTTAAAACTACCTGCGGCTATTGCATTGCCGACAATACACATAGAAGTTCATTGATAAAAACGGCATGGGAATTCCCCCCAGGGAAACCCCGAACCAAAATTAAAAAAAAAAAAAATGACGTGGGGGGGTCCCCCTAAATTCCATACCAGGCCCTTCAGGTCTGGTATGGATATTAAGGGGAACCCCGGCCAAAATTTAAAAAAAAAAATGACGTGGGGTTCCCCCTAAATTCCATACCAGACCCTTCAGGTCTGGTATGGATTTTAAGGGGAACCCCGCGCCAAAAAAAAAAAAAAAAACGGCGTGGGGTTCCCCCAAAAATCCATACCAGACCCTTATCCGAGCACGCAACCTGGCAGGCCGCAGGAAAAGAGGGGGGGACGAGAGTGCGGCCCCCCCCCCTCCTGAACCGTACCAGGCCACATGCCCTCAACATTGGGAGGGTGCTTTGGGGTAGCCCCCCAAAACACCTTGTCCCCATGTTGATGAGGACAAGGGCCTCATCCCCACAACCGTGGCCGGTGGTTGTGGGGGTCTGCGGGCGGGGGGCTTATCGGAATCTGGAAGCCCCCTTTAACAAGGGGACCCCCAGATCCCGGCCCCCCCCCTGTGTGAAATGGTAAGGGGGTACTTACCCCTACCATTTCACTAAAAAACTGTCAAAATAGTTAAAAATGACAAGAGACAGTTTTTGACAATTCCTTTATTTAAATGCTTCTTCTATCTTCCTTCATCTTCTTCTGGTTCTTCTGGCTCTTCTGGTTCTTCCTCCGGCGTTCTCGTCCAGCATCTTCTCCGCGGCGTCTTCTATCTTCTTCTCCTCGGGCCGCTCCGCACCCATGGCATGAGGGGAGGCTCCCGCTCTTCTCTTCATCTTCTTCTTCATCCTCTTCTCTTCTTCATCTTCTTCATCTTCATCTTCTCTTCTTTTCTTCTGCGGGCCGCTCCGCATCCATGCATGGAGGGAGGCTCCCGCTGTGTGACGGCGTCTCCTCGTCTGACGGTTCTTAAATAACGGGGGCGGGGCCACCCGGTGACCCCGCCCCCCTCTGACGCACGGGACATGACGGGACTTCCCTGTGGCATTCCCCGTGACGTCACAGGGAAGTCCCGTCAAGTCACCGTGCGTCAGAGGGGGGCGGGGTCACCGGGTGGCCCCACCCCCCGTTATTTAAGAACCGTCAGACGAAGAGACGCCGTCACACAGCGGGAGCCTCCCTCCATGCCAGCATGGGTGCGGAGCGGCCCGCAGAAGAAAAGAAGAGAAGATGAAGATGAAGAAGATGAAGAAGAGAAGAGGATGAAGAAGAAGATGAAGAGAAGAGCGGGAGCCTCCCCTCATGCCATGGGTGCGGAGCGGCCCGAGGAGAAGAAGATAGAAGACGCCGCGGAGAAGATGCTGGACGAGAACGCCGGAGGAAGAACCAGAAGAGTCAGAAGAACCAGAAGAAGAAGAAGATGAAGGAAGATAGAAGAAGCATTTAAATAAAGGAATTGTCAAAAACTGTCTCTTGTCATTTTTAACTATTTTGACAGTTTTTTAGTGAAATGGTAGGGGTAAGTACCCCCTTACCATTTCACACAGGGGGGGGCCGGGATCTGGGGGTCCCCTTGTTAAAGGGGGCTTCCAGATTCCGATAAGCCCCCCGCCCGCAGACCCCCACAACCACCGGCCACGGTTGTGGGGATGAGGCCCTTGTCCTCATCAACATGGGGACAAGGTGTTTTGGGGGGCTACCCCAAAGCACCCTCCCAATGTTGAGGGCATGTGGCCTGGTACGGTTCAGGAGGGGGGGGGGGCGCACTCTCGTCTCCCCCTCTTTTCCTGCGGCCTGCCAGGTTGCGTGCTCGGATAAGGGTCTGGTATGGATTTTTGGGGGAACCCCACGCCGTTTTTTTTTTTTTTTTTTGGCGCGGGGTTCCCCTTAAAATCCATACCAGACCTGAAGGGTCTGGTATGGAATTTAGGGGGAACCCCACGTCATTTTTTTTTTAAATTTTGGCCGGGGTTCCCCTTAATATCCATACCAGACCTGAAGGGCCTGGTATGGAATTTAGGGGGACCCCCCCACGTCATTTTTTTTTTTTTTAATTTTGGTTCGGGGTTTCCCTGGGGGGAATTCCCATGCCGTTTTTATCAATGAACTTCTATGTGTATTGTCGGCAATGCAATAGCCGCGGGTAGTTTTAAATGTGTTTTTTCCTTCCAAATGTCATTTTGCTGTCAGACTGTTCTAAACACAGGAAACATGCGCCCCTTTACAGGCACACTATAGACACCCCCCAGGTACGAAATTTAAAGGGATATTACACTTTTATTGTTTGACTTTAAGCATTATTAAAATCACTGCTCCTGAAAAAACGGCCGTTTTTAAAACTTTTTTTTGCATTGATCCATGTCCCCTGGGGCAGGACCCAGGTCCCCAAACACTTTTTATGACAATAACTTGCATATAAGCCTTTAAAATTAGCACTTTTGATTATTCATGTTCGTGTCCCATAGACTTTAACGGTGTTCGCGTGTTCGAGCGAACTTTTTTCCTGTTCGCATGTTCTGGTGCGAACCGAACAGGGGGGTGTTCGGCTCATCCCTATTCAGGAGCAATGAGCAGTAAATTGATTGATCAGATCAAACCCATGTTTAGTATAATTTATGGGTCCTGTTAAAGAGTTATGCTTTTTGTGGATTCTGCTGAATTGCAAGTGACCAAGCTGTCCATATGGACTGGGATCAGAGACTTCAGGGCCCCGGTGCAAGAGGCTTTGGTGAAATATAAGGGGTCTAAAGTAGTTTTTTTATCTTTGTTATTTTTATTTTTTTAACCATTTAATTTTATTTTTTGATTGATTGATTGATTTATTTACAATTTTATTTTTTGTTGTTTTGTACGATTTTTTAGGAGCCCCGTTGGGGGGGCTTTGGTGAAATATAAGGGGTCTAAACAGACCTCTGATGTTTCACCTTTGAGACAGAGACAGGAGATTGAGGACACAGCCCTCGATCTCCATCTCTGCAGCTGCAGGGAATGAATGGACAGAGCTTCCTATTCATTTTCAAACTGAAGCATAGTAAACACAGTTTACTATGTCTCAGTTATGAATGGTACGGATCACTGACACTATTCATTAAGATAAAAAAGGGGCTGGCAAATGACACTTTTGCGGGCCTCTTCCCCTCTCTCCATCCTGAAAGAATCCCCCATAGTAGCCGGCAGGGGAGGGGGAACCTATCAGCGCTGCGGGGGGTGAGGGAGGCTGGGGGAGTACAAAGGAGACTGATCATAGCAGGCGGTGGATAGGTGGGGCAGCATGGCATCATGTAGAGGAACCAATACTTTCCATGTTTTAGCCTTTCAGTGGCTGCAGGAGTAAAATGGAGGGGGTCCGTTCCTTTATATGCAGCCCTGCCGCCCCTCCTATCCAGGTGTACAGGGGGCCCCATGAGCCCCCTGGAGCATGGGGCAAGGTCGCAATCGACCCCTGTACCTACGCCCCTAACTGGGATCTAAGGAGGCATGTAATTGTATAAAGCACCATTTCAAACAGAACAGTACAAAGTGACATGAGCCTTCCAAGCCTCCCCAACTACAAGAAGAGAAGACCCCACCACTAAATACAGAGACTGTATAAATATTGCCTCTATTCAAAAGGCTGGAGTTACATATAGTACCATAAGTGACAGCAAAGAATGGTGAAAGGACCCAATTTTTTACTGTCTCATTCACAACAAACCACATCCTCTCAGGAAAAGTTGTGCAATCAAGAGTGGGTAATGGTAAAAATGACAACCTCAGCATGGGCTCCCACCAGGCCACGCTCCCAATGCATTTCACCCCGCCCCTTGGAGCTTATGGATCACCGTGTTTAAGCTCCAAGGGGCAGAGCAAAACACATTGGGGGCATGGTCTAGTGTGGGGGCACGGTCTAGTGAGAGCCCAGGCTGAGGTTGTCATTCTTACCATCACACACTAGCGTGGATGTGTGGAGCTGGGGATTCCTTCCTTTCTCTCTCCAGTAGCCATTGCTCAATGACAGTGCAAGGGTGTGGTCTCTCAGATGACACCATTGACCAAATGTGGTAATGTCTATTAGAGATGAGCCAACGGTGTGGTCCAAACCCTTATATAGATGATGACATATCAGGGAGCTGAGACTCTCGAAGTGAGAGGCCCTTGTCCTTATCAGCATGGGTACAAGATGCTTTGCCAGGCCCCTCTATGTTGAGGGCATGTGGCCTGGTATAGTTCAGGAGGGGTTTGCTGCATGGTCATCCCTCCCCATTCCTGACAAGCCAGGTTGCATGCTTGGGTCAAGGGTCTGATATGGATTTCATGTACGCCTTAAAAACCATACCGGAATCAAAGGGTCTAGTGTGCATTTTGGGGGAGAACTTACTTTGTCATTCTTGCTGTAGAGTGTGCAGCAGAAAAAGTAACATTTACAAAGAAATATACAGGTACATTTGGCTCGACCCTAGTTGTCACACACAACCTTTCCTTGCACTTACAGTAATAGCATGGGGTTAGCCACCTCTCAGCCTGCCCCAGTAAAGGGGACAGAATATCTGCCCCAATGTGGCAGCTGTCCCCAGGCATATCAGCTGCAAAAAAAGTGGCAGCATTTTTCTTAGCCATTACATAGACCAGTGTTTCTCAACTCCAGTCCTCAAGGCACCCCAACAGGTCATATTTTCAGGATTTCCCTCAGATGAAACAGCTGTGGTAATTACTAAGGCAATGAAACTGATCAAATCACCTGTGCAAAATAACGGAAAGCATGAAAACATGACCTGTTGGGGCACCTTGAGGACTGGAGTTAAGAAACACTGGCGTAGACTCTTTGTTGCTTAGGGGGGAACGGAGGCTCTGACAACAGATCACCAGAAGAAGTGATTGAGAAGGAGGGGTAGAGATTACTGATCTGTCACCATCACTGAGTTTTAGAATATGTAGTGGCACCACCAGTTCCAGCAGTGTGCCTCTTCTTACATCCTTCACGACCATCAGCAAAGTTACACAATCACCTATGAAGGAGAGGTAACATCTCTACTTATGCTTGCTGTCTATTGTCATGTGGACTCTGGTCCTGCAACATGCAGACATTGGCTTCCACATGATGGTGAAAAGCAGGGATGGAAGTTCCTCTCACCACTGCAAAGGGTAACTGCTCCTTTTGCCCAGGGGATGATAAATAGGGTGAAATACCCACATTATACTTTGCTTCTTCAGCAGTAGGAGATTTCTCCACTGTCCTAAGCTATAAGTTTTGGTTGGGGCCCATGGCATCCTCCCATAATTGGTGGTCCTGCTTTGTACCATAAGATGTCAGAGAGCTGCAACTAACAGAGATGTGAAGCAAAGAGGTTTTGGGGGATGAAGAGGAGGAAGCTGGCAGGAGTGAGAAATAAGGCAAATGAATTATTATTTTCATCATCCCCTAGGCAAAACAAAGAAATACCCCATGCTGAGAAGAGGGGCACAGTGCAAGGGTACATCTTTCCCTTGAGTTTAGTTTTGAGGTGAGGCCAGGGCCCAAACATTACATCAGAAAAAGGCCCTGACATAATAATAATAATGTAAACCAAATAAAGTTGTCAATCCATAAAAAAAAGAAAAATGTGACAACAACTTGATAAGATAACTATACAGTTTGGTGATCCCATCTATAATGAGGAGGTATGATCACCATGACTTAAAGATGCAGATAGAATGCTGCATAATGAGTGTCAATATTGTCACCCTAGTATGGCTTACCTCTTCTGATATTGCCCCGATCCAGTTCAAAGCCCTGAGCCTTGAAATCCATGAGCACAACGCTCACCATGTGACTAACCCTAAATGTCACTTCTTCACGGGTTATTGAATGTCCAAGTGGGGTAACCAAGGCTTCAATTGACTTATAGGCAAATATGAAGGCCCCCTCTGTAAAGCAAAGAAAGATAAAAAGTCCACATCTGAGCATGACTGGCAAGTTTAGAAAGACAGATTATGTATGGTCGGGTGGGTGGGCTGATATACAAAGACAATAAGGTTGTTCATGGCTAGAGGTTGTATACAAAGGGAACAGTGCTGGAACTGCCTAGACTAATTTACAAGGAATACAATTAAGAGGACCACAAATCCTCAAGAGAAACATCAAAAAGGGTTAATGCGGAATTATGAAAAATGGAAAATGCTTTATTGAAAAATACACACTATATAAAAACATGAAACACCCTCACCATTTCAATAATAAAATATGACAACATTGTCACCACAGACTGGCAGCTGCAACAAACAAGCCTTCATCCCCATACATACACCCAAATCCCACCATCCAATAAGGGAAGTAGAATTGATCTGTGAAGGAATGGCAAACAGTTCCCGGATCACAATAGCAAAAATGCTGTACAGTAGATGTCAGTATGAAAAGCCAGACCTTGGAGATCAGAAGCCAAACACAGTGCCACATGGCCATATCTGGGCAATGACGTCACTCAGTAGACCCTACACTTTGGTTTAATATTAGTGACAGGACCCAGGAAGATATTATTAAGCATGAGTCAGCAGCAAAATAGGACAGTCAATCCTATAGTCAGTGCAATTTTGGGGTGTCAGGGAGTTTTTTTTTTTTATTTTATATAAAGGACTAGTCAAAACTGTATGTGTTTATTTATTGTTTACTTTTTTTGTATGAATAAGTAAGTGTACTATGTATGTGCTACCACCCGCCACGTCCCAAGTAATTAATGATACTGTCTGACCCCATTCATTTACTGCTTGAAAATCCCCAGCTATGTAAACAAAGGGAAGGAAATAGCCTTACATCACTAGCCAAATATGGCCGCATGGCATATTTGTGCAATGACACTGGCCGTGCCGTGGCCATATTTAGCCAATGATGTCACCTGGAAATTTTTCTCCTTTTTTTTAAATTTTATAATCAGGGCCCCAGAAGGGTGAAGACCCAGAAACCTAGTGCAGGAGTGGCGAGAAATCCTCATGACGGGCACAGCAGTTATGCAGAGCATGAAACTCAAAGTAGGGATTAGACATGTCCGATTCGGTTCGTAACAAATGGATTTTCGTACAAATTTGTTAGTATTCATACATTCAGATCAATTTGAACATCCGAATAGCTAAAAGAACCAAATTACAAAAATTTACGAAATTACAAATAAGCAAAATAACAAACACTCCCAATTAGGAGTACAGTTGAGGTCATTATAGGTGGAACATCAAAACAACGTGTTTTCCACCAAGTGTTTTACTGTTGTTCGCAAATGCTATGTAAGCATAGCAAAACAAATATACTGTACAAAATGCACAATTTAATCAATATGGGTTAGTTTGTACTATTGGTATCTTTGTCCCAAAGTGCAATACATTGAAGTATTAGGTAGAAGTAAGTACCAAACAGAGAGACAGGGTGGACATCTGGTCCACTCCAAAACACAGCTGGTATCCAGTCTACATAATGGGCACTGCAAGTATGCGGACTGAGGAACTCAGTGCAGGGATATTGCCAACAGAGTCCTTAACAGATGAAAGAGACAGTAAGGTCTCGTTTACACTTGCTTCAAAACAAGGCTTCGAACATGCTTTTTTAGCTCTCGCGAACGCCAGTCAAAGCCCCTGTCACTAAATAAAATGATAAGCTTACAGACCTTGTTTTTGGTTTGCTTTGGCTTTGCTTTAAAAATTATACCCTATGTTGCTTTAGTGGTGCTTCAAGGCATCTTCAAAGCCTCTATAAAAGTCTATTACAAAGCTTGGTTGAAGCACCTGCAGCTTTTGAGAGGCTTTATTTTGGAGGTATTGCAGGTATGAGATATCAAGACACACAGAGAGCATCTGCCAAGCTTTATTAAACCTTCAAAAAAGCACCACTGAAGTATCATCAAGGCACCACTGAAGCATCGCAGAAGAACAAAAACACATCAAAAAAGCATGTTGAAGTTGTAGGCACTTTAATGTCTGTTGAAGTCGAAGCAAGTGTAAATGAACCATAAGCGTGGTTAACTCTCCACCATCTAACAAACTTGAAATGATCAGTTTTTGGTGGAGTGACCTTGTAACTTGGTTTAGTACATTTGAACACTGTGTTAGAAAATTTATCTAAAAAAATCTTGGCAGTTTACGGTTGTATTTGGGGTATTACCGTCATTTATCATCCACATTTCAATAGCCCCCAGGTGAAAAGAGTTGTTCTTCTTGTTCTGCAAAAAAGTACAAAAATATTACATAAATAGAATATTTCACTTCTGGATACTAAGTTCCAAACTGTCTATCTTACATTGTCTGATAGCTGAAAATCAAAAAGCACCTCCTATTAAAAACGGTGTTCCATGTCAACGGTCTGTTATCATCCCTCTACTCAAAGGACAGTCTGTAGTTCTTTGAATATATTCCCCTCTCCCATTCCCTATCTACCCATTACATCCTTCCCCCAGTCTGGGCCTTCCATACCTCTATAAACACCAGGCTAAGATCTCCTTCAGGAAATTCTAATATCAGTTCTGCTATGCCGTCATCACAAATCGCAATGGCCTCTGTGATTGGAGGTGATGGGATCGTCATCTGAAGAACACAAAGAACACAAGGATCAGTAGAAGATTGACTGATAGCAGGACCGAGCCTCTTTTTGAGATTTGGTGTTAAAAACATTTTTTTTTTTGCTAGGAAATTACTTAGAACCCCCAAAAACTATATATATATTTTTTCTAACACCCTAGAGAATAAAATGGTGGTTATTGCAATACTTTCTGTCACACTGTATTTGCGCAGCAGTCTTACAAGCATACTTTTTTTGGAAAAAATAAAGTTTTTTAGTTAAAAAATAAGATAACAGTAAAGTCAACCCAAATTTTTTTTTATATTGTGAAAGATAATGTTCTGCTGAGTAAATTGATACCCAACATGTCACGCTTCAAAATTCCGCCCGCTCGTAGAATGGCGACAAACTTTTACCCTTAAAAATCTCCATAGGCAACGTTTAATCATTTCTACAGGTTTCATGTTTAGACTTACAGAGGAGGTCAAGGTCTAGAATTATTCCTCTCACTCTATCAATCACGGTGATACCTCACATGTGTGGTTTAAACACCGTTTTCATATGCGGGCGCTGCTCACGTATACGTTCGCTTCTGCACGCGAGCCCGGCGGGACGGGGCACCTTTTAAAAAAAAAATGTTTTTCTTATTTATTTTACCTTTTTATTTTATTTTTTACACTGTTCTTTAAAAAAAAAGTGTCACTTTTATTCCTATTACAAAGAATGTAAACATCCCTTGTAATAGAAAAAAAGCATGACAGGACCTCTTAAATATAAGATCTTGGGTCAAAAAGACCTCAGATCTCATATTTACACTAAAATGTAATAAAAAATCATTTTTAAAAATGTCCCTTTAAGAGCTATGGGCGGAAGTGACGTTTTGACATCGCTTCCGCCCTGCAGTGGTATGGAGACGGGTGGGGGCCATCTCCCCCTCACTCATCTCCATGCCAAGCCAGGGACAGGACACGATTGCCTCCGCCGCTGCCAACGTGTCCGGTAAGCGCCAGAGGACACCGGAGAGCAACGGGAGGGGGTCCCTCTCCCGCCACTGATAACAGTGATCTTGCGGCGAATCCACTGCAGAGACCACTTTTATCTGAAAGCCGACCGCCCACTGAAGAAGAGGATACCAGGGTTATTGTAGCTAGCTGCTGCCATAACAACAATATTCCTCTTGAAAATAGCGATGTAAAATGACGGCGGGTGGTCCCTAAGTGGTTAAAATTATTTTCTTGTTTCATGTCTAACATTTACAGTGTGAGGATTTATTTTAAGCTTAACAGAAAAAGTAATTCACAGAGCTGCCATTCTCTCTATTCAATAAGCTATGTTCAGGTGAGTCTGTCACACATTGTCTCTCCCACCAAACTCTGCTCTGTCTTTGATGTCTTCTCCCTCTGTCAGGGCTTTGTCTTAGAGGCAAAGACAATATTCCCACAATTCACAATATATTTCTTTATGCATTAAATTTTTATTGAAAAAAAACATAAGCGTACAGACATCAAAGTTCACAGTATTTCTGGACCAAAGAAGGATGTCTACAATTTTCATATTGTCAAGATCATATTGGTCACCAATTAGGAATGCAGTTGAAGTCATTATAGGTGGAACATCAAAACAACTTGTTTTCCACCAAGTATTTTAATGATGTTCACAAATGCTATGTAAGCACAGCAAAACAAATATACTGTGCAAAATGCACAATTTAATCAATATGGGTTGGTTTGTACTATTGGTATCTTGGTCCCAAAGTGCAATATATTGAAGTATTAGGTAGAAGTAAGCACCAAAAAGAAAGACAGAGTGGACATCTGGTCCACTCCAAAACACAGTTGGTATCCAGTCTACTAAGACATCACATTATTAAGTACAGAAATGCATTCTATCAAATGCTTTATCTGCATCCAAGGATAAAATTAGAGAAGGTGTTCTATTCATGATCGCACAATGTGCCAAATTTGGTAGGCATTTGGTACTGTCTGAAGTCTGTTGTGCCTTCACAAATCTGACTTGATTGTGATTTATAAGTAGTGTAAGGATATCCAAGAGTTCATGGACTATGGCCTTATCAAACAGTTTCATATCTAAATTTAATAAATAAATTGGTCCATAGTTCCCTCCAGGGCTTTTTTTCCTCAGAGAATAGGTGCAGGTACTCCCCCCTTCCACGTATCTCCTTGTTTCTGCTCCCTACCTACCTTCAAACACCGTCCCTTGGTTCCACCCCCTACTCAGCTCCTGGTAATGCCGCTTTTAGGCTCCATTCACACCTTGGCGTTCTGTTTTGTGGGCAGAATTGCCACAATTCTGCCTGCGATTTGGAAATGCAGCAAATCGCGGGACGCCCTTGTGATCCCCGCTATTTTGAATGGCACCAAATCGCAGAGCGATTTTGCCACGATTGCCGCCAGGCGAATCGCTGTAAAATTGCTGTAAAAATGCGGAAGCTACTTCCTTTGGGCGCCGGGTGTCCCACGATTCAGTTTGTGCATTTTACCGCAATTTTACAGCGGTTCGTCGGGCAACAATTGTGGCAAAATCGCACCATGATTTGGTGGCATTCAAAATAGCAGGAATCGCAAGGGCGTCCCTTGATTTACTGGAGATTCTGAATCGCAGGCAGAATCGCGGCGATTCCGCCCGCAAGGCGAAACGCCAAGGTGTGAATGGAGCCTAAGGGAATACAGAACCAAGTATCACTTTGTGGTGCTAAGTAATTTGTATGGAATTTGTTAATAATTACACAAAAAGCAGTAAAATAGATCCCCTGCAGCTAGCAACAACAGACCCCCCCCCCCCCAGATACAATAGATCGCCCTAGCAACAATAGTTTCCCCCTGCAATAATAGATTCCCCAGAAACAATATTACCCCCACAACAATAGACCTCCCTAGTAACATAAGACCCCAGCCAGAAGCAATAGATCTCCCAGCAGCCAGCAGAGATAGACCCTCCTGCAGCCAACAACAATACCCTCCTCCCTCAACAGTAGATCTCTCCCAGTAACAATTGACCCCCAGGACCAATAGATCCCCCACCATCAGCAATAAGACCTCCCCAGCAACAATAGACCCCATTCCCCCACAACAATAGATCACCTCTCCACAGAGGTATTAAATCCCCCAACAGCCAGCAACTATAGACCCTCCAGCATACCCCAACACTCCTTGCCATTACCTACATTCAGTGCTGGAGGTGCATTCCCACAGAAAAAAAGCCCTGGTTCCCCGTATCCGTGGGGTCTTTACCTGATTTGTTGTATAGCATAGTTAAAAGTACAATAGGGACTAGATGCAGAAATAGAATTAGTGTGCGGAACTTTTAATATTCATTTGGAAGGCCATCAGTGCCTGGTATAAAGGTAAAGATCGCATGATACTATTGATTTTGTTCTCTTTGAAGGGATTGGTTAGGTCCCCTAAATGATCATGTAATAGAGTTTGTACATGGAAGAAGCTTAAAATGTTAAAATGCTATCTACGGTGGGCTGTGAGGCCTGTGCATCCTGATTTAGGTTACAAAGATTGCTGAAGAAATTGCTAAAGGTGTTGGCAATGTCTTGGGAATTTGTACATTTACGCAAGCTGTCAGGATCAATTATAAGGGGTATTTGATGTTTAATTCTGGCGCCTGATAATTTTTCTGGCTAGGAATGCTCCCACTTTATTACTACCCTCTTTCCCCGAAAAGTAGACCCAGCGTGATTGTCGGTGATAGCTGCAATATAAGCCCTACCCCCCAAATAAGCCCTACCCTGTTTCCCCAAAAATAAGCCCTACCCTGAAAATAAAACCTACAAGGACTTTAACTAGGGCTTATTTGGGGGGTAGGGCTTATATTGCAGCAATCACCGACAATCACGCTAGGTCTTATTTTCGGGGAAACAGGGTAAGAGAGTAATGGTTGAGTTTAAAACCCAACTTCAGGAAAACGTAAAATGACCCCTTAAAACGTATTTTGTCTAGGGTTAGAGGTGAAACTTACCTGATCCTCTGCTTGCCCAGCAGATGGTGCTCCATCACACTCCAACCTTGGACTGTCCCTTGGAGTCATCACATCCAGGTTCAGGGTTATGGACCCTGCTTTGATTTTGATGATGTTAGAACCCTAGATCAGTGGGGCATGGAGGAGAAGAAGCTGTGGGGACCAGTCTAGCTGTAGGGAGGAGGTTCAGGTAAGTAAATCTCAAATTCTTAAAATCTTAGATTAATGATGCACCAAACTGACCTGGGTTTGGTTCAAGCAGTGTTTGTCGAACTTCACAGAACCTATCCCAAAGGTACCACATAATACTTTACATAGCAGACTTCTCAGGGTCTGTTATGTATCGTAGGAGACTTTTGGCTGGGTCAGTGCACCATTTTGTTTCTCAAAAGAAGCCAGAATTTAGGTTTTATTTGCTGGCAGTTTTTTATTTGCAAATGCTACTGTGTTTCCCCGAAAATAAGCCCTACCCTGAATATAAGACCTAGCATGATTATCAGGAGGGCTGCAATATAAGCGCTACCCTGAAAATAAGCCCTAGTAAAGTCCATGAAAAAAACTGTAATCTGTTTTGTAAAAGGATTATGCAGGTATAAGGTGCAGTGTGTCTCCTCTTGTAACTGTATTAAAAAAATACCTTATTTACAGCCGCCGCTGATCCGCCGGAGGTCTTCTCTCCTACTGACTGTCTGCGGCCCCTCTCTCTTCAGTATACGGCGTGGGCTGACATCAACAGGGATTGCAGGTCTTCCCTCTTCTCCTCCCAGCTGACGTCTGCAGCCCCTTCCTCTGCAGTGCTCGGAGTGGGCTGACGTCAGCAGGGATCTCGGGTCTACCCTCTTCTCTTTTCCTCCCGGCTGATGTCTGCGGCCCCTTCCTCTGCAGTGCTCGGAGTGGACTGATGTCAGCAGGGATCTCGGGTCTACCCTCTTCTCTTCTCCTCCTGGCTGACGTCTGCGGCCCCTTCCTCTGCAGTGCTCGGAGTGGGCTGACGTCAGCAGGGATCTCGGGTCTACCCTCTTCTCTTCTCCTCCCGGCTGATGTCTGCGGCCCCTTCCTCTGCAGTGCTCGGAGTGGACTGATGTCAGCAGGGATCTCGGGTCTACCCTCTTCTCTTCTCCTCCCGGCTGACGTCTGCGGCCCCTTCCTCTGCAGTGCTCGGAGTGGGCTGACATCAGCAGGGATTTCGGGTCTACCCTCTTCTCTTCTCCTCCCGGCTGACGTCTGCGGCCCCTTCCTCTGCAGTGCTCAGAGTGGGCTGACATTAGCAGGGATCTCAGGTCTACCCTCTTCTTTTCTCCTCCAGGCTGACATCTGTGGCCCCTTCCTCTGCAGTGCTCAGAGTGGGCTGACATTAGCAGGGATCTCAGGTCTACCCTCTTCTTTTCTCCTCCAGGCTGACATCTGCGGCCCCTTCCTCTGCAGTGCTTGGAGTGGGCTGACGTCAGCAGGGATCTCGGGTCTACCCTCTTCCCTTCTCCTCCCAGCTGAGGTTTGTGGCCCCTCCCTCTGCAGTGCTCGGAGTGAACTGACGTCAGCAAGGGTCTCAGAGTGAAGAAGCAGAGCAGATCACGTGAGTGCCCAGGGGAGCTGTAAAAAGGTATTCTCCATAAAACAGTTACAAGAGGAGACACACTGCACCTTATACCAGTATAACCTTTTTATAAAACTGATTACATAATTTTAAAAGGGCTTTAACCAAGATGTTTTTTTTAAATGATTAAAATTATATCATTTTTATCAGGAAGGAAAAATCCTGGATGGCCATACACCGCTGAAGGCATATTTATTGAAATATTAAAATCCAAAAACAGTCATATCTTATGCATAGAAAACAGGGGAGAACAGCTAATGCAATTCACATCACAACAGATGCTTAGTCATAGCTCAAACGATATCATAATACTGACTCCTGACTTGACAGGGGGAGGGGGGGGGGAGAAGACAGGGGACACAGGAACTTTAAAAATATATATTTTATTGTTTTTTTCCAGGGTTTTTAGAACATATCGTAGAGAGTGGTAAATGACATTGTGCTGTCTATCATGCTTTAAAGAAACAGGATATATATTTTTTTAGGGTTACAACCACTTTATTATCGTAAATAAATAAGACATCCTCTGAAAATAAGCCCTAGTGTGTTTTTTGTAGGCAAAATTAATATAAGACCCGGTCTTATTTTCGGGGAAACAGTATTTTTCCTGTAGCACATGCTAGACCAGGAATTAAAAAAAAATTGTGCAGTGCCCCCCACCACCCCAAAATGCATACCAGACCCTTTGAGTCTGGTATGGATTTTAAGGGGGTACCTCACATAAAGAAACAAAAAATATGTGAGGTCTCTCAGGAAATCTGTACCAGACTCTTAATCTGCAGCTTGGCTGACCATGATGGAGGGGACAAGCTTGTTAAACCCCATCCTGAACAATACCAGGCCACATGCCATTGACATGGGGCTGCCTTGCCAGAGGGGACCCCCTTAGGCAAAGCACCTTGTCCCTACCCATGTTGATGAGTCCTTCAGTACTTTTAGGACACTTCATTTGTTGGTGCTAGACTGAAGACATGCAAGAGACTCCTGTGACACAGTTGGGTGGAATCTCGAACAAGGAAACAAGTTTCTTGAAAAAATAGAATGTTCCCTTTGAGTTGAAAAAATTTGAGTATCACTGTGGGCAGCAAAGATGCTTATTATAGAATAAGATAAAAGAAAAAAAAGTAGAGTACCTTATCTTTGATGTTAGGAGGAGTTACGCTTCAGGAGGAGAAGCTTCAGGAAGACCCATAGAACAAATAGGAAATCAAACTGTTGCATCACAGATGGACTTTGTTGAATTTATTGAAAAGATAGATTAGCAGTTGTTCAGCTGGAGTTGTTCTGGGAAAAAAATGGACCTCATTGCTGGTTACAACACCAGCAGCTGTAAAGTGGAGCCAAGCTCAACTGGGAACGATATGATTCTACTGTAACTAACTGTGGTAATCTGCTACCCAGTCTGGATCCATACAATCAGCAACAGTATGATGTCCCTTTTCAGGAATGTTTTCCACATTTCAAAAGACTCTTCTTTTTACTATTACATAGTTATAGCTGTGAGTTGGGAATGGTTTACTGCACACTAGCATCATAAATGATTTACAGAGCTAAATGAATGGTAGTACTTTAATTGCAGCACCTACAAATTTCATATGGCCCTTCCCTTAGCCAGTGCCTAATAGTCACTAGCATAAAAGGGTTAGGAAATTGCTACTATTACAACCAATTATAAGAGCACACAAGATGTATGCCTCATGCCCTTTGCTGACAGTCCTAGCTCTGAATTCTGAACAGGATGTCATATAGTCATTGATCTGGTAATGGGTTTTGATGGGACAATCTAAACCAATGCAAACATGCGCAGTTGGATTTGACATTCTTTATTGGCATTGTCTAAGGCCTTTACAACTTCTAGATTATACTCAGGACTAACTTACATTTGTAATTTTGGTGGTGTTCAGGATTAACTTGAAAGTTGCCTTTATTCTGAGACAGACTCCTGATATGCCAACTAAGACATATCCTGTGGGAGAGGTTGCGGAAGAAGGTTTCTGTGTGGTATGATCGGTGGGTAGCACAGTGGTACGATGTGTGATGGTGTGTTTGGTCTTCTTTGGACAATTATCACACTGCAGAGTCGTTATATTCTGCATAATAGTTGGTCTTGGTGTGACAGCTTGAGTGTCTCTGATGTACTCTGCAATAAAAAGATGAGATGAAAACAGTTGAGCGACATCTCCATTAATCCTTTTTCATAATGAAAACAACAATTAATAGATCTACTAAATGAAAAACAGTGAAAAAAGTGCAATATATTCTTGCAAAATAATAATGGCTCTACACTGCTTTGCAATCCAATCTGACAAACTCCAAGCATTGATTATGCAAGAATGGGCTGTCATCAGTCAAGATGTGGCCCAGAAGTTGATTGACAGCATGCCGGGGAGAATTGCAGAGGTCTTGAAAAAGGTTATGCAAATATTGACTTTTTGCATAAACTTAATGTCATTGTCAATAAAAGCCTTTGACACTTATAAAATACTTGTTCTTATTTCTTAATCATACATCACGGGACACAGAGCCATTGTAATTACTACATGGGTTATAGGCCACCTTCAGGTGATGGACACTGGCATACCCAAGACAGGAAGTCCCCCTCCCTATATAACCCCTCCCATTACGGGGAGTACCTCAGTTTTTTCGCCAGTGTCTAAATGTGTTGGTCACGGGTAAAGAAGTTCTAAAGAAAAAGCTCCGCCAGGATCCTTCCTGGGTCAAGGAGCTATGCAACCAGATCCATTCAAAGTGCCTTGATAAGGCAAAGGAATGGTACCCGGGCCTCGTGGAAGAAGAACAGGGTTTTGCCTGTAATGCTTCTCCCTGGGGAGCTGGACCCTGACATCCAGCACTTTGAAAAAAAAATATTGTAACGATAGAAATATGAACCATACATTATACTGTTATAGACTGTAAATCTGAATTGTTCATCTTTTTTTTTAACATAAAACTTTTACTAAAAGAGGGGGGTCTGTAGGACTTTATATTAGGAGATGACGTTGTCATCAGCCTCCATCCCTATTATTTTGGGATGGTACCATCTCAGCTCCCAAAGAAGATGTTCCCCATGTGGGAATATTCATGACCCTCAATACCGTACCAATTGCACATGGATGCCCTGTAAGTATCATATAGGATTTTTACCCCCCATTTCTTTTTATATTTTTCACACCTGTGACTATAATAGACCAATTAGAAATCCACAATATATCATTACAGAGATATCTTGTGCATGTAGACGCTTTCTCCTGATGATTGACATTGTCAGACAACTCACACAGCAAGCGCTCGTCTTCATGCAGCAGCTGCCAACCCCCGTTCCTCTAATGCCAATGCCCATGCGCGGAATCTTAGACAGAGACGAGTGAGATCCAAAGTGGGCATGCGCAATGACGCATCCATACGAGCGCGTGTACGTTAGCGCGCACGTTCGCACGCACACGCACACATGAATCCCAGCGCACAGCGCCCTATATAAACAGAGAGTCTGCCTAGTGTCAGTGCTGGATCGTCTTCAGCTTGTCCCTGTGTTCCTGATTACTGTTTCTGCCTGCTGACCTTGTTCTTGAAAACTCGGCTTCCTTTGACCACTCTCTTGGATCTTCCCTGCCTGTTCATCTGCCGCTGCTTACTATACAGACTTTGGCTTGGATTTATGACTACGGCTCTGCCTTCTGATTGTGTTCCTCGCTGCCAGCCCGTTGCCAACCTTTGCCTGTTCCTGACGCTGCAGTTGATCCTGCCTCTGTCTGTCCCTGACTACATTTCTGCCTTCTGATTGTGTACCCCGCTGCCAGCCTGTTGCCAACCTTTGCCTGTTCCTGACGCTGCAGTTGATCCTGAGTCTGTACTTACCTACCTGGCTCCCGCTGAACAAGTCTGGTGATCAGTTTCCACATCTTCTCCAGAGAGGTTCCTGTATCTCCAAGCTTCAGCCTTCTGCCTGCAGGTACCTGCACACTTTCGTTGCCCTAGCAGTCCCTGTCTCCACCATCAGGGGTGC
The DNA here is from genome assembly GCF_042186555.1 of Aquarana catesbeiana. NCBI lineage: Eukaryota > Metazoa > Chordata > Amphibia > Anura > Ranidae > Aquarana > Aquarana catesbeiana. Next base: position 702,247,149 of record NC_133326.1, read on the forward strand.
TTGCACCAGAACCCTGCAAGAGGCCACCCTCATCATTTCGGGCTCCGCTTTAAGGTTTGTTACAGTACGATCCAGCCACATGGAGCTCGAAAGGGGGGCCTCACCTTTGGAGGCACTGTGCCAGCAGATTGCAGCCCTCACCCAGGCAGTCCAGGGCCTACAAGATGGCTATTGTCAACTTGAGCAAAGAGTAGAGTCTCTATCTCCAAGCACCTCAGCGCATCAGACAGCCACAGCACCTTTGCCCCCTGTTCCAGCAGCCTCAGCAACAGCACCCACAGTAGTGGTGCCACCCACAAAGCCCCGAGTTCCTACTCCTGAGAGGTTCTTGGGGGATCGCAGCAAGTTCTGTGCCTTCAGGAATGCTTGCCAGTTATACTTCCTGCTACAACCATGCACCTTCTCTTTGGAAAGCACTAAAGTGGGGTTTATTGTCTCGCTACTCTTGGGAGAACCCCAAACCTGGGCTCACCGCTTGATGGAACAGGCCAGTCCTCTTTTGAACATTATGGACTCTTTCCTGGATGAAATGGCCAAATTATATGATGACCCCCCAGCGTACCACAACAGCAGAGGCCAGCCATCACGCCCTCCAGCAGGGCCGTAGGCCGGTGGAGGACTATGTAACATACTTTAAGCCGTGAAGTTCCGATACCCAGTGGAGCGATGCCGCTCTCCACTAGCAGTTCTGTCTAGGACTCTCTGAAGCACTTAAAGATGAGCTGGCTCGAATTGGAGTCTCCAGTTCTTTGGAGAACCTGATCCAATTATCTATCCAGATCGATCGTCATCTAAGGGAGTGAAGATCTAAGAGGACCAGCCATTTCCGTCCCATGTGGATGTTGCCCAAAGTACCTAGCAGTCCATCTATTCCTGCTTCCCGACTACCTGCTGCCACTACTGAGGCTCCAGAGCCAATGCAGATAGGCCTGCTTCGCTCACCATTGTCACCAGAGGAAAAGCAGCGTTGTCGCCAGAATAACCTCTGCTTATATTGTGGGGGAGCCGGCAACTATGCAAGCATGTGCCCTAACAAGACCTGTAAGTTTGACTCTCCTCCTCGCGATCCTTGTGCATTGACTTTAACAAGATCTGCTCACATTGCTGTTCCTGTCTCACTACAGCTTCCAGAAGGGGCACTCCAGGTCCAGGCTATAATTGACTCAGGCACCTGTAGCTGCTTCATGGACCATGCCTTCGTGCAGCAACACAACATTCCACTGCAACCCAAACAACAAAGACTTTCCATATGGCTAGCTGATGGGTCAAACGTCAAATCTGGGCCTATCACCCATGAAACTCAACCTTTGTCCGCTGACATTCTGCCAGATCACCAAGAACTGTTATGCCTGGATGTCATCTTCTCACCATTATTCCCAATCATTCTGGGGATGCCATGGTTGCAAGCCCATAACCTCCAAATTAATTGGGTTACCGGCAAGGTGATCTTCCAGTCCTCCTATTGTCTCCAGAATTGTCTCAAGGCCTCTCACCATGCGGTTCCACTCATCGGCTGCTTAAAATCTGTATCTGAATCCCAAAAACTCGTCCCATCTGTATACAATGACTTCCTGGATGTGTTTGACAAGCAGAAGGCAGATACTCTTCCCCCTCACCGGGTTTATGACTGCCAATCGAACTGTTACCAGAGGCAGAAATTCCTGGGCCTTAAGGAATATATCAACGAGAATCTCAGGAAGGGGTTCATTCGACAGTCCTCTTCTCCAGCCGGTGCAGTAATATTTTTTTCCTTGAGAAGAAAGATCATTCCCTCTGCCCATGCGTGAACTACAGGGAATTGAAAAGAATTACATTTGAAAATCGCTATCCTCTCCCTCTGATTCCAGAGCTGTTCCAGAGACTCCAATCTGCAAGAATATTTACAAAACTAGACTTACAAGATGCCTACAACTTGACTAGAATTTGTGAGGGGGATGAGTAGAAGACGGCTTTCCGGACATGTTTTGGCCACTTCAAGTATCTCGTTATGCCGTTCGGACTTTGTAACGCACCGGCCACCTTTCAACATTTTGTTAATAACATCTTCAGAGACTACCTAGACTTATTCATGATTGTCTACCTCAGTGGTTCTCAACTCCGGTCCTCAGGGCCCACCAACAGGCCAGGTTTGCAAGATAACTGAAATACATCACAGGTGACATCATCTGCTGCTCAGTGATTGCAGTATTCTAGTCTGCATCTCCCCAAGGTAATACTTAAAATCTGTTCTGTTGGTGGGTCCTGAGGACTGGAGTTGAGAACCACTGGTCTACCTGGATGACATTTTGATATTTTCAACTTCTCTAGAATTACACCGTGACCATGTGAAGCAAGTTCTCCACAGAGTGAGACAGAACGGACTTTATGCTAAGGCCAAGAAATGTGAATTTAACCTCCCTGGCGGTTTTCCCGAGTATGGCTCGGGGTTAAAATTCAGGACCATTAGCGGTAACCCCGAGCCACACTCGGGATTACATCGCAGGATCCTGGTGTGGCTTTACTTACCTTGTCCCCGGGATCCTGCGATGTCCCCCGCTGTGTCTGCGGGCTCCGTCCTCCTCCGAAGCCTCTCCGTGCCAGGCTCCGTTCCCTGCGAGCGGCGCAACGCACGGGGGTGGAGCCTGGCGGCAAATTCAAAAAATTTTAAAAATCATAACACATACAGTACTGTAATCTTACAGATTACAGTACTGTATGAAATTATTTCACATCCCTTTTGTCCCCAGTGCTTTGTCCTATGCCCTGCATGCAGTTTTATGTTATATATACTGTTCTTTCTGCCAGGAAACTGGAGATTGTCCATAGCAACCAAAAAGTGTCCCTTTACATCAAAAGTGGCTTTAGACCAGCTAGAAAACAGCGATATTAAATTAGAACACTTGCAGAATTGAGCAATAGTGAATCGTGGGGAAATTTATTTTATTATTAATTTTTTTTTTTTAATTATTTCTTTTTATTTATTATATTATAATTTATGTTTTTTTGTTTCAAACTTTATCATACCCGGGATATCTACTAGAATCTTGTTTGGACAGATTTAAGTGTGTTATTGTTAAGAATTACAGACCTACAATATAAAACGCCAAATTTCCATGCAAAATAATTGTACCGCTTTCAGCACCTAAAATCCGAAATAATCATACCGCTAGGGAGGTTAAACATCAGACCATTCACTTTCTCTGCCTTGTAATATCAACTGGGGGTGTGGCAATGGACCCTCAGAAGGTCTCAGCTATAATGTCTTGGCCACCCCCAAGCAACAAGAAAGGAGTACAACATTTTATTGGGTTTTCCAACTTTTACAGAAAATGTATCAATAATGTACCTTTCAATAGGTATCATAGCACCTATTACACAGCTCACAAAGAAACAAAGCCGTTTTAAATGGACTGAAGCAGCTCAAGTTGCATTTGACAGGCTAAAGGGATTATTTACCTCTGCTCCAGTACTAAAACATCCTGATCCTGCTTTGCCATACATCCTGGAGGTGGATGCATCCGAGACTGCTGTGGGGGCCATCCTGTCCCAGCGCCAGGGACCTAAGTCTTTAATGCGCCCTGTGGCTTTCTTAAAAAAAAAATAGGCTTATCGGAAAAGAATTACGATGTGGGGGACTGAGAACTTTTGGCGATAAAAGCCAAAAAGCCAGCCTTGGAGGAGTGGCAGTACCTCTTGGAGGGAGCAGCATACCCAATATTGATCTTCACAGATGATAAGAATTTAGAATATGATTGTATACCTCGTTGCCAGCCCGTTACCAACCTTTGCCTGTTCCTGACACTGCAGTAGATCCTGAGTCTGTACTTACCTACCTGGCTCCCACTGAACAAGTCTGGTGATCAGTTTCCATATCTTCTCCAGAGAGGTTCCTGTATCCCCAAGCTTCAGCCTTCTGCCTGCAGGCACCTGCACCCTTTCGTTGCCCTAGTAGTCCCTGCCTCCACCACCAGGGGTGCTTGGACCGGAACCATGCAAGAGGCCACCCTCATCATTTCGGGCTCCGCTGTAAGGTACGTGACAGACATCAATTCACGAAACGCGTTGAGCTAACAGATGTCATGTTCAAATCGCATACTTCACCCTATCACGTCATTGTGGATTCTGTTCATGCATTATATATTTGACTATATTCTAATCATGTGCTATCCAATTTTGGGCTTTTCTACTGTATATGTATCATGTGCTCATTTTTTGGATTATTTATGTATTATGTATTGTTGTATGAAATAAAGTTTTTAACTTAATATCTTACTCCATGCAGGTATTTAATTATATGTGTAGTATATCAATTTTCTATCGAATATGAATTATGAGACAAATGTCCTACTCCTTTACATATAATATAGATATGTCAAAGCGGTGTTCCAGACGCGATTTTTTTTTTTTAAAGTCAACAGCTACAAACACTGTAGCTGCTGACTTTTAATAAGAACACTTATCCTGTCCAGGGAGCCTGCGATGTCAGCCCCCCGAGGCCGATCCGTCCATCGGATTGGGTGCCGGCGCCGCCATCTTAACAAAGGGAAACAGGCAGTGGAGTCTTGTGGCTTCACTGCCCGTTTCCTACTGCGCATGCGTGAATTGCGCGGCGCTTTGTGAATGGCCTTGTTGTTTTCTGGGACACACACATCTCCCAGAATAAAATGGGGCAGCTCGCCGAAGAGGAGGAAGCGCCGCGGAATAGAAGAGACAGATTAAGCAACAGGGGTTTCTGGTAATTAACCACTTAAGGACCGCCTCATGCCGATTTATGTCGGCAAGGCGGCACGGGCAGGCAGAATCACGTACATATACGTGATCTGCCTCCCGCGGGTGGGGGGTCCGATCGGACCCCCCCCGGTGCCCGAGACGGTCCTCTTTTGTCCCCCGGCGATCGGAGGTGAGGGGGAGGCCATCCATTCGTGGCCCCCCCTTCGCGATCGCCGCCGGCCAATCAGAACATTCCTTTGCTGCTGTATGCTAAACAGCAGCAAAGGAAATGATGTCATCTCTCCTCGGCTCGGTATTTTCCGTTCCGGCGCCGAGGAGAGAAGACATCAATGTGAGTGCACAAACACACACACACACTCAGTAGAACATGCCAGGCACACAAAACACCCCCGATCCCCCCCGATCGCCCCCGATCACCCCCCAATCACCCCTCCCCCCCCTCCCCCGTCACACTGACACGAGCAGTTTTTTTTTTTTTTCTGATTACTGCATGGTGTCAGTTTGTGACAGTTACTGTGGTAGGGCAGTTAGGGTTAGCCCCCTTTAGGTCTAGGGTACCCCCCTAACCCCCCTAATAAAGTTTTAACCCCTTGATCACCCCCTGTCGCCAGTGTCGCTAAGCGATCATTTTTCTGATCGCTGTATTAGTGTCGCTGGTGACGCTAGTTAGGAACGTAAATATTTAGGTTCGCCGTCAGCGTTTTATAGCGACAGGGACACCCATATACTACCTAATAAATGTTTTAACCCCTTGATTGCCCCCTAGTTAACCCTTTCACCACTGATCACCGTATAAGTGTTACGGGTGACGCTGGTTAGTTCGTTTATTTTTTATAGTGTCAGGGCACCCGCCGTTTATTACCGAATAAAGGTTTAGCCCCCTGATCGCCCAGCGGTGATGTGCGTCGCCCCAGGCAGCGTCAGATTAGCGCCAGTACCGCTAAGACCCACGCACGCAGCATACGCCTCCCTTAGTGGTATAGTATCTGAACGGATCAATATCTGATCTGATCAGATCTATACTAGTGTCCCCAGCAGTTTAGGTTTCCCAAAAACGCAGTGTTAGCGGGATCAGCCCAGATACCTGCTAGCACCTGCGTTTTGCCCCTCCGCCCGGCCCAGCCCAGCCCACCCAAGTGCAATATCGATCGATCACTGTCACTTACAAAACACTAAACGCATAACTGCAGCGTTCGCAGAGTCAGGCCTGATCCCTGCGATCGCTAACAGTTTTTTTGGTAGCGTTTTGGTGAACTGGCAAGCACCAGCGGCCTAGTACACCCCGGTTGTAGTCAAACCAGCACTGCAGTAACACTTGGTGACGTGGCGAGTCCCATAAATGCAGTTCAAACTGGTGAGGTGGCAAGAACAAGTAGTGTCCCGCTGCCACCAAGAAGAAAACAAACACAGGCCCGTCGTGCCCATAATGCCCTTCCTGCTGCATTCGCCAATCCTAATTGGGAACCCACCACTTCTGCAGCGGCCATACTTCCCTTATTCACATCCCCAACCAAATGCAGTTGGCTGCATGAGAGGCATTTTCTTTATGTCCTCCCGAGCACCCCTACCCAACGCACCCCCCATAAAAAGATGTCTGCAGCAAGCGTGGATTTAGGCGTGACACCCGCTATTATTGTCCCTCCTGTCCTGACAATCCTGGTCTTTGCATTGGTGAATGTTTTGAACGCTACCATTCACTAGTTGAGTATTAGCGTAGGGTACAGCACTGCACAGACTAGGCACACTTTCACTCGGGTCTCCGAAGATGCCATCGCATTTTGAGAGACCCGAACCTGGAACCGGTTACAGTTATAAAAGTTAGTTACAAAAAAAAGTGTAAAAAAAAATATATAAAATAAAAAAAAATAGTTGTCGTTTTATTGTTCTCTCTCTCTCTATTCTCTCTCTATTGTTCTGCTCTTTTTTATTGTATTCTATTCTGCAATGTTTTATTGTTATTATGTTTTATCATGTTTGCTTTTCAGGTATGCAATTTTTTATACTTTACCGTTTACTGTGTTTTATTGTTAACCATTTTTTTGTCTTCAGGTACGCCATTCACGACTTTGAGTGGTTATACCAGAATGATGCCTGCAGGTTTAGGTATCATCTTGGTATTCTTCTTTTCAGCCAGCCGTCGGCTTTCATGTAAAAGCAATCCTAGTGGCTAATTAGCCTCTAGACTGCTTTTACAAGCAGTGGGAGGGAATGCCCCCCCCCACCACCGTCTTCCGTGTTTTTCTCTGGCTCTCCTGTCTCAACAGGGAACCTGAGAATGCAGCCGGTGATTCAGCCAGCTGACCATAGAGCTGATCAGAGACCAGAGTGGCTCCAAACATCTCTATGGCCTAAGAAACCGGAAGCTACGAGCATTTCATGACTTAGATTTCGCCGGATGTAAACAGCGCCATTGGGAAATTGGGAAAGCATTTTATCACACCGATCTTGGTGTGGTCAGATGCTTTGACGGCAGAGGAGAGATCTAGGGTCTAATAGACCCCAATTTTTTTCAAAAAAGAGTACCTGTCACTACCTATTGCTATCACGGGGGATATTTACTTTCCCTGAGATAACAATAAAAATGATTTAAAAAAAAAATGAAAGGAACAGTTTAAAAATAAGATAAAAACGCAAGAAAATAATAAAGAAAAAAAAAAAAAGCACCCCTGTCCCCCTCTGCTCTCACGCAAAGGCGAACGCAAGCGTCGGTCTGGCGTCAAATGTAAACAGCAATTACACCATGCATGTGAGGTGTCACCACGAACGACAGATCGAGTGCAGTAATTTTAGCAGTAGACCTCCTCTGTAAATCTAAAGTGGTAACCTGTAAAGGCTTTTAAAGGCTTTTAAAAATGTATTTAGTTTGTCGCCACTGAACATTTGTGCGCAATTTTAAAGCATGTCATGTTTGGTATCCATGTACTCGGCCTAAGATCATCTTTTTTATTTCATCAAACATTTGGGCAATATAGTGTGTTTTAGTGCATTCAAATTTAAAAAAGTGTGTTTTTTCCCCAAAAAATGCGTTTGAAAAATCGCTGCGCAAATACTGTGTGAAAAAAAAAAATGAAACATCCACCATTTTAATCTGTTGGGCATTTGCTTAAAAAAAATATATAATGTTTGGGGGTTCAAAGTAATTTTCTTGCAAAAAAAATAATTTTTTCATATAAACAAAAAGTGTCAGAAAGGGCTTTGTCTTAAAGTGGTTAGAAGAGTGGGTGATGTGTGACATAAGCTTCTAAATATTGTGCATAAAATGCCAGGACAGTTCAAACCCCCCCCAAATGACCCCATTTTGGAAAGTAGATACCCCAAGCTATTTGCTGAGAGTCATTTCGAGTCCATGGAATATTTTATATTGTGACACAAGTTGCGGGAAAGAGACAAATTTTTTTTTTTTTGCACAAAGTTGTCACTAAATGATATATTGCTCAAACATGCCATGGGAATATGTGAAATTACACCCCAAAATACATTCTGTTGCTTCTCCTGAGTATGGGGATACCACATGTGTGAGACTTTTTGGGAGCCTAGCCGCGTACGGGACCCCGATAACCAAGCACTGCCTTCAGGCTTTCTAAGGGCGTAAATTTTTGATTTCACTCTTCACTGCCTATCACAGTTTCGGAGGCCATGGAATGCCCAGGTGGCACAAACCCCCCCAAATGACCCCATTTTTTAAAGTAGACACCCCAAGCTATTTGCTGAGAGGTATAGTGAGTATTTTGCAGACCTCAATTTTTGTCACAAAGTTTTGAAGATTGAAAAAAGAAAAAAAAAAAGTTTTTTCTTGTCTTTCTTCATTTTCAAAAACAAATGAGAGCTGCAAAATACTCACCATGCCTCTCAGCAAATAGCTTGGGGTGTCTACTTTCCAAAATGGGGTCATTTGGGGGGGGGGGTTGTGCCACCTGGGCATTCCATGGCCTCCGAAACTGTGATAGGCAGTGAAGAGTGAAATCAAAAATTTACACCCTTAGAAATTCTGAAGGCGGTGATTGGTTTTCGGGGCCCCGTACGCAGCTAGGCTCCCAAAAATTCCCACACATGTGGTATCCCCATACTCAGGAGAAGCAGATAAATGTATTTTGGGGTGCAATTCCACATATGCCCATGGCCTGTGTGAGCAATATATCATTTAGTGACAACTTTGTGCAAAAAAAAAAAAATTTATCACTTTCCCGCAACTTGTGTCAAAATATAAAATATTCCATGGACTCAACATGCCTCTCAGCAAATAGTTTGGGGTGTCTACTTTCCAAAATGGGGTCATTTGGGGGGGTTTTGTGCCATCTGGGAATTTTATGGCCTTCAAAACTGTGATAGGTAGTGAGGAGTGAAATCAAAAATTTACGCCCTTAGAAATCCTGAAGGCGGTGATTGGTTTTCGGGGCCCGTACGCGGCTAGGCTCCCAAAAAGTCTCTCACATGTGGTATCCCCGTACTCAGAAGAAGCAGCTGAATGTATTTTGGGGTGCAATTCCACATATGCCCATGGCCTGTGTGAGCAATATATCATTTAGTGACAACTTTTTGTAATTTTTTTTTGTCATTATTCAATCACTTGGGACAAAAAAAATTAATATTCAATGGGCTCAACATGCCTCTCAGCAATTTCCTTGGGGTGTCTACTTTCCAAAATGGGGTCATTTGGGGGGGGGGTTGTACTGCCCTGCCATTTTAGCACCTCAAGAAATGACATAGGCAGTCATAAACTAAAAGCTGTGTAAATTCCAGAAAATGTACCCTAGCTTGTAGACGCTATAACTTTTGCGCAAACCAATAAATATATGCTTATTGACATTTTTTTTACCAAAGACATGTGGCCGAATACATTTTGGCCTAAATGTATGACTAAAATTGAGTTTATTGGATTTTTTTTAAAACAAAAAGTAGAAAATATCATTTTTTTTCAAAATTTTCGGTCTTTTTCCGTTTATAGCGCAAAAACTAAAAACCGCAGAGGTGATCAAATACCATCAAAAGAAAGCTCTATTTGTGGGAAGAAAAGGACGCAAATTTCGTTTGGGTACAACATTGCATGACCGCGCAATTAGCAGTTAAAGCAGCACAGTGCCAAATTGGAAAAAGTCCTCTGGTCCTTAGGCATAATGGCATAATGGTCCGGGGCTGAAGTGGTTAAAAAAAAAAAATTCAAATTTTTTTAATATATTTTTTTGAGAATGTTAATGTCATTTTTTATTTTAGGGTGGACCTCCTCTTTAATTATAATGCCACACAACACTCGACCCTCCGCGTACTTCATTTAAAGTCCCGCCTCCTTGTTCTCTTTTGTATAAAACTTTTACTGTTCAGAAGGATACAGAACAAAAATACATAATTGAACATGCATGTACTTTACATTCTGTGAGTTTCTCTGTTTTCAGGTCAATTATTCTATAAACTGTATAACAAGCGGAATCTAATTTACATATTTTGCACTTATGTAACCAATAGTATTCCACAGGACAAACAAAAATAAATGAATGATAACACTTCCCAAATAAATTTGTTTCCATAGATATAATAAATATTCTGCTTTATATTTCTCCACATGTTCCATTCTAAACTCTCACATTTTATAGGACTTGGAGCAGTCACAGAACTGGGATTTGGTCCCTTCAACTCTACATATAACGTTCAGTCAGTGAATTCATGAAGCTGCGGTCTCACGGAAGTTATGCTTGAAATTATTACACAATCAAACCTAAACCTTGTATATCCCCCACTAACCTTTGGAAAGCTTCTTCTACTTTAATACATCTGTTTCTGGTGAGTTAACTACTCCATTACAAAAAAAAAATAATTGTTTGGCAAATGTTGACTAATGTTTCATGTCGGACAGTAGAATACAAATTCCTACTGGCTATGGGTTATTTTTTGGAACTTTGTAAGGAGATTTGATCTTCTCACCACCTTCTCGTTCCCTCTCATGTGATTCAGCAGACCAATACATTTTACTAACAGCTTGTGAGGGACTATCTGGCTAAAAATTGTGTAAATTGATTGTTTTGGTGGGTCTACACTTTTACTCTTTTTTTAAATTAATTTTATTGGCTTGCAGTACTACCAAATATCACTAAATCACTGATTTAGTAAAGTCTGTGATTGCTGAGTACTCACCCTTCGTCATATCGCCATTCACTGCACAGAACAAGGTGACCCCATGTAGAAAGAAGAGAGGTAAAAGTAGACGGACTTCCATGCTGCAGGCTGAGCACCGAGCAATAAAAGAAGTATCAACTGATGAAGACAATTATCAAAAAAAATATATTTTTCTGTAGAAATTAGTAGACTGCTATGAGAACCAGATAAGATGAAAACTGTCTATATTATCTCCTTCTATATAAGTTTGTTCATGGTGATAAACTTGATTTTTAGTAGACATGTGCATTCGTTTTCGTCCGAATGCATTTTCGTCTGAATTTCAGGTGTTTTCGTTATCATTTTAACAAACGATAACGAAAGTGCAGAATACGAAAACCGAAACATCCGACATAAACAAATGCTTTATTTTCATTTTCGTTGCGACAACAGTTCGATATAGATAGGAGATTCGACATGACGCTGACAATAACAATCTGTGTCTATCGTACCTGTGGTCAAATGTGCCTAACCTTAAAGTGGAGTTCCATCCACTTGTACAACTCTTCAGCATCCCTCACCAAACTGTGCACTGTAAACGAACTGGATATTTAAAAAAAAAAAATTCTCAGCACCTACTGTATATCTGCTGTATTCATTTTTCACTTCCTCCTCCCTGGCCATGGCCCATTGCATCATTTCCTGTTTGCAATGCCCTCTGGCAACTTCATCTGACACTGCCGTTGCTATGGAAACCTGACCTGAAACCTATTACACTGCTTGTGCTGCACTGAGCATGTGCGAGATCTGCAAGAATGAGATCCAGGAAGAAATACAGTCTGGCTTCAGATGCCCACACTTAAGATGGCCACGGCCTGCTGTAAGTTTATAAAATAACAAACTACTGCTATAAACTAACAAAACAGACCTTAGTTTACAGACTAACTTTACTAGAATACATTAAGCTTGTGTATTATAGGGGTATTTTTATTTAAAAAGTATAATTTCGGCCGGAACACCACTTTAACTCTATTAGTCCAAGATTATTCTACGTAGAGAGAAAAGATTCGACATAGAGAGAAAAGATTCGATACAGAGAGAAAAGATCGCTGCTGGAATTGGGTGGGGGAAGTAAAATAAAAATAATGATGATGATGAATGGCATTGGCCGATTGTAACCAAAGAGGAGGAGTAGTAAAATAGCTAGAACTAAGTACACACGTACAGCCAACTTACTTTTACTTACGATTTGCTAGCAGAGAGAGACACACACTGAATCATTTCAGAAGAGAGTCAATCTTAGCTGGTCCGTTTGTCAGAGAACCTGAATTATTTGGCAATTAAGCATAAGCACAGCAGCAGAACAATAGTGAAGCAAGCTACAGTTCAACTTAACCTTTTCATAATAATCTGCTGTTATTGTGTTAGTGTTGTGAACTTGATAGTGATACTAGTGTTGCTAGAGTTGTGATAGCCTCAGAGGCTGCCCGTGTTGTAGGGGGGGATTCATTATTTTAGATTCTATATTATAATGCCATATCAATATCTGACACAGCGTCGGATGCCGCGCCCGCCATTGCACTTGGAGATTGAGAAACGAATGTGAAAGTTGGCTGACTGTAGGGGTAGAGTAAACCATTCAACATGAACGACTAAGATTCGACAACGAAAAACATTCAAACATCGAATCTTTGGCTTATGGTGTCTGTCGACAGTTCTAAGAAGATTCGACGGAGCAGCTAAACTGTACGACGCTGCAATCGTACATTTCCGGTCAAATACATCCGTCCTTAGGCTATAGAAAAATTCTAATGTTGGTTGACTAGTAAAATAATTAATAAATACAATTATTACTAGTCATACAACATTAGAATTCTACTACAGCTAGCTTGTAGGTGGAAAATTCGACCGGAAATTTACACGTACAGTATAGCTGCTCCGTCGAATCTTCTTTGAACATTCGACAGACACCATAAACCTTCAATGACAGATTCGACCTTAATTCATTTGGATTTTCGGACGAATGCAATTTTTAACGAAAAATTAAATAAATAAAAACGAATTTCGGGAGTAACTAAATAAATTTATTTTTTGGATGAAAATGACATTCCGAAACAAAATATTTCAGTGTGCACATGTCTAATTTTTAGACAGTTAGAATCGCTCCCAGTACCACATCTATTCACATGATAAAAATTTGGTGACAAATATTCAGAGTATCCACAACTTCTTCTAAATGGATGAAGGATGTCTATTAGAAAAAAGGGGGTCTATTAGAAAAAAAAATACTGTCTCAATTTTCATGCAAGTGTAGTGCATTACTCTAGTTAGGCTGTAAAATGGTTACGTAAATGGGTGGCCCCGACCCCCTCTGATGCCCCGGGAAAGCCATAGGGATGTCCCCTGTGCGTCAGAGGGGGCAGGGTCACCTGGGAACATCACGGTGTGTCCCTGCCCTCAGTTATAAAAGAACTGTCAAAGCGAAGATGCGTCATACGGCGGGAGCCTCCCATGGAGGCGGGTCGGTCGCGTTTTTTTTTTTTTTCGGTCCGTTGGCGGAGCAAGAGAAGAAGTAAAAGACTTTATGGGACCTTTTTTATTTTTTTAAAATTTTTTAATAAAGGACATGTCCCAAGCCGTGTCTTGTCATTTTTACCATTTTAACACTTTTTTTGTGAAATGATAGGGGTACATTTTTACCCCGTTACCATTTCACACAGGGGGGAGGCCGGGATCTGGGGGCCCCCTTGTTAAAGGGGGCTTCCAGATTCCGATAAGCCCCCCACTCGCAGACCCCCACAACCACCAGGCAAGGGTTGTGGGGATGAGGCCCTTGTCCTCATCAACATGGGGGCATGGTGCTTTGGGGGCTACCCCAAAGCACCCTCCCCATGTTGAGTGCATGTGGTATGGTTCAGGAGGGGGGCACTCTCTCTCGCCCCCCCTCTTTTCCTGTGGCCTGCCAGGTTGCATGCTTGGATAAAGGTCTGGTATAGATTTTTGGGGGGACCCCCACGCCATTTTTATTTTAATTTTGGCACGGGGTTCCCCTTAAAAACCATATCAGACCTGAAGGGTCTAGTATGGATTTTGAGGGGGACCCCCACGCCATTTGTTTTTTTAAATTTTGGCATGGGGTTCCCCTTAATATCCATACCAGACCTGAAGGGCCTGGTATGGAATTTGGGGGACCCCCACGTAATTTTTTTTTTTAATTTTGGTTCGGGGGTTCCCCTTAATATTCATACCAGACCCAAAGGGACTGGTAATGGACTGGGGGAATCCCATGCCGGTTTTTTCAATGACTTCTTTTATTTGCATTGCCGGGACCGACAATTTATTATAGCCGCAAGTAGTTTTAAATGACTTTTTTTCCTTTAGAAATGTCATTTTGCTCTCTGACTTAAGTGGGAGAACTTGCACAATTGGTGGCTGACTAAATACTTTTTTGCCCCACTGTATATGTATCATGTGCTCATTTTTTGGATTATTTATGTATTATGTATTGTATGAAATAAAGTTTTTAACTTAATATCTTACTCCATGCAGGTATTTAATTATATGTGTAGTATATAAATTTTCTATCAGATATGAATTATGAGACAAATGTCCTACTCCTTTACATATATTATAGATATGTCAAAGCGGTGTTCCAGCCGCAATTTTTTTTTTTTTTAAAGTCAACAGCTACAAACACTGTAGCTGCTGACTTTTAATAAGAACACTTATCCTGTTCATGGAGCCTGCGATGTCAGCCCCCCGAGGCCAATCCGTCCTTCGGAGTGGGTGCCGGCGCCGCCATCTTAACAAAGGGAAACAGGCAGTGGAGTCTTGTGGCTTCACTGTCCGTTTCCTACTGCGCATGCGCGAGTTGCGCGGCACTTTGTGAATAGCCCTGTTGTTTTCTGGGACACACATGTCCCAGAATAAAACGGGCCAGCTCGCCGAAGAGGAGGAAGCGCCGCGGAATAGAAGAGGCAGATTAAGAATACTGCCTAGCAACAGGGGTTTCTGGTAATTAAAACACGCATGTACTTTACATTCTGTGAGTTTCTCTGTTTTCAGGTCAATTATTCTATAGACTGTATAACAAGCGGAATCTAATTCATATATTTTGCACTTATGTAACCAATAGCATTCCAAAGGACAAACAAAAATAAATGAATGATAACACTTCCCAAATAAATTTGTTTCCATAGATATAATAAATATTCTGCTTTATATTTCTCCACATGTTCCATTCTGAACTCTCACATTTTATAGAACTTGGAGCAGTCACAGAACTGGGATTTGGTCCCTTCAACTCTACATATAACGTTCAGTCAGTGAATTCATGAAGCTGCGGTCTCACGGAAGTTATGCTTGAAATTATTACACAATCAAACCTAAACCTTGTATATCCCCCACTAACCTTTGGAAAGCTTCTTCTACTTTAATACATCTGTTTCTGGTGAGTTAACTACTCCATTACAAAAAAAAATAATTGTTTGGCAAATGTTGACTAATGTTTCATGTTGGACAGCAGAATACAAATTCCTACTGGCTATGGGTTATATTTTGGAACTTTATAAGGAGATTTGATCTTCTCACCACCTTCTCGTTCCCTCTCATGTGATTCAGCAGACCAATACATTTTACTAACAGCTTTGTGAGGGACTATCTGGCTAAAAACTGTGTAAATTGATTGTTTTGGTGGGTCTACACTTTTACTCTTTTTTAAATTAATTTTATTGGCTTGCAGTACTACCAAATATCACTAAATCACTGATTTGGTAAAGTCTGTGATTGCTGAGTACTCACCCTTCGTCATATCGCCATTCACTGCACAGAACAAGGTGACCCCATGTAGAAAGAAGAGAGGTAAAAGTAGACGGACTTCCATGCTGCAGGCTGAGCACCGAGCAATAAAAGAAGTATCAACTGATGAAGACAATTATCAAAAAAAATATTTTTCTGTATAAATTAGTAGGCTGCTATGAGAACCAGATAAGATGAAAACTGTCTATATTATCTCCTTCTATATCTTTCTAAGTTTGTTCATGGTGATAAACTTGATTTTTAGACAGTTGGAATGGCTCCCAGTACCACATCTATTCACATGATAAAAATTTGGTGTCAAATATTCAGAGTATCCACAACTTCTTCTAAATGGATGAAGGATGTCTATTAGAAAAAAGGGGGTCTATTAGAAAAAAAAATACTGTCTTAATTTTCATGCAAGTGTAGTGCATTAGTTAGGCTGTAAAACGGTTACGTAAACGGGTGGCCCCGACCCCCTCTGACGCCCCGGGAAAGCCATATGAATGTCCCTGTGCTTCAGAGGGGGGCGGGGTCACCCGGGAACATCACGGTGTGGCCCTGCCCTCAGTTATAAAAGAACTGCCAAAGCGAAGACGCGTCATACGGCTGGAGCGGGTCAGTCAAGATTTTTTTTTCTTTTTTGGTCCGTCGGTGGAGCAAGAGAAGAAGTAGAAGACTTTGTGGGACATTTTTATTTTTTTATTTTTTAATAAAGGACATGTCCCAAGCCGTTTCTTGTCATTTTTACCATTTTGACACTTTTTTATGAAATGGTAGGGGTACTGTACCCCGTTACCATTTCACACGGGGGGGAGGCCAGGATCGGGGGGTCCCCATGTTAAAGGGGGCTTCCAGATTCCCATAAGCCCCCCTGCCCGCAGACCCCCACAACCACCAGGCAAGGGTTGTGGGGATGAGGCCCTTGTCCCCATCAACATGGGGACACGGTGCTTTGGGGGGGCTACCCCAAAGCACCCTCCCCATGTTGAGGGCATGTGGCCTGGTACGGTTCAGGAGGGGAGCCTCCCTCTTTATCCTGCAGGGTCTGGTATAATTTTTGGGGGTACCCCCACGCCATTTTATTTTAATTTTGGCGAGGGGTTCCCCTTAAAATCCATACCGGACCTGAAGGGTCCGGTATGGATTTTGAGGGGGACCCCCACGCCATTTTTTAAAAAAATTTTGGAGCGGGGTTCCCCTTATTATCCATACCAGACCTGAAGGGCCTGGTATGGAATTTGGGGGGACCCCCACGCAATTTTTTTTATTTTGGTTCAGGGTTCCCCTTAATATTCATACCAGACCCAAAGGGACTGGTAGTGGACTAGGGGAATCCCATACCATTTTTTTCAATGACTTTTTTTATCTGTATTGCCGGGACCGACAATTCATTAATAGCAGCGAGTAGTTTTAAATTACTTTTTTTCCTTTAGAAATGTCATTTTGCTCTCTGACTGTTCTAAAGACGGGAAACATGCGCCCCTTTACAGGCATACTATAGACACCCCCCCAGGTGCCCGAGGCGGTCCTCTTTTGTCCCCCGGTGATCAGAGGTGAGGGGGAGGCCATCCGTTCATGGCCCCCCCCTCGCGATCGCCGCCGGCCAATGAGAATCTTCCTTTGCTGCTGTGTGCTAAACAGCAGCAAAGGAAATTATGTCATCTCTCCTCGGCTCAGTATTTTCCGTTCCGGCGCCGAGGAGAGAAGACATCTATGTGAGTGCACAAACACTACACACACAGTAGAACATGCCAGGCACACAAAACACCCCCGATCGCCCCCCCGATCACCCCCAATCACCCCTCCCCCCTCCCTGCCACACTGACACCAAGCAGGTTTTTTTTTTTTTTTTTTTCTGATTACTGCATGGTGTCAGTTTGTGACAGTTACTGTGGTGGGACAGTTACTGTTAGCCCCCTTTAGGTCTAGGATACCCCCCTAACCCCCCCTAATAAAGTTTTAACCCCTTGATCACCCCCTCGTCGCCAGTGTCACTAAGTGATCATTTTTCTGATCGCTGTATTAGTGTCACTGGTGACGCTAGTTAGGGAGGTAAATATTTAGGTTCGCCGTCAGCGTTTTATAGCGACAGGGACCCCCATATACTACCTAATAAATGTTTTAACCCCTTTATTGCCCCCTATTTAACCCTTTCACCACTGATCACCGTATAACCATTACGGGTGACACTTGTTAGTTCGTTTATTTTTTATAGTGTCAGGGAACCCGCCGTTTATTACCGAATAAAGGTTTAGCCTCCTGATCGCCCGGCGGTGATATGCGTCGCCCCAGGCAGTGTCAGATTAGCGCCAGTACCGCTAACACCCACGCACACAGCATACGCCTCCCTTAGTGATATAGTATCTGAACGCATCAATATCTGATCCGATCAGATCTATACTAGCGTCCCCAGCAGTTTAGGGTTCCCAAAAATGCAGTGTTAGCAGGATCAGCTACCTGCTAGCACCTGCGTTTTGCCCCTCCGCCCGGCCCAGCCCAGCCCACCCAAGTGCAGTATCGATCGATCACTGTCACTTACAAAACGCATAACTGCAGCGTTCGCAGAGTCAGGCCTGATCTCTACAATCGCTAACAGTTTTTTTGGTAGCATTTTGGTGAACTGGCAAGCGCCAGCCCCAGGCAGCGTCAGGTTAGCGTCAGTACCGCTAACACCCACGCACGCACCGTACGCCTCCCTTAGTGGTATAGTATCTGAACGAATCAATATCTGATCCGATCAGATCTATACTAGCGTCCCCAGCAGTTTAGGGTTCCCAAAAACGCAGTGTTAGCGGGATCAGCCCAGATACCTGCTAGCACCTGCGTTTTGCCCCTCCGCCCAGCCCACCCAAGTGCAGTATAGATCGATCACTGTCACTTACAAAACACTAAACACATAACTGCAGCGTTCGCAGAGTCAGGCCTGATCCCTGCGATCGCTAACAGTTTTTTTGGTAGCGTTTTGGTGAACTGGCAAGCACCAGCCCCAGGCAGCGTCAGGTTAGCACCAGTAGCGCTAACACCCACGCATGCACCGTACACCTCCCTTAGTGGTATAGTATCTGAACGGATCAATATCTGATCCGATCAGATCTATACTAGCATCCCCAGCAGTTTAGGGTTCCCAAAAACGCAGTGTTAGCGGGATCAGCCCAGATACCTGCTAGCACCTGCGTTTTGCCCCTCCGCCCGGCCCAGCCCAGCCCACCCAAGTGCAGTATCGATCGATCACTGTCACTTACAAAACACTAAACGCATAACTGCAGTGTTCGCAGAGTCAGGCCTGATCCCTGCAATCGCTAACAGTTTTTTTGGTAGCGTTTTGGTGAACTGGCAAGCGCCAGCGGCCTAGTACACCCCGGTTGTAGTCAAACCAGCACTGCAGTAACACTTGGTGACGTGGCGAGTCCCATAAGTGCAGTTTAAGCTGGTGAGGTGGCAAGCACAAGTAGTGTCCCGCTGCCACCAAGAAGACAAACACAGGCCCGTCGTGCCCATAGTGCCCTTCCTGCTGCATTCGCCAATCCTAATAATTGTGAACCCACCGCTTCTGCAGCACCCGTACTTCCCCCATTCACATCCCCAACCAAATGCAGTCGGCTGCATGAGAGGCATTTTCTTTATGTCCTCCCGAGTACCCCTACCCAACGAACCCCCCCAAAAAAAGATGTCGTGTCTGCAGCAAGCGCGGATATAGGCGTGACACCCGCTATTATTGTCCCTCCTGTCCTGACAATCCTGGTCTTTGCATTGGTGAATGTTTTGAACGCTACCATTCACTAGTTGAGTATTAGCGTAGGGTACAGCATTGCACAGACTAGGCACACTTTCACAGGGTCTTCCAAGATGCCATCGCATTTTGAAAGACCCAAACCTGGAACCGGTTACAGTTATAAAAGTTAGTTACAAAAAAGTGTAAAAAAAAATAATATATATATATAAAATAAAAAAAAATAGTTGTCGTTTTATTGTTCTCTCTCTCTCTATTCTCTCTCTCTATTGTTCTGCTCTTTTTTACTGTATTCTATTCTGCAATGTTTTATTGTTATTATGTTTTATCATGTTTGTTTTTCAGGTATGCAATTTTTTATACTTTACCGTTTACTGTGTTTTATTGTTAACCATTTTTTTGTCTTCAGGTACGCCATTCACGACTTTGAGTGGTTATACCAGAATGATGCCTGCAGGTTTAGGTATCATCTTGGTATCATTCTTTTCAGCCAGCGGTCGGCTTTCATGTAAAAGCAATCCTAGCGGCTAATTAGCCTCTAGACTGATTTTACAAGCCGTGGGAGGGAATGCCCCCCCACCACCATCTTCCGTGTTTTTCTCTGGCTCTCCTGTCTCAACAGGGAACCTGAGAATGCAGCCGGTGATTCAGCCAGCTGACCATAGAGCTGATCAGAGACCAGAGTGGCTCCAAACATCTCTATGGCCTAAGAAACCGGAAGCTACGAGCATTTCATGACTTAGATTTCGCCGGATGTAAACAGCGCCATTGGGAAATTGGGAAAGCATTTTATCACACCGATCTTGGTGTGGTCAGATGCTTTGAGGGCAGAGGAGAGATCTAGGGTCTAATAGACCCCATTTTTTTCAAAAAAGAGTACCTGTCACTTCCTATTGCTATCATAGGGGATATTTACATTCCCTGAAATAACAATAAAAATGATTAAAAAAAAAAAAATGAAAGGAACAGTTTAAAAATAAGATAAAAAAGCAAAAAAAATAATAAAGAAAAAAAAAAAAGCACCCCTGTCGCCCCCTGCTCTCGCGCTAAGGCGAACGCAAGCGGCGGTCTGTCGTCAAACGTAAACAGCAATTGCACCATGCATGTGAGGTATCACCGCGAAGGTCAGATCGAGGGCAGTAATTTTAGCAGTAGACCTCCTCTGTAAATCTAAAGTGGTAACCTGTAAAGGCTTTTAAAGGCTTTTAAAAATGTATTTATTTTGTTGCCATTGCACGTTTGTGCGCAATTGTAAAGCATGTCATGTTTGGTATCCATGTACTCGGCCTAAGATCATCTTTTTTATTTCATCAAACATTTGGGCAATATAGTGTGTTTTAGTGCATTCAAATTTAAAAAAGTGTGTTTTTTCCCCAAAAAATGCGTTTGTAAAAATCGCTGCGCAAATACTGTGTGAAAAAAAAAAATGAAACACCCACCATTTTAATCTGTAGGGCATTTGCTTTAAAAAAATATATAATGTTTGGAGGTTCAAAGTAATTTTCTTGCAAAAAAAATTAATTTTTCATGTAAACAAAAAGTGTCAGAAAGGGCTTTGTGTTCAAGTGGTTAGAAGAGTGGGTGATGTGTGACATAAGCTTCTAAATGTTGTGTATAAAATGCCAGGACAGTTCAAAACACCCCCAAATGACCCCATTTTGGAAAGTAGACACCCCAAGCTATTTGCTGAGAGTCATGTCAAGTCCATGGAATATTTTATATTATGGCACAAGTTGCGGGAAAGAGACAATTTTTTTTTTTTTGCACAAAGTTGTCACTAAATGATATATTGCTCAAACATGCCATGGGAATATGTGAAATTACACCCCAAAATACATTCTGCTGCTTCTCCTGAGTACGGGGATACCACATGTGTGAGACTTTTGGGAGCCTAGCCGCGTACGGGACTCCGAAAACCAAGCACCGCCTTCAGGCTTTCTAAGGGCGTAAATTTTTTATTTCACTCTTCACTGTCTATCACAGTTTCGGAGGCCATGGAATGCCCAGGTGGCACAAAACCCCCCCAAATGACCCCATTTTGGAAAGTAGACAACCCCAAGCTATTTGCTGAGAGGTATAGTGAGTATTTTGCAGACCTCACCTTTTGTCACAAAGTTTTGAAAATTGAAAAAAGAAAAAAAAAAATGTTTTTTCTTGTCTTTCTTCATTTTCAAAAACAAATGAGAGCTGCAAAATACTCACCATGTCCCTCAGCAAATAGCTTGGGGTGTCTACTTTCCAAAATGGGGTCATTTGGGGGGGTTTTGTGCCACCTGGGCATTCTATGGCCTCCAAAACTGTGATAGGCAGTGAAGAGTGAAATCAAAAATTTACACCCTTAGAAATCCTGAAGGCGGTGATTGGTTTTCGGGGCCCCGTACGCGGCTCCCAAAAAGTCCCACACATGTGGTATCCCCATACTCAGGAGAAGCAGCTAAACGTATTTTGGGGTGCAATTCCACATATGCCCATGGCCTGTGTGAGCAATATATCATTTAGCGACAACTTTGTGCAAAAAAAAAAAAAAAAAATGTGTCACTTTCCCGCAACTTGTGTCAAAATATAAAATATTCCATGGACTCAACATGCCTCTCAGCAAATAGCTTGGGGTGTCTACTTTCCAAAATGGGGTCATTTGGGGGGGGGTTGTGCCATCTGGGCATTTTATGGCCTTCAAAACTGTGATAGGTAGTGAGGAGTGAAATCAAAAATGTACGCCCTTAGAAATCCTGAAGGCGGTGATTGGTTTTCGGGGCCCCGTACGCGGCTAGGCTCCCAAAAAGTTCCACACATGTGGTATCCCCGTACTCAGGAGAAGCAGCTGAATGTATTTTGGGGTGCAATTCCACATAGGCCCATGGCCTGTGTGAGCAATATATCATTTAGTGACAACTTTTTTTTTTTTTTATTTGTCATTATTCAATCACTTGGGACAAAAAAAATAAATATTCAATGGGTTCAACATGCCTCTCAGCAATTTCCTTGGGGTGTCTACTTTCCAAAATGGGGTCATTTGGGGGGGTTTGTACTGCCCTGCCATTTTAGTACCTCAAGAAATGACATAGGCAGTCATAAACTAAAAGCTGTGTAAATTCCAGAAAATGTACCCTAGTTTTTAGACGCTATAACTTTTGCGCAAACCAATAAATATACGCTTATTGACATTTTTTTTTACCAAAGACATGTGGCCGAATACATTTTGGCCTAAATGTATGACTAAAATTGAGTTTATTGGATTTTTTTTATAACAAAAAGTAGAAAATATCATTTTTTTTCCAAAATTTTCAGTCTTTTTCCATTTATAGCGCAAAAAATAAAAACCGCAGAGGTGATCAAATACCATCAAAAGAAAGCTCTATTTGTGGGAAGAAAAGGACGCAAATTTCGTTTGGGTACAGCATTGCATGACCGTGCAATTAGCAGTTAAAGCGACGCAGTGCCAAATTGGAAAAAGACCTCTGGTCCTTAGGCAGCATAATGGTCCGGGGCTGAAGTGGTTAAGCATTATTAAAATCACTGCTCCAGAACAAACGGCTGTTTTTAAAACTTTTTTGCATTGATTCATGTCCCCTGGGGCAGGTCCTGGGTCCCCAAACACTTTTTATGACAATAACTTGCATATAAGCCTTTAAAATGAGCACTTTTGATTTATTCATGTTCGTGTCCCATAGACTTTAACGGTGTTCGCGTGTTCGAACAAATTTTTTGCCTGTTCGCATGTTCTGCTGTGAACCGAACCGGGGGGTGTTTGGCTCATCCCTAGTGACCATAAGATAATCTACAGTTTTTTTGATCTAAAACAGCCATCTCCTTACCTTCATCCAGTAGGTGTAATAATTTTTGTTGAAAGGTTGCTGTAGTATCAGAACTAAGAGGGTGATATGTTGTATAATCATCCAACTGCCTCAGTGCTTCCTGTTTATAACTAGCAGTATCTAGGATCACTGCAGTACCCCCCTTATCTGCCTGGCGAATCACTAAGTCAGATCTCATTTTCAAAGCATTTAGGGCTTCGGTTTCTTTCTTGGTCAAATTGATTTTGTTTCTAATATTTTGTTTTGGACATAATTTCTGCAATTTAACTAGTTCCGATTCCACAATGTTCTGAAAAAAATCCACAATGTCACTTCTGGTTTGTACAGGCTAAAAATACTTATCCCTCATATTAATACTAGATTTTTGTATCCCAAAAGGACCTCCTTCAGGTTCTGCTTGCAGATTTTCCAATGCAGTCCTTGCTACAAGATGATCAATCTGAAGGCGGTAGTCTCATCTTGAACATTATGGCACACTGTGAATTCACTATCAAAAGGTACAGTATATCCTTGAAATGTTTCCCAAGCATTAGATTTCTTGCAAAACAATTGATATCCAATATAGTGGAAAAAAGGTAGAAATGCGTACTGGGAACAAAAGACAGAGCCTTGGACAAAACAGAAAGTTTGTGCTGGGATAGTTCTATGCCTGACAAGTTCAATACATTGCTAAAAAGATTAGTTCTTAATTCTATGTTAATTCTGTGTGTTAATTCTGTGTTTTCTTGGCTTTCCTTGGCTATCTTCTGTAGCCTGTGTTGTTTATGTGATGATCCCCGCCCCCTCCTCTTTTTCCTCTTTGATTTGGTGGCTGTGTTGATGTTTGAAGATTTATTGCTGCCTGCTGCAGTGCCTCCTCTCTGGAAAAAACCAAGCTAACTGAGCCTCTCGAGGAGATAAAGTTTTCAATCTTTCAAAAACGTTCTTACATTGGGCTTCTATTGTTAAATCTTTGTCATATTTGGTAAAGACTTGAGACAATTTCAATTGCCGGTCAGAAGATCGCTCGAATGTTGCCCGCTTGCTCATTCTCCAAAACTGTACCCGGTTCTGTATCCATGATAAATCAGCAAGTGATGTAAGAGCAACACAGTTCAGTACACAATGCAAAGTGGAAAAAGCAGGAGCGGGTAATGAACAGTCATAAGAGACACAAATTGTTACCCCAGCTCCACTGCCAATATAAAAGTCCACGAACTGTGATCTGGTCCTTTAGCCAGGACGTTCAAGCCCCACAGGTACAATTCTTAAATCAGGAAGGCTGGCAACTCGGATGCTCGTACTTTATTGGTTACATGGGTACAGGCTATACGCTGATGCGTTTTGGCTATGAAGCCTTCATCAAAGCATAATGCAGCTTGCCAGCCCTTAGACATAGTGGCTGCATTAGTGTAGCCCCCTGATCCTAAACTGGGGCTATAATGCAAATTTAGGCTACTTTCACACTGGGATGGTGTTGACGCTAGCGTTGAAATCGCCTGGCTACCGCCGAAAAGCGGTGCAAAAGCACCACTATAACAGCGGTAAAGCGCTGCTTTTATAGTGGCACTTTGGCACCGCTTTGGGCGGTAGTGGGTGCTTTTAACCCCCAAGAAGGGGTCAAAAGCACCTGTGATGCGGCGCTTCCGAAGCGCTTTTCAAGCACTTTGGAAGCGGTGCCCATTCCTTCCAATTGTATACGCCGCTCCCACACCACCCCAAAGATGCTGCTTGCAGGACTTTTTTTCCCGTCCTGCAAGAGCACCGTCCCAGTGTGAAAGCACTCAGGCTTTCACACTGGGCTGGCTTGAGATGCAGTTTTCAGGCGCTTTACAGGTACTATTTTTAGCGCTAAAACACCTGAAAACTGCCTCAGTGTAAAAGGGGTCTTACATTTTGCTGGGCTGTAGACAACTCAGACTGATTGTACATTTTATCTGGTATTTCCCTAATCTCAATTAGGTTGTGCATTACTCACTTTAACCAGTAGGTGTCATAGGTACCACAGGACAGTATGAGAAGTACAACTAGGTTGAATTACGAATATTTATTCTTCTTCCAGCCAGCCCAGTAGGAGGTTCTTGGCCACTTGTGCATTCTGGGATAGGATATATATTTGGGGCGGGGGCATGTGCTAGCTCTCTTTTGTCTCAGGCCCTCCTGGCTGGAGGACAAGCTGCTGAAGTGAGCTCAGCAAGTAAGCCCAGGTGCCTGTCTGGGGCCTACCAATTCTGAGGTGGTCCTTAAGCTGTCTTGCCTGGCGTGGAAGAAGCCAAACCAAGTCGAGAAGATCCAGGTGAGGAATCTTGCTGGAGAGAGCCAGCATGAAGGCTGGTATCTCAGAGGGGCCTGGTGACTCCTTTGAAGGATGCATCTACATTACAAACGTGCTTACAGTGTTGCCAGGTCAACTTAAAGGTTCTGACATCGTGAGTCTGAATCTTGTTCTACATCTAAAACTTGTTTGCAGTATCGCCGGGTCGGCTTAAAGGTTCGGGCATTGTATAGCTGTACTTTTTTTGGATCCAAGGCGTCTGTAAGTGATATGTTACTGGTATCTGAGACCCCTAACCCTCTCTCCTGCTACCTTCTTTCAAGTTCTACATTAAAGCTTTGAAAATATAAATGCGGCTAAGATGTGTATTCCAGCCTGTTGGCGCTCCCCCAACCCCCCCAAGATAACATACTGGATCAACCGCATTAGATTGCTAAGATGGAGGAGCTTGTTCATTCAGCCAAGGAGACAACTTCTAAATTCATAAAAAATTTGGTCTTGCTGGTACCATTTTACCACAACAGCCGAATATTCCCAACTAAAGACCTGATTGGTTGCCGTCAAGATCTACCTCACCCCTAACTCCTTTCCCCTACTTCCACTGGGTCTTCCTCTAACTGTTGCTTCTCTCCCCTCCTTCTCCATATTTTGGTTTTC
Source organism: Aquarana catesbeiana (assembly GCF_042186555.1). Lineage (NCBI taxonomy): Eukaryota > Metazoa > Chordata > Amphibia > Anura > Ranidae > Aquarana > Aquarana catesbeiana. The sequence continues at coordinate 702,273,202 of NC_133326.1, forward strand.
CTTTTCCTCCTTTCTTTTCAATTTTTCCTCATTTATTTCTGTACCTGTTTCTATTATATGATTTTTCACTGTCGCAAAACAATTTCCCATCAGCCAACGCACCTGATCCCCCCTGAACATACCCTCCCCCTTCTAGTTGCTAGGCGCCCGTTGGCCGCAACTACTCGAGGAGAGAACACCTCCCACACAACAGGCTGACCGATCTCGATAAGCAAGCTAACGTAGGGAAAGTTGGACTGAGGCCATCCCTACAAGTTACCACATTGAAACACGAGATAACACACTAAAGTATTCATATATACTTAGATTATACTTTTACAATGTTAGAAATATGTTAATGTTCTGTGTTTGAGTCAAACAGGCTTAGGTTTCTGTACGAGTATGTTATTTCATCTCACGATACTCTTACATTAGAGCTTTAAGATGTAGTTTTCTTTTCGTTGTGTAACTCCACTCGTTTATTACTGTACCAGCTATGTACAATTTCTACCTTTCAAATAAAGCTCTTTTGAAACATAATGCTTTGAAAATATCAAAAGTGACTGATGCCCATTTTTTGTTCCAAACTCCCCATTATAGTCAAAGACTGATCCCTGGGGTAAATGCTAGCTTGCCCCCTGCCTCTGGAGGTTACACCCTACCTCCAGAAGACTCAGGGGGTGCTACATTAGGTTTCTCTTTTTCCTGCATTTTTACTTTATTGTTTACCTGGCAATCTTGATAATAAGACACTTCTTGTCCCTCCGTGTCTACGCTCACTCCTCCACTGTATCTATGGAGTGAGCCATGGTTGTCACTCAGACATGTTTCGCCCTCATATATTTTTACAACATTACAAGGTATGTGTAGAGGGTGATTAATAGCTTAACAACTTCAATAATGGACACTTTCACCCCCTTTCTGACCCGGCATATTTCCAGCTTTCAGTGCTGTCACATTTTGAATGATAATTACTCAGTCATGCAACACTGTACCTATATGACATTTTTATCTTTTTTCACACATATAGAGCTTTCTTTTGGTGGTATTTGATCACGACTGGGTTTTTTTTTTCTCGCTATAAACAACAACAACAAAACAAAATGTTTGGGAAAAAAACATATTTTTCTTAGTTTCTGTTATACAGTTTTGCAAATAAGTAATTCTTCTTCATAAATTTTGAACAAAATGTATACTGCTACATTTCTTTGGTAAAAATAACCCAAATCAGTGGTTATTATTTAGTCTGTGTGAAAGTTATAGAGTCTACAAGCTATGGTGCCAATCACTGAAAATTAATCAATCCTGATGTACTGACGGCCTATCTCACTTGACGCCTTTTTGGAATGTAGACAGTCTAAGGTATTTAGTAAGAGGCATGGCGAGTTTTTTGAAGTTGTATTTTTTTCTCACAATTCTTTGGAAAATGAAGAAAATAAATAAAATGTTACATAGTTACATATAGTTACATAGTAGGTGAGGTTGAAAAAAGACACAAGTCCATCAAGTCCAACCTATGTGTGTGATTATGTGTCAGTATTACATTATATATCCCTGTATATTGCGGTCATTCAGGTGATTATCTAATAGTTTCTTGAAGCTATCAATGCTCCCCGCTGAGACCACCGCCTGTGGAAGGGAATTCCACATCCTTGCCGCTCTTACAGTAAAGAACCCTCTACATAGTTTAATGTTAAACCTCTTTTCTTCTAATTGTAATGAGTGGCCACGAGTCTTATTAAACTCTCTTCTGCGAAAAAGTTTTATCCCTATTTTGGGGTCACCAGTACAGTATCTGTAAATTGAAATCATATCCCCTCTCAAGCGTCTCTTCTCCAGAGAGAATAAGTTCAGTGCTCGCAACCTTTCCTCATAAATAAGATCCTCCAGACCCTTTATTAGCTTTGTTGCCCTTCTTTTTACTCGCTCCATTTCCAGTACGTCCCTCCTGAGGACTGGTGCCCAGAACTGGACAGCATACTCCAGGTGCGGCCGGACCAGAGTCTTGTAGAGCGGGAGAATTATCGTTTTACCTCTGCATTTGATCCCCCTTTTAATGCATGCCAATATTCTGTTTGCTTTATTAGCAGCAGCTTGGCATTGCATGCCATTGCTGAGCCTATCATCTACTAGGACCCCCAGGTCCTTTTCCATCCTAGATTCCCCCAGAGGTTCTCCCCCCAGTGTATAGATTGCATTCATATTTTTGCCACCCAAATGCATTATTTTACATTTTTCTACATTGAACCTCATTTGCCATGTAGTCGCCCACCCCATTAATTTGTTCAGGTCTTTTTGCAAGATTTCCACATCCTGCGGAGAAGTTATTGCCCTGCTTAGCTTAGTATCGTCTGCAAATACAGAGATTGAACTGTTTATCCCATCCTCCAGGTCATTTATGAACAAATTAAATAGGATTGGTCCCAGCACAGAACCCTGGGGAACCCCACTACTGTGTTTTTTTTTCACAGAATTCCCATATTAATGAGTTATTTCTTACACACATCATGGGCATACTTGCAACTACACCCCAAAACACATTCTGCTACTTGTCCTGAGTATAGCGATACCACATGTGTGAGACTTTTTCTCAGCCTGGCCACATAGAGAGGCCCAACATCCAAGGAGTACCTTCAGCCATTATCCACTTTAAGACCAGGCCTTCTTCTGATACTTTTAGTTTGCAAGTAAAAATCTGTATTTTTTGATAGAAAATTATTCAGAATCCCCAAACATTATATATTTTTGTAAATTTTTATTTCACACAGTATTTGTGCAGCAGTTTTACACACCATCGCAAAAAATACACTTTAATGAATTTTAATGCACACAAACACAATATAACACCCACTTTTTTGGTAAAATATAAAATATGGTGTTGCACTGAGTAAATAGATACCAAACATGTCACTTTTAAAAATTTTGCACGCTTGTGAAATGGCGCCAAACTTCTGTATTTCAAAATCTCCATAGGCAACATTTTATAGGCCTTTACAGGTTACCAGTTTAGAGCTACAGAGGAGGTCTACTGCTAGAATTATTGCTTTCCCTCTGACATTCATGGCTATACCTCACATGTGTGGTGCGATCACCTTTTACGTATGCGTACGGGACAAACGTGTGCTTTTATTTTTTTATTCATTTATTGGTAGGATACTGGCACACTGGGACAGATGATTTTGTGCAGATGTATACTGTGACAGATGTTGATCGTCCACCCGCAGACACCGACAGATGTTCACGATCCACCGATTGTTCACTGACAATATTGCAGATGTTTTTGTGCACGGGTACACTGTGAAAAATGTTGATGGGACACTAGTACACTGTGACAGATGTTTTGTGCACTTGTACGGATGTTGATGAGGCACTGTGACAGATGTTGATGTACACTGGACAGGGACAGTGGTGGTTGGTGTACTGTGTGGGGATGGGTGCGGTATGTGTGATCTCTGAGTAACTTAAAACTAAAATCATCAGTTACACAGAGAGCTGCCATGGCTGCAGCATCCCCCTCTCCCCCCCAGCACTGAGCTATCACTGTGGGAAGAGCCAACACAGAGACACGTGTCTCTGTTTACACCTTGTGAAGGCTGTGATTGGACACAGCCATCATGTGATCGGGAGGGCCAATCACAGCACTCATGTCCCGAACTGTGATGTGCTGTGTCTGAGTGACACAGCCATCACAGGACAGCATTGTTACGTGGCCCTGATGCCCCCAGAGGCGTGTGTTCCGAAGGAACATACGGGTACGCTCCCTCCTGGCCATTTATGTGAAGTGGCCAAGTGGGAAGTAGTTAAAGGAGTTGTAGGTTTTTTTATCTTAATGCATTCTATGCATTAAGATAAAAAACCTTCTGTGTGTAGCAGCCTCCCCAGCACCCCTAATTACTTACCTGAGCCCCATCTTTCTCCAGCGATGTCCACGAGTGTCTTAGCCGTCCAGGATTCTCCTCCTGATTGGGTGAGACACAGCAGTGGCGCCATTGGCTCCTGTGGCTGTCAATCAAAGTCAGTTAGACAATCAGGGGAGAGAGGGGTGGGGGAAGGTCGGGGCTCCGTGTCTGAATGGATACACGGAGCTGTGACTCGGCTCAGGTGCCCCCATAGCTAGCTGCTGGCCGTGGTGGCACTCGACAGGAGGGAGGGGCCAGGAGCAGCAAAGAAGGACCCGTGAAGAGGAGGATCTGGGCTGCTCTGTGCAAAACCAACTGCACAGAGGAGGTAAGTATATCATGTTTGTTTAAGGCCCTGTTCACACCTATGCGAATTAGATGCGACTTACGCCGCATCCAATTCGCAGGACATTTTAAAATGCATTCATTTGAATGAATCTGGTTCACATATGTGCGTTGCATTCGCACTGCGTATTGCCCAAAAAAAGTGTGCGTTTTCTGAGCATTGCAGTGCAAATTACAAGCACATTATCTTCTATGGGAACGCATCTGATTCGCAGATGCATTCCGTTCTGAACACAAATTCTCTCCTTCTCTTCACTACACCTCCTCCTCTCCCCCTCTCCCTGCTCACTGATCCTCAGCCACAAAGAAGAGGAACCGCTGAACAGCTGTTTTTTTCTATTTGCAGAGAAAACGGAGCTGGAATTCGCACATGTGTGAACCCAGCCTGAAAAACAAAAAAAACGAGACTTTACAATCACTTTTAAATAGAAACTTTTTAACTCCCATGAAGTGACAAGGACACAGCATTTCTGGCAGAATCATTGGATATGTTCTGTACTTACCAAAAATGTTCTTAGCTTTAGAAAAGAAAACAAATGCAACCACTACATATAAGGACTGGTAAAATGTTTTTGAACTCTGCCATACTCCTGTGAGTTGCAGTGGTGGAGTACATTTCCCTGTGCGCACCCTCCACCCTCTGTCTTCATTGGCCCTATTAGGACTTTTATATAATCTTTTTCAGTAGAAGTGCGTCAGTTGTTTTCAGAATTGGCAAGATGAATTTTCACATAGCTCACATCTATGTTGATAAAACATACTTCAGACAGTTGGAATCACTCCCAGCGTGACATGTAGGGAACTGATAAATAAACCGTTACTAAGGCAGCCTCTCTCAACCTTTTTAACTAGGAACCCTTGAAATAACTTTCAGATCTCGAGGAACCCTTGCTAATAATGAAAGTATTAATGACATTAATGATGATAATAATAATAGCCAGAAAAGAAACTTAGTGAGAATTGTAGTCTGCCCCCACATTATTGGTTAGTAGAGTTGGCTGAACAGTTAGAGCTGAGCAAAAGTTTGGCCTGAACATCGCCTGTCCGCCCGGGGCGCTCGGCGGGATGTTCACCCGCCAAGCACCCCACAATACACTGTGCGCTGCTCAGTGCATTCAAAGCCTTGATTGGGCAAAACTTTGCCCAATCAGGACACAGTGAATAGCTGGTTGTTAAGTAGTGGGGCTGGAAAGTCGGCCGCGGCATCTTTAACAATGCATGAGTCATCAGCTGTCAACGGGCTTCCCCTCTGACAGCTGAATGGAAAAGAAAACATTTCCAGCAATGGAGAAATGTTTAAAAAATGGCATGGGGTCCCCCCAATCCATACCAGGCTCTTTGGGTCTGGTGTGGATTTTAAGAAGGGCCCCACGCCAAAAAAAAAAAGGCACTGGTTCCCCCCAAAAATCCATACCAGACCCTTATGCCCCGTACACACGGTCGGACATTGATCGGACATTCCGACAACAAAATTCATGGATTTTTTCTGACGGATGTTGGCTCAAACTTGTATTGCATACACACGGTCACACAAAGTTGTCAGAAAATCCGATCATTCTAAACACGGTGACGTAAAACACGTACGTCGGGACTATAAACGGGGCAGTAGCCAATAGCTTTCGTCTCTTAATTTAGTCTGAGCATGCGTGGCACTTTGTGCGTCGGATTTGTGTACACACGATCGGAATTTCCGACAACGGATTTTGTTGTCGTAAAATTTTATAGCCTGCTCTCAAACTTTGTGTGTCGGAAATTCCAATGGAAAATGTGTGATGGAGCCCACACATGGTCAGAATTTCTGACAACAAGGTCCTATCACACATTTTCCGTCGAAAAATCCGACCGTGTGTACAGGGCATTATTGGATCATGCAGCCTGGCAGGAAAGGGGGGACAAGCAAGCGAGCGCTTCCCCTCCTAAACCATACCAGGCCACATGCCTTCAACATGGGGGGTGCTTTGGGGCAGAGGGGACTCTGCCCCCCACCCCAAAGCACCTTGTCCCCATTTTGATGGGGACAAGGGCCCCTTCCCAACAACCCTGGGCTGTGGTTGTGCGGGTCTGCGGGTGGGGGGGCCTTATCGGAATCTGAAAGCCCCTGGAAGCCCCCCTTTATGGGAATAAGTATGGGGTTCATTGTACCCCTACCCATTCACTAAAAAAAGTGTCAAAAAGAAATAAAAACACAGACACCGTTTTTAACAATTCCCAAAAAAACAATGTCCCCTGATGTAGGGGTGCCCGCCGCCACCGTCGTACCCGAAAAAAGATGACCACCAGGTGTTTTTCGACAGGTGGCCCCACCCCTTACCTATATAAGAACTGTAAAATGGCAGAGCCTGCAGTTGACGGTTTAGCCTTTCGTCTTTTTTCGGGTCCGGCAGGGGAGGCGGCGATTGACATGATTGCCCATGGATTTTTTTTTATGTTTAATAAAGGAATTGTCTAAAACTGAGTGTTTTTTTTTTTTTTTACACTTTTGGGGTACCCCATACTCATTCACATAAGGGGGGGTGGGTTCTGGGGGCCCCCTTGTTAAAGAGGGCTTCCAGATTCTGATAAGCCTCCCACTCACAGACCCCGACAACCACAGCCCAGGGTTGTCGGAAAGAGGCCCTGTACCCTCTACACTCCTCTCCTGTGCATACTGCCCATCGTCATAACCTCTGTGCTCTTCTCCTGCACATAGTACCCATTGTCATACACTCCACACTCCTCTCCTGCACATACTTCCCACCACTACACCCTCCACACACCCCTCCTGCACATACTGCCCATTGCAATACCCTCCACACCCTGTCCGTTCTCATATCTTCCACACCCCTCTCCTGCATATACTGCCCACCACTACACCCTCCACACACCCTTCCTGCACATACTGTCCATTGCAATACCCTCCACACTCCTCTACTGCACACCCTGCCCGTTGTCATACCTTCCACACTCCTCTCCTGCACATACTGCCCACTACTACACCCTCCACACACCCTTCCTGCACATACTGTCAATTGAAATACCCCTCATACTCGTCTCCTGCACACCCTGCCAGTTGCCATACCCTCCACACTCCTCTCCCGCACGCACTACCCACCACTGAACCCTACACACTCTCCTCCTGCATATACTGCCTAATGTCATACCCTCCATACTCCTCTCCTGTACACATTGCCCACCACTTTACCCTCCACACTGCTCTCCTGCACATACTGCCCACTGTCATACTCTTCTCACTCATCTCCTGTACATAATGCCCACTGTCATACCCTCAACACTCCTCTCCTGTACATACTGCCCACTGTCATACCCTCCTCACTCGTATCTTGTACATACTGCCCACTGTCATACTCTCCTCACTCATATCCTGTACATACTGCCCATTGTCATACTCTCCTCATTCGTATCTTGTACATGCTGCCCACTGACATACTCTCCTCTCTTGTATCTTGTACATACTGCCCACTGTCATACTCTCCTCACTCGTGTCCTGTACATACTGTACTTCCCATGCCCTCCGTATTCCTCTCCTGCCCACACTGCCATTATACTCTTAGTATTCCTCTCCTGCACATACTACCAGCTGTTATACCTTGCACACTTGTCAGGAAAGTGTTCGCCCATTGGTGGCGCCGTCGGTCTCTTGGATCGCAGTACCAGTGTCCACCAGCGGGTGTCTTCCAACACTCTGGATCTGTAGTGGAGGGATTCACCTGTTGGTGGCACTGTTGGATCCTTTGGCTGTAATACCGGTGTCCACCAGCGGGTGTTTCCCGGCACTGTGGAGCAGACAGCACCTCCTGAGTTCAGGTATCACTTGAGGCTAATTACAGGCATTCATATAAATACCCAGCTGATGATTGCTCTCATCACCTTGGTATCTTCCTTGTGCCCTGATCTGTACCTGCTGCCTGAGTACCTAAATACCTGAGTATCTGATCCTGTCTTCCTGTCCTCCTGTCCTGATCCCTATCCTGTCCCACCTGTTACCTTGCATCCCTGCCCTGCAGTCTGATCCATCCATCCTCTCCCTGTCCCGTATTCCTTACCCCATCTGCTGATCTCCCGTTGATGACCCTGGCCTGGCTTACGTCTGTGATTCTGGAACTGCCCTTTGTTTATCTGCTGATCCTCTGTGCATGACCCTGGCCTGGCTATTGTTTATGATCCTGGTATTTCCCATTTATTATACATATCTGTCTGTTGTTATTTGTGGGTCTCTGTTGGTTGGTTTATTGCACTGTGTCATTGTGGAGGTGGTTGTATTTATATTATTCACTTACTTTAATAAATCATCATATTTTCACTTACATGCATTTTTGGTTCTCTCTGTGCAATCAACACAGTCTGGTCATACCAATTCATGACAGTATACCAAGGCCATCTCTGACCATCTCTGACCAGAAGTGGCTGCACAGAGGAACCATCTCGGTTCTGTTTACATTGCTGGGATGAATTCAGATGTAATTGTTTATTATGCTCTTCTGGCATCAGCGAGTTCTGAATATCGGGTGGTCCAGTGATCAGCTGCTGGAGATTATTCATTTAGCTCACTCTGTGGCTGATCAGGGCAGTATACTGTTTGAGGATGTTCAATCTGTAATTAAAATGTGTACCGAGCTGGCTCTGCCCTGTATCCCAAAGGGCCGTGAGGACTTTTCTCCCCCCTTCAGCATTAACCAGGTTGCGTCCTTATTATGGCTGTTGGAGGATGACTCTGCATCCTTCTTGGAGCACTATTCGGCTTGTTCCAAATAGTTGTTGAAGGATTTTATAGATGCAGTACAGTCCCTGGTCAGACAGAGGGTATGTAAGCCCACTTTTGTTCTACCTGTACTTCAGGCATGGTCAGACCTGTTATGCCTAGCTTCTGTCAACTCTCTACAACCCAGACCTGCTTCTAAACACCTGCCTGCTCAGACCTCTTTTCACCCATCACCCCTGGCAACTTCAGCTACAGTCCAATATACCCTGCTTCCCACCAAGTATGAATACCTTGTTTCAACTTCCTGCACCTATCCTGCCTTTAACCCACCTGCCTCTTCTCTACTACCTACAACTTCCCCACAGAAACTTCCTCTGGCCGCTGTCCCCCTTCCTTGCCATATACCAGCCCTTCGCTTCAGTATGCCGCATCTCCTATTTACAGTCCTACAGCCACCTACAGATCTCCAGCAGTTAAGCCAAAGAAGAAACAGAAGTTCTTCCCCACTCACATGATCCTGCCAGTAACCCAACCTGCCTCTACACCAGCCAATGTGCTCCAACCTGCTTCCACACCAACCAACCTGCGCCAGTCTGCCTTCATGCCAGCTGAACCTGATGACCCACCTAATCCTACCAAATTTCTGCCTGCTATCCAGCTTGAAGTTCCTGTGCCCCAGTTTGATGTTCCTGTGCCCATGTTCCAGTCCGATGTTCCAATACCTGCCGATCAGTCTAATGTGCCTACTGTTCAACCTGTTGTGCCAGTGCCTGCTGTTCAGCCTGTTGTGCCAACGCTTGTGCCCGCTGTCCAGTCTGACATCCCAGTGCCTGCTGCCTAGTCTGAAATCCCGGTGCCCATGTTCCAGTTTGATGTTCCAATGTCCATGTTCCAGGCTGATATTCCAGTTACTACTGTCCAGTCTGATGCGCCTGCTGTTCTGCCTGTTGTGCCAGCACCTGCTGTTCTGCCTGTCATGCCAGTGTCAGCTGTTCAGCGTGTTGTGCCAACACCTGTATCCGCTGTCCAGTCTGACATCCCAGTGCCTGCTGCCCAGCGTGACATCACATTGCCCAGGTTCCAGTCTGATGTTCCGGTGTCCATGTTCCAGTCTGACGTTCCAGTGACTGCTGTCCAGTCTGATGCACCTGCTGTTCAGCCTGTTGTGCCAGTGAATGCCGTTCAGCCTGTTGTGCCAGTGTCAGCTGTTCAACCTGTTGTGCCAATGCCTGTGTCCACTGTCCAGTCTGACATCCTGGCACCCATGTTCCAGCCTGATATCCCTGCGCCCTTTTTCCAGCCTAATGATCCTGTGATCATGTTCCAGTCTGAGGTGCCTGTGTCCCCACTTGAGGTTCCGATGATCTGTGTCCCACTTGAAGTTCCGGTGTCCCGGTCTGGGGTCCCGGTGTCCCGGTCTGAAGTCCCAGTGTTCCAGTCTGAAGATGCGGTGTCCCTGCCTCAGCCTAAAGTTTTGGTGCCCATGTCTCAGCCTATCATGCCAATGCCCGTCATCTGGGTTTCTTGGCCAGTGCCCGGCGTCCGGCTCGCTGATCCGGGGGCCGTTACCCAGCCCATTGGGCCGGGGCCTGTTACTCAGCTTGCTAAGCCAGGGCCTGTTACCCAGCCTGCCGTTACGGTGCTTGCTGCTCGGCCTGATGTTCCAGTGCCCGCCGCCCAGCTCGAAGACCCGGAGCCTGCCGCCCAGCTCAAAGACCCGGAGCCTGCTGCCCAGCTCGAAGTCCCAGGGCCTGCCGCCCAGCTCGATGACCCTGAGTCTGCCGCCCAGCTCGATGACCCTGAGTCTGCCGCCCAGCTCGATGACCCGGAGCCTGCCTCCCAGCCCAATGACCCGGAGCCTGCCGCCCAGCCCGGTGACCCGGAGCCTGCTGCCCAGCCCGATGACCCAGAGCCTGCTGCCCAGCTTGATGACCCGGAGCCCACAGTCTGCCCTGATGTGCCTGCTGTCTGCCCTGATGTGCCCGCTGTCTGTCCTGATGTGACCATTGCCCAATTTGACGTACCCGTTGCCCAGTTTGACGTTCCTGTTCCTGAAGTGCCTAATGCCAAACCTGAATTACCTGATGCCGTGCCCAATGCCCAGCCTGAAGTGCCCGATGCCCAGCCTGAAGTTCCCAATGCCCAGCCTGAAATGCCTGCTGCCAAGCCTGACATAACCCCAACCGTTGTTCTGCTTGATGCCATAGACTATGGACTATTACAACTAGTTGGAGCATCCAGAGGCGAACCCTTTACTGTCAGGAAAGGGTTCGCCCGTTGGTGGCGCTGTCGATCTCTTGGATCGCTGTACCAGTGTCCACCAGCGGGTGTCTTCCAACAGTCTGGATCTGTAGTGGAGGGATTCACCTGTTGGTGGCACTGTTGGTTCCTTTGGCTGTAATACCGGTGTCCACCAGCGGGTGTTTCCCAGCACTGTGGAGCAGATAGCACCTCCTGCGTGCAGGTGTCACTTGTCATTACAGGCATTTATATAAATACCCGGCTGATTATTTCTATCATCGCCTCTGTATCTTCCTTGTGCCCTGATCTGTACCTGCTGCCTGAAGACCTGAACCTGTTCCTGAACCTGTTACCTGAGTACCTGATTCTGTCTCCCTGTCCTGATCCCTATCCTGTCCCAAATGTTACCTTGCATCCCTGCCCTGCAGTCTGATCCGTCCATCCTCTCCCTGTCCTGTGTTCCTTACCCCATCTGCTGATCTCCCGTTGATGACCCTGGCCTGGCTTACGTCTGTGATTCTGGAACTGCCCTTTGTGCATGACCCTGGCCTGGCTATTGTTTATGATCCTGGTATTTCCCATTTATTGAACATATCTGTCTGATGTTATTTGTGGGTCTCTGTCTGTTGGTTGGTTTATTGCACTGTGTCATATTGGAGGTGGTTGTATTTATATTATTCACTTACCTTAATAAATCATTATATTTTCACTTACATGCATTTTTGGTTCTCTCTGTGCAATCCACACAGTTTGTTCCTACCAATTCATGACAACACTGCTCTCCTGCACATATTGCCCACCGTCATACCCTCTGCACATGCCGTCTTACGATTTGCTCTTCTCCCCTCTCCTCCCCTGAACATTTTACTCACTAAACAGTTTATCATTATTTGCAATATCCCCAACCTTTCCCATTCTGGATCAGGTACAATTTTGCTAGTTTTCATAATCAAACCAAATCAGAAGATAAAACATCTTGCAGGGTTTTAACCACTTACTGACACCCTTATAGCAGTTTTACTGCTACAGGGCAGCAGCTCTTCTGCAGGATCATGTGTATATATATATATATATATATATATATATATATATATATATATATATAAATAAACTTCAGGTGGGTTACCCTCTTCTCTTTAATCCTGTTCGATCAAAGCACCGTCAAGGTGGACTCCCAACCTTCCACCATAAATGGATAAAGAAAAGACATGGATCGATGCTTGATGCAAAAAGTTTCCTTTACTGGAAATTTTTCAATCACATAATATAATGCAAGCCACTGTACAGTTCTGAGCGCAAGTCGCTCTTCGTCAGGCTTTTCTGGCTGTGTGTGAAAAGCCAAACCACAAACATTCTCTTATCCGCACCCAGCCTACCTCACACATGTGTTAACTTAACTAATTACAAAGAGAAAAACTACTAGCATATATTTGAATAATTAACCCCTATTAAATACACCAAATAAGGTGAAATATCTTATATTCTCTAATACAAAAATTATTTACATCCATTAATCATCCTATTATGTATCGTCTTCCATCAGTACGATATTATGGAGCAAATAAACTCTCTCAATTATTTAAATGTAAATATCATTCCATAAATATCATAATTATAATGACATTCTTGATCGTGTCTCAGAACAGCTGTTCAACCTGATGGAAATGTAACAGTGGAGCAGTCGTTCGGCTGAACTGTGAATACCTGTTAAGAACAGCTGATCTTCCTGATGCTCTCCGTGACCCATACTCTACAGGACAGTTCAGCCTGGCTCCGTAGCTCTCCATAGCTCTTATGCCCCGTACACACGATCAGAATTTCCGACGGAAAAACCTTGGATGGTTTTTCTGATGGAATTCCGCTCAAGCTTGCCTTGCATACACACGGTCACACAAAAGTTCTCGGAACTTTCGACCGTCAAGAACGCGGTGACGTACAACACTACGACAAGTCGAGAAAATGAAGTTCAATGCTTCCGAGCATGCATCAAATTGTTTCCGCGCATGCGTAGGAATTTTGCGCGTCGGAATTGCTACAGGCGATCGGAATTTCCGATAGGAACTTTTTCCATTGGAAAAATAGAGAACCTGCTCTCAATCTTTTTTTGGCAGAAATTCCGACAGCAAAAGTCCGATGGAGCATACACACGGTCGGAATTTCTGACCAAAAGCTCACATCGGTCTTTTCTTGTCGGAATTTCCGATCGTGTGTACGCGGCATTAGGCGTCTCTCTCTCCCTGAGACTCTCCTCGCCTGTCTTCTGCAGCCTTCCACAGTCTCTAATCACCCAAGGCTTGGGTCAGTTGTGTCAGCCGTGTCCTGCACTGCAAGCAGCCTGGATACACCATACCATACCCTCAGAGGAAACACTCAGAGCACTAGCAGCAACAGCTGACTTGCATAGTGCCACACCCACATCTGAAGTGTTTTCAAAGTGTTCCTTTCATTTTTTTGAGCAGATTATATATTGTATATATCCTCTGATTACCAGATAACTTGCACTGAGGTCACACTACCTGAACTTACAGTGGTCCTAATTCCAAAAATGGTCACACTTCCTGTAATGATGTCTACTATATATAAGGTCACACTGCCCTTGCTGATGATAGCTAGTTCTGAAATCTCTTGTATGGGTCACACTACCTATGGCTGAGCTGGTTGACCACCATTATACTCTCAAATGCCCCTCCAGAGAAACTCCCCACAAAAAGCCATGCATACCCTAAATGTGAAGTCATAAGGTGCTCTCAAAAGTAAAATAACCAACATGTTTTGCCTATAACAAGGCTTTGTCAGGATTAAATGTGCAGAAATCATAGTACAAAAAAAAGGTATAAAAGAAAATAGGGGGTGCAAATTATCCCCACATGTCAAATCACAAAATGGCTGCTACTTCCTCTCCTTTTATATTTATAGAGTTAGCTTGCGAAATTACCGCTGCTGTGATGACGTCATCATGCATGCCACACGTCACGTGAAGACATGGATCCTTGTCCCTGCTTTGCAGAGACACGGGATCCATGCCTTTCCTCCTCTCAGAATGGCAATCTGCGTTGTTTACATAAGCAGACCGCCGTTCTGTCTGTCTGTCTGAAGGACGATCAGCGGGTGCCGGCGGACATCGAGTCTGCGGTACCCGGAAGTGCAGGATCACGTATATATATATATATATATATATATATATATGTGTGTATATATGTGTATATATATATATATATATATATATATAAAGAAAAGACGTGGATCGATGCTTGATGCAAAAAGTTTCCTTTACTGGAAATTTTTCAATCACATAATATAATGCAAGCCACTGTACAGTTCCGAGCGCAAGTCGCTCTTCGTCAGGCTTTTCTGGCTGTGTGTGAAAAGCCAAACCACAAACATTCTCTTATCCGCACCCAGCCTACCTCACACATGTGTTAACTTAACTAATTACAAAGAGAAAAACTACTAGCACATATTTGAATAATTAACCCCTAATATATACACCAAATAAGGTGAAATATCTTATATTCTCTAATACAAAAATTATTTACATCCATTAATCATCCTATTATGTATCGTCTTCCATCAGTACGATATTATGGAGCAAATAAACTCTCTCAATTATTTAAATGTAAATATCATTCCATAAATATCATAATTATAATGACATTCTTGATCGTGTCTCAGATCTCATCAAAGATGCCAGCCGACCAGGGGTTAATTATTCAAATATGTGCTAGTAGTTTTTCTCTTTGTAATTAGTTAAGTTAACACATGTGTGAGGTAGGCTGGGTGCGGATAAGAGAATGTTTGTGGTTTGGCTTTTCACACACAGCCAGAAAAGCCTGACGAAGAGCGACTTGTGCTCGGAACTGTACAGTGGCTTGCATTATATTATGTGATTGCAAAATTTCCAGTAAAGGACACTTTTTGCATCAAGCATCGATCCACGTCTTTTCTTTATATATATATATACGTGATCCTGCACTTCCGGGTACCGCAGACTCGATGTCCACCGGCACCCGCTGATCATCCTTCAGACAGACAGACAGAACGGCGGTCTGCTTATGTAAACAACGCAGATTGCCATTCTGAGAGGAGGAAAGGTATGGATCCCGTGTCTCTGCAAAGCAGGGACAAGGATCCATGTCTTCACGTGACGTGTGGCATGCATGATGACGTCATCACAGCAGCGGTAATTTCGCAAGCTAACTCTATAAATATAAAAGGAGAGGAAGTAGCAGCCATTTTGTGATTTGACATGTGGGGATAATTTGCACCCCCTATTTTCTTTTATACCTTTTTTTTGTACTATGATTTCTGCACATTTAATCCTGACAAAGCCTTGTTATAGGCAAAACATGTTGGTTATTTTACTTTTGAGAGCACCTTATGACTTCACATTTAGGGTATGCATGGCTTTTTGTGGGGAGTTTCTCTGGAGGGGCATTTGAGAGTATAATGGTGGTCAACCAGCTCAGCCATAGGTAGTGTGACCCATACAAGAGATTTCAGAACTAGCAATCATCAGCAAGGGCAGTGTGACCTTATATAGTAGACATCATTACAGGAAGTGTGACCATTTTTGGAATTAGGACCACTGTAAGTTCAGGTAGGGTGACCTCAGTGCAAGTTATCTGGTAATCAGAGGATATATACAATATATAATCTGCTCAAAAAAATGAAAGGAACACTTTGAAAACACTTCAGATGTGGGTGTGGCACTATGCAAGTCAGCTGTTAGTGCTCTGAGTGTTTCCTCTGAGGGTATGGTATGGTGTATCCAGGCTGCTTGCAGTGCTTGCAGTGCAGGACACGGCTGACACAACTGACCCAAGCCTTGGGTGATTAGAGGCTGTGGAAGGCTGCAGAAGACAGGCGAGGAGAGTCTCAGGGAGAGAGACGCCTAATACCGCGTACACACGATCGGAAATTCCAACAAGAAAAGACCGATATGAGCTTTTGGTCAGAAATTCCGACCGTGTGTATGCTCCATCGGACTTTTGCTGTCGGAATTTCTGCCAAAAAAAAGATTGAGAGCATGTTCTCTATTTTTCCGACGGAAAAAGTTCCTATTGGAAATTCCGATCGCCTGTAGCAATTCAGACGCGCAAAATTCCTACGCATGCTCGGAAACAATTTGACGCATGCTCGGAAGCATTGAACTTCATTTTCTCGACTTGTCGTAGTGTTGTACGTCACCGCGTTCTTGACGGTCGAAAGTTCTGAGAACTTTTGTGTGACCGTGTGTATGCAAGGCAAGCTTGAGCGAATTCCATCAGAAAAACCATCCAAGGTTTTTCCGTCGGAAATTCTGATCGTGTGTACGGGGCATAAGAGCTATGGAGAGCTACGGAGCCAGGCTGAACTGTCCTGTAGAGTATGGGTCACGGAGAGCATCGGGAAGATCAGCTGTTCTTAACAGGTATTCACAGTTCAGCCAAACGGCTGCTCCACTGTTACATTTCCATCAGGTTGAACAGCTGTTCTGAACAGGCATTTACAGATCAGCCGAGCTGCTGCTATTTACATTCAACTGCTCTCTGCACCAGTGATCCGTATCCTGGTCTTTGATCTTTCCCTGCTCCTTGCTCTTTGCCCTCTCAAATCTCACTCTCACCCTTGGACACAGTGGATGTTTGAAGTTTGTGGGAGCCATTGAGTGCTGTTGTGGGATTTACGCTGAGACAGACTGAAAGATATGGAAAGTAGCATAGGCAGCACAGTTAAAGTAGTAGTAGTAAGGCTCCTCATAGAGTATTATTATTATTATTATTATACAGGATTTATATAGCGCCAACAGTTTACGTAGCGCTTTACAACTTGAGGGTAGACAGTACAAATACAATACACTTTGATACAGTAGGAATCAGAGGGCCCTGCTCCTTAGAGCTTACAATCTAAGAGGGAAGGTCAAAAGATACAAGAGGTAATAACTGTGGGTGATGTGCTGATTGATGTGCTGTACACTGCAAGTACACATAGAGAACACAGAGTTATGTTGTGGATAATCCTGGAATGGATTATGCTCGTAATCCAAGGTTCCGCTGTACTTATATAGCGCCATCAATTTACACAGTGCTTTACATATACATTGTACATTCACATCAGTCCCTACCCTCAAGGAGCTTACAATCCAAGGTCCCTAACTCACATTCATATACTAGGGACAATTTAGACAGAGGTCAATTAACCTACCAGCATGTCTTTGGAGTGTGGGAGGAAACCGGAGTACCCGGAGGAAACCCACACAGGCACAGGGAGAACATGCAAACTCCAGGCAGGTAGTGTCATGGTGGTATTCGAACCAGCGACCCTTTTTACTGCTAGGCGAGAGTGCTACCCACTACACCACTGTGCTGCAAATACTCTGCTCCATGCTAGCAGCCACCATCCTAAATCTCTGATACGCGGCATCCCTATTGGTCAGTTTCAAGGAATTAGCTCAAATTGCTCAAATGAGACGGACTATAAACGGGAAGCCAAAAAATGTACCAGAGATTTAGAGAGAGAGGATACTCACATAGTAACCTGAGAAGAGCTAAGAGGCTAGGAAGTAGTAAATGTAGAAACGATTTACTAAAGCCACGGACTATACAAAAGACCACAACAGAGGGACCTGTGAGGATTATTACCAAATTTGGTGCACAATGGAGTACTTTGAACAAAATACTAAAAGAAAATTGGCAAATCCTTACACGATCAACGGATCTCAGGGATATAGTTGGTTCTAGACCCCATTTAGTGGCCAAGAGAGCAAGCAATCTCAATGACATCTTGGTCCAATCTGAATTCATTAAAACTACAAACAGAAACTGGCTTACTAATTTGTCACAACTCAGAGGGATGTTCCAGTGTGGTCACTGCGGCATCTGTAGATTTGTGGAACGCTCGGATGTGTTCACTGATTCTGATGGCACCAATACAGGCATACCCCACTTGTAGATATAACATCAAACAATGTATTAATTGTGCCACCTCTAGTGTCCTTTACTTATTGGAATGTCCATGTAGGAAACTCTATGTGGGTAAAACAAAATGTCAGCTGCGCATCAGGATCAGTGAACACATCAAAAGTATTAATCACAAAGAGGATAACCCTATTGGTCAGCATTTTGCTAATCATCATAATGCGTGTCCAGAAGGTCTGAAGGTTAAAGGGTTTTTTGCCCTCAATCTTTCGACCAGAAGAAGTGACTTTGACACCATCCTTCTGAGAAAGGAAAAAAAATAGATTTTTAGACTAGGAAGTATGACCCCCAAGGGGTTAAACAATGAATTGAGCCTGAAAGTGAACAATAGAAACTAAATAATATTCACAACTAACCACCATAGAAGCTAGATGGAGAGATCTATTAACATATATAGAACATAGCCCTATGGATATAATATTACTTGGTTGATTTAGATAAGTTATAATTCCTCTCCTCTCTTTTCTTTTCTTTTCTTTTCTCCTTCATTTATCACTCTATCTATTTCATTATACTTTGTTTCTGTATATCTTTCGTTGCATCATTAGATATCTTTTGGCCCAGTGAGATAGCCAGGGAATTGATCTGGTTTCTCAATGTTTCTTTAAAGTGGTTGTAAACCCTTCACAACCACTTTTTGCTACAGCTAAGCCTATAATTACCTGTAGCTACCCCGTATATCTCCTAAACCTGCACGGATTAGGAGATATCCCTATTTGCATGTGCCGACGTCATCGGCACATGCGCACTGAAGCAATGGCAGTACGTGCTATTGCTTTAGTTACACTGTGCTGTTACCGCCGGCTCCGGCACACATGCGCGAGAGTGACGTCGTCGTGGCTCCTGCCAATCACAGCGCCGGAGCCCGCGATACCCGGAAGTGACTCCGGGAGCGATGTCGGCCGCCGGAGCGGTGTACGAGGACCGCTGCGGGGGCTTCAATCCCTGGTAAGTAATTCATAATGAGCCAGTATGCTATGCATTACTAGCTCATTATGCCTTGTCTTTTTTTTTTGTTTTGTTTTTTTTTTGTTTTCTAGGGTTTACAACCACTTTAAAATTAAATATTTTATTTTAACCACAAAAGGCGGGTTCAGGGTCACACAACAACCACATGTATCCATAAACATTACAGATATAATAAGATGGTAGACAGTTACCTGGCTATTAAGTCATGGTCACACATAACATACACAATTTACATTCGGCATAGCTCCCAACTGTCCCTGATTTTGAGGGACTGTCCCTGATTTGGAGCAATGTCCCTCTGTCCCTCTTTCCCCCTGATTTGTCCCTCATTTTGGTCTGATCTATATAGTTGTATATAAAATGCACTTTTTATCTTTCAAAAAGTGTTTCCCAGTGCTAAACCTTTCATCCAAATTATAAATTGCTGCATTTGTAAATTTTAAAAGCCAATATAAATGAATAGTAGTGGTAAAAAAAAAAAAGTCCATTGTGGATTTAATTAACCTTTTTTTTGGTTAATTCTCCTTTAAGGGGGTGTGGCAGGGGGCGTGTCCTATGCCTACATACATTTGCTAGTAGGTGTCCCTCGTTCCCATCTCAATATGTTGGGAGGTATGCATTCGGTGAGTACTCTATACTTTATACTTTAACTTTATTGTAGCTACCGAGGAATAAACCTCAGCAATCACATCCTGAGTCACCTTTACCATTTTCCATCTTCTAAATTGTAGGAAATAAAGAAGAAGTAGCATTAAAACGAAGTAACTAGAACTAAATAAAGAGATAAGAAAAGAGAAGAAAAGGGGGGGAGGGGGTTCTGGATAGATAATGAGTAAGTAAACAGCTAATGTCCTGTTATAATTTTCTATAATCGTCTATCAGAGTTAAGTAGAGTCAAACCTTCTTCAGAGAAGATAAACATGTTCCACAGTCTCCATAGGTCAGAATATACTTTGTGTTTGTTTTGTGCAGACAATGTGAGATCTTCCATTTTTCTTTATCTCTTCCACTTTATGGAGCCAATTTCCAACAGTGGGGGGGGGGGGGGGGGGGGGCGATGTGTTTTTCCATTTCAGCGGGATCCACATTTTAGCGGCGTTCACCACTTTAACATTAACTGATTTATGAAAATTCCTGGTAGGATCGTCTTTAGGAACTTTCTTCATAATCTACTGAATGGCCACTAGATGTCTCCACGGAGGCTTGTCCAGACGTGTGAGACTGTATAATCGGGGAATCCCCAGGCTTTAATAAAACAGACCTCTGGATAACGTCTCATCGCCCTGAGGAAGCGAACGTAAAGGTTTGTGAAATGTATTGACGTATAGCACAGACCACAGGATGCCAAGCTGCGTGTGTTGTGTACCGCTGATCCGAGGCAACAAAGAGCGCGGCTCTGGCACCCTGGTACACCGGAGACGTAACGCTGCCCGTGTCTTTTCAAAGGAACTCTGTTTAAACCGGTGAGGACAGATATCTGTATCCTTACCAACGGAAGACCATAAGTATATACAGCTGTAGGAGGAAGAGTTCAATGAGATTAAAAACTCAGAAGTGATGGGAGTCTTATATGACTGGCCTCTGACATCCCTATATATCTACCCAAGCTCATGGGGAATGGTATGTACACCGGTCTTCTGTTGACTTTGATTATCCCTGTTGAATGACCAGCATTGATGCCAGTGGCATTGCTAGGTCTACAAAAGATCTGGGGCTAGAGCCCATAGCAACGTAGTAAAGAAAGTCGTATGCTTGGGTGGGCATATATATAATATATAATAATATGTATATAATATATGTGTGTGTGTGTGTGTGTGTATATATCCCCAGATACATCAGGGTCTCCAGGGAGCCCCCCCTTACATTAGGATCCCCAGAGAGCCTCCCCCTTGCATCAGGGTTCCCAGAGAGCCTCCCTTTTAAATTAGGGTCCCCAGAGAGCCTCCCCTTGCATCAGGGTTCCCAGAGAGCCTCCCCCTTAGATCAGGGTCCCCAGAGAGCCTCCCCCCTGCATCAGGGTCCCCAGAGAGTCCCCAGAGAGCCCCCCACTTACATCAGGGTCCCCAGAGAGCCCCCCACTTACATCAGGGTCCCCAGAGAGCCTCCCCTCCCCTTGGGGACCCCTGCAGAGACTCTGGGCTATGGGCCCCAGATTCGGGGCTATAGCCTCAAAAGCCACCCCCTAGAGACGCCACTGATTGATGCCCTTTTATAGTATACATATGTTCATGTGCGCTCTGTCAGCTCAAATAGAGAGAAATGTTATGATCACGCTGCACTTAGATGGCGCTGCTCCCTTCTTTGTGTTTTATTGACGCCCTTCTGTTGTTGATGTTCCCTGGGTGTCATAACAACCCAAACGACCCAACCATTAAATCAGCTGTCACGTCAGGAATCTGACAAAATAGGATCCCAATAACACCAGACAGACTTTTCCTGCGTGTTCCGGATCCAATCAGTGCGGGCGTAGCTCCCAACTGTCCCTAATTTCGAGGGACAGTCTCTGATTTGGAGCAATGTCCCTCTGTCCCTCTTTCCCCCTCATTTGTCCCTCATTTTGGTCTGATCTATAAAGTTGTATATAAAATTCACTTTTTATCTTTCAAAAAGTGTTTCCCAGTGCTAAACCTTTCATCCAAATTATAAATTGCTGCATTTGTAAATTTTAAAAGCCTGAGTGTTCCGGATCCAATTAGTGTGGGGGCGTAGCTCCCAACTGTCCCTGATTTGGAGCAATGTCCCTCTTTCCTCCTCATTTGTCCCTCATTTTGGTCTGATCTATATAGATGTATATAAAATGCGCTTTTTATCTTTTTTTTTATCAAAATGTGTTTCCCAGTGCTAAACCTTTCATTTGATTTCTAAATTGCTGCATTTGTACATTTTAAAGGCCGATATAAAGGAATATTAGTGATAAAAAAAAGCACTTGTGGATTTAATTAACTTTTTTTGGGGTTAATTCTCCTTTAAGGGGGTGTGGCAGGGGGCGTGTCCTATGCCTACATACGTTTGTTAGTAGGTGTCCCTCATTCCTAGCATAAAATGTTGGGAGGTATGAGTGTGTCATACAATTGCGGGGTTATACGCGACATGCCCTATGGCATAGGCGTGCGCACAGGGTGTGCCAGGTGTGCCTGGGCACACCCTAATCACCATGTGTGCTGCAGATTTCCCCTGTTTAGACCCCTGATATTTCACCAAACCCCCTCTAATGGGGCTCCTAAAGAAATGATCAAAAAAATCATTAAAAAATAAAATTGTAAAAAATAATACAAAATAAAATAATGAAAACTACTGACTCCAAACTCTGCCCTACTGACACCATCCACTGCTCTACTGACACTGGCAGTATATATACACATGCACACGCTAATGTGTTTGAGCTTTGCGGTGCACACCCTAATGCAATAGGCTGCGCACACCTGTGCCCTATGGACTGTATTCAGCTGATATATATCTGATTAAGTCTGTTATATCTGATTAGCCCTATGCAATTGTGGCATTCAGCGGCACCCCCCCTTTCCCCTCTTTATAACTAGGATGATTGGTCTATTATTGTGGTGATATCCCTGCAGGGAACTTAGTACACGTGTAGCGTACAATTAGCCCAGATGAGACAAGTACTGCTCTGAGCTCTAATGCCCCGTACACACGAGCGGAAATTCCGCCAGCAAAAGTCCGATGAGAGCTTTTGGTCGGAAATTGCGACCATCGGACTTTTGTTGGCAGAATTCCAGCCAGCAGAAGATCGAGAGCAGGTTCTCTATTTTTCGGTCAGAAAAAGTTCCTATCCGAAAATGCGATCGTCTGTATGCAATTCGGACGCGCAAAAAATCACGCATGCTCGGAAACAATTCGATGCATGCTCGGGAGCATAGAACTTCATTTTCTCGGCTCGTCGTAGTGTTGTACCTCACCGCGTTCTTGACGGTCGAAAGTTCAGAGAACGTTTGTGTGACCGCGTGTATGCAGGCCAAGCTTGAGCGGAATTCCGTCAGAAAAACCATCCAAGATTTTTCCAAGGGAAATTCCGCTGGTGTGTACGGGGCATTAGACAACTCTCCTATAAGACCACCCTGGCTCAGATAAATGGGAATTTTTGTGCTCCATGTTTAACCACTTCCCTACCCGCCCATAGTAATATGACGCCCGCAGGAGGGATCTCCCATCCTGCGCGGGCGACATATGACGTCCAGGGCTCCCCGGCCGTCTAGGGGGCGCGCCGCGTTACTCGGGACCCATTGCACGTGCCTGGCGGCCACGATGTCTGCCGGGCACCCGCGATTGCCCGTTAACACAGCAGGACCGTGGATCTGTGTGTGTAAACACACAGATCCACGTCCTGTCAGGTGAGAGAAGATCGATGGTGTGTTCCCAGTACAGAGGAACACCGATCGGTCTCCTCCCCTTGTGAGTCCCCGCCCCCTACAGTTAAATCACTCCCTAGGAAACATAATTAACCTCTCGATCACCCCCTAGTGTTAACCCCTTCCATGCCAGTCACATTTACACAGTAATCAGTGCAATTTTATAACACTGATCGCTGTATAAATGTGAATGGTCCCAAAAATGTGTCAAAAGTGTCCGATATGTCCGCCACAATATCGCAGTCACGAACAAAATCGCAGATCGCCGTTATTACTAGTAAAAAAAAAAAAAAAGGCCATAAATCTATCCCGTATTTTGTAGACGCTATAACTTTTGCACAAACCAATCAATATACGCTTATTGCAATTTTTTTTTTTTTTTTACCAAAAATTTGTAGAAGAATTCGTATCGGCCTAAACTGAGGGAAAAAAATTTGTTTTGTTTTTTTTTAAAAATTGGGATATTTATTATAGCAAAAAGTAAAAAATATTGCGTTTTTTTCAAAATTGTCGCTCTTCTTTTGTTTATAGCACAAAAAAAAAAAAAAAAAACGCAGAGGGGATCAAATACCACCAAAAGAAAGCTCTATTTGTGGGGAAAAAAGGACGGCCGGGAGCTCCGTGAGTCGGGTCCCGCGGACTCGATCGCCGCGGGGATACCCGCGATCGCCTCACGGAGAGGACAAACGGGGAGACGCTGATGTAAACAGCATCTCCCCGTTCTGCCTAGTGACAAGTGTCACTGATCTCTGCTCCCTGTCATCGGGAGCAGTGATCAGCGTAATGACACACACAGCCCATCCCCCCTACAGTTAGAATCACTCCCCTAGGACATACTTAACCCCTCCCAGCCCCCTAGTGATTAACCTCTTCACTGCCAGTGTCATTTACACAGTAATCAGTGCATTTTTAATTGCACTGATCGCTGTATAAATGACAATGGTCCCAAAAATGTGTCAAAAATGTTCGCTGTATAAATGACAATGGTCCCAAAAATGTGTCAAAAATGTCCGACATGTCCGCCATAATGTCGCAGTCACAATAAAAATCACTGATCGCCGCCATTACTAGTAAAAAAAAAATTATTAATAAA
The DNA here is from genome assembly GCF_042186555.1 of Aquarana catesbeiana. Lineage (NCBI taxonomy): Eukaryota > Metazoa > Chordata > Amphibia > Anura > Ranidae > Aquarana > Aquarana catesbeiana. Next base: position 702,297,750 of record NC_133326.1, read on the forward strand.
AATGCCATAAAACTATCCCCTATTTTGTAAACGCTATAACTTTTGCGCAAACCAAACAATAAACGCTTATTGCGATTTTTTTGTACCAAAAATATGTAGAAGAATACGATCGGCCTAAACTGAGGAAAAAAAATGTTTTTTTTTTTATATATTTTTGGGCGATATTTATTATAGCAAAATGTAAAAAATAATGCGTTTTTTTCAAAATTGTCGCTCTTATTTTGTTTATAGCGCAAAAAATAAAAATCGCAGAGGCGATCAAATACCACCAAAAGAAAGCTCTATTTGTGGGAAAAAAAGGACGTCAATTTTGTTTGAGAGCCACCTTGCACAGCCGCGCAATTGTCAGTTAAAGCGAGGCAGTGCCGAATCGCAAAAAGTGCTCTGGTCAGGAAGGGGGTAAAATCTTCCGGGGCTAAAGCGGTTAAATCGAAGTCGATGGCTTGGTATTTTGGACACCTATCTTATCTTAGGTTTAACGTACATGGAACGTTTTTACAACCTCTCCTGAGCGATATAACTTGACAGATAGTGACCGACGTTTAAAACATCCGTTTTGCTGCGTTTTGCTGCGTTTGCGTTTAGAAGCATTTGAAATTTTTTTTTTTTTTCTCAAAATAGGCAAAAATGAAAAACGCCTGTAAACGAAGCGTGGCTAAATGGGAGTTGCCACGTTTAGCCGCGTTTAGCGCTTGAAATGCCTCTAAACTCAGCGTCTGAACTCATATTTTTTTCTCATTTTTTTTGCTTTTCAAAAAAGGCCTCTAAACTTAACTGCCTAGCAACGACCATAAACGACCCCTGTGCGCATGTACTGATAAGATAACATAGAGGAGAGTTCAGGAGCAGTTGAAAAAAAAATGCCCAAATGCTCCTAAACGTCTGTTTAGCAGCAGCATTGTACATGAGGCCTAAAAGAAATTCCCAAAACATGGCCTGTTAGGGGTATTTGAGGACAGGGTTGAGAACCACTGTAGTAAACAATAGCAAACACTGAATGAATCTATTTCATTCAGTAAAAATGTTTGCTTGTGTAGCCCCCTGCTCCTAAAATTGGGGCTATATTGTAAATTTAGTTTTTGGCTGAGCTGTAAACAGCTCAGATTTGATTGTTTATTTGGTTCTGTTCTAAACTTGACTGAGTTTTACATTTCTCACTGTTGCCAGTAGGTGTCACTGGTACCACAGGACAGTATGAGAATTACAACTGGGTTGAGCTGTAATGAATATTCTTTGTCCAGAAACAGCCCAGTAGGAGGTTCCTGGCCGCTGTGCATTCAGGGTAGGGGTATTTATCGGACAGATGCCATGTGCTCTTGTTCATTCATTACCTCGGGGTCCTCCTGGCCTGAGGGTGTGTTGCTATAAGTTCTGCAAGTAGGCCCAGAAGCCTGTCTGGGGCCTACTAATCTTGAGGTGGTCCTTAGGCTGTCTTGCCTGTGTGGAAGAAGCCGAGCCAAGCTGAGGAGATCCAGGGGTGGACCCTTGCTGGAGAGAGCCAGGATGAAGGCTGGTCTCTCAGGAGGGCCTGGTGACTCGTTTGGAGGACACACCTGTTTGCAGTATCGCCGGGTTGGCTTAAAGGTTCTCGTACTGTCAAGCTGTTCTACAATCTAAATCACGGTAACTAGCTCCTGGCTGCTAAGTCTGTGAGAGAGACTTATCCAAGAGTTCTACTGGCTGCTAAGTCTATGAGAGAGGCTTGTCTAGACATTCTACCGGCTACTAGGTCTGTGTGAGAGACCTACCCAGGTATCTAAGATCTTACAAAAGATAGCTGTTTTGCCTTTGGATTCAAGGAGTCTGTAAGTGATCTGCAAAAAGGGTATCTGAAACCTCCCCTAAACCCCTCTCCTACTACTTTTCTCAAGTTCTCGTTAAAGCATTGAAAAATACTTAAAGTGGAGGTTCACACAAAAATGGAACTCCACTTTTTGGAACCCTCCGGTGTCACATTTGGCACCTTTCACGGGGGGAGGGGGTGCAAATTTTATTTTTATTTTATTTATTTCAGGTACTTATATAGCGCCGTCAATTTACGCAGCGCTTTACATATACATTATACATTCACATCAGTCCCTACACCCTCAAGGAGCTTACAATCTAAGGTCCCTAACTCACATTCATACCTACTAGGGCCAATTTAGACAGGATCCAATTAACCTACCAGCATGTCTTTGGAGTGTGGGAGGAAACCGGAGTACCCGGAGGAAACCCACGCAGACACAAGGAGAACATACAAACTCCAGGCAGGTAGTGTGGTGGTCGGGATTTGAACCAGGGACCCTTCTTACTGCTAGGTGAGAGTGCTACCCACTACACCACTGTGCTGCCCTAAATGCCTGTATAATACAGGTATTTGCACCCACTTCCGGGCATAGACTCCTGCGGGAGTCTACGCCTCTTCCCGTCCCATCCCCCCTGCTGTCTGCTGGGAAACACACAGGTCTCAGAGACAGCAGGGACAATCCTGGATTGCACAGCGTGACTCACGCATGCGCAGTAGGGAACCGGGAAGTGAAGCTGCAAGGCTTCACCTCCTGATTCCCTTACCGAAGATGGCCGCGGCAGCAACCGAGAGCCGAGCGACAGATTGGCTTCGGTTGCCGACATCGCGGGCGCCCTGGACAGGTAAGGGCCCATATTTTAAAAGTCAGCAGCTGCAGTATTTGTAGCTGCTGACTTTAAAAAAAAAAAAATTTCGGCGGACCTCCGCTTTTAAATGACTGGCGCCTAAATTCTGTTGTAACTTCCCATTATAGCCATGGACTCAGCCCTGGAGTGAATGTAAGCTCGCTCCCTGTCTCTGGAGGTACCTCCTTGCTCCCAGTAAACCCAGGGGGGGCGCTACACTTACAACAGTGAAATTCACTGGTATAAGCAATCATAATGTGTAGGGAAAAAAAATCCTGATTACTTCCCCTGAGTAGTACAGTGTTACTATGGTAACAATATTTTGCTCTAGGCACAGTGTGTTAAAAAAAAATTGTAAAAAAAAGAAAGAAATGTAATAAAAAGAAAAATAAATTGATTACCACCACACCAATCACATGATGACGCTGTATTGCCCTGGTGACAGTTTGTAAAAAAAAGAAAAATTGGGAAAAAACAATTGTTTTTGAATTCCATAATTTTCCAAAAAATTGTGACAAAAATTACAACCGACATGGCTCTTACTAAATACCTTGGAAAGTCTACTTTCCAAAAAAGGGTTCATTTGGGGAGTATTTGTACTGTCCTGGCGTTTTCAGGCCTCAAGAAATGAGATAGGCACATCAGGATTGATCAATTATCAGATACAGTGGGGACGGAAAGTATTCAGACCCCCTTAAATTTTTCACTCTTTGTTATATTGCAGCCATTTGCTAAAATCATTTAAGTTCATGACTATTGGATAACAGATGTCTATTACCTCTGATAAAATCCTTATACTCCTACTCCAAATAAATAAGACCACACCAGCTTTTTGGAGTAATAAAAAAGGCCGTAGCAGCCTACTTTATTTTTAACAAAACCTTTTTCTATAAAATTATAAAATATATAAAATATAAAATATAAAATTCTGTCATCAGAAAAACAATAACCAAAAACATCTGTTATACAACCTGTTATTTCAAAAGAGCGTTGGTCTGAGCAATCGCTTAGAAAAACAAACTGATGGCCATAACAACTATCGCACTGTAGCCCCAATCCAAAATCTCCAATAGGCCTCAAGCCGACAAGCTGGCTCAGAGACGTCCATGACCACAGTGCCCCATATCACTTCCCGGCTAACCTCCATTAACCGGGAACCAAAAAACCTCCGGACCCATATCAACGTTGGATCCCCACTCTTACTTTTTTGCCATCTTCCTTCCTTTTTGCCCAGACCAACGCCCGCCACAGCATCCCAATAGTAACACCTTACTAATGGGTGCCCCTCCACACCCGAATAGCTCGCTGTATTCCATCCTGCAAGCCTAAAGTCCACAAATCTGTACCCACATCGTTGAGGTGTACCCCATCGCGTCTCAGATACCTCCATGTCTCGAATTCCAATTCACTATGCCGTATAGCCAACCCCCCATTACCGACCACAAACTTACTAATTTCCCTGTTGATCTTCTTCCTGGCTCTGTTCACACCCTCCACTGACCTGGCCATTCTCCAACACATCCTGGCGACCATATCCGACCATATAATGATCATCTGCGGGAATTCCTTCATCAATCGCCATATGACAAATTTGATATCTCGCGTGATGTCAATCATCGAGCGAATGCCCAAATCGTTCCCGCCAACATGTATCACCAGGACATCCGGAGGTCCCTCTCTGTTTGCGTAGCGCTGTACCTCCTGTACCAACCTACCCCACAACATCCCCGGTATACCAAACCACTTTATATACACTTCCCTTCTATCAAAACTTAGTTGTCTACCCTCAGGCCGCGCGTCTCCCCTCCGAGCCCCCCAACATACATAAGAATGGCCCATAATCCAGACCATTCTCGGCGCTGCACCTGTAATTAGAAGAAAACAAAACACTATTCTCAACATTGACTATTCCAACTATAATCCTGGCCATAACAGATAACTCTAAATCCCATGCCCTATATAACCGACAGAAACCCCACCCTACCACCTACAATTTTACTGCCAGCTGTGGCCGCACATAAGATTGAAATCTGTTAGATTCCCACCGCCCAATGCTTTTTATTACCTCCACATCCATCCCCAACCTGGCCGCTTCCGTCGCAGCTCCTATCCTAAATGAGTGGGATGAAAAATCCTTCTCTTCCAGCCCCAGTCCCTGCAAACATTTCCTCAACACGGCAATAAACTGAAAACGTGATAACAAAGTACCATTTGAATGCATTAACAGGGGGCCTGCCAAATCCGGCCTAACCTTCAAAAATTCCCTGACCGTGCTCACCGGGCACAGGGGGAACCGTGAATGGGATAAATTCTCACCATCCTGCCTCTTCCCCCCTGATCCGTCTTAGATTTCCTCAAAAATATCGATACCCCCTCCTCTTCTAGTTGCACCTCCTGTAACCCAATTCCCCCTTGAACCTTTTTGGAAGGACTGAAGGTTAGGCCGGATTTGCCCCTATCCGAAATGCCCCAAAAAATGCCAACACAAAAGCAACCTTAAACAAAGTAACCTCGTATTCAGATGAGCAAACCACACCCAACTGATCCACAATACCCCCCAGAATCTCAAAAGTTACCGGTCTCCTCGAATCGCGCTTGACCACTGCCCTCCTATAACCCTTCAACGCTTGTCTTACCCAAAAACCCTTAGTCACGTCGGGCTGCCCTTGTAGCTTGAAAAGGAAAGCCAAACCAGCCAGCTGTGTATTCATTACTGACACTGACACTCCCTCGTCCAATTTCTTTGCCACATAGTACAGCAATAACGAACTTAATCCTTGCCCTACAGGCTTCTCCCCTAACTCTTGTCCAAATGACATCCATTCCCGCCATACCTTATTGTATGCTGCCCATGTACTCCCACTTACCGACCGCTTAATCCATCCCTCTATGATGCCAGCGCAATCTCCCACAGCCAGTCTGGACAAGGTACCCCCTGTTGCTCCGCGTCCGGCGCCAACTCTCGGAACCTGTCCCACTGGAAGCGAGACAGTGCATCAGCAATGACGTTTTCCACCCCCGGCAAGTGCACAGCATGGATGAAAACATTCAGTTGTAGACATCTTAAGACTAAGTGCTGCATCAGCCTGATCACCGGTGGAGATGACGCCGTGACCCTGTTTATCACTTGCACCACCCCCATGTTGTCCCCATGAAAACGCACTTTCAGATCCCTGAACGATGCACCCCATAGCTCCACTGCCAGAACTACCGGAAACAATTCCAGCAGAACCAAGTTCCTCGTGAAGCCCTCATCTATCCAAGATTGTGGCCATGGACCCGCGCTCCATTTTCCCTGAAAAAACGCCCCAAAACCTGTTGCCCCTGCGGCGTCGGTAAACAATTCCAAGTCAAAATTGCTGACTGGTCCCGACATCCACATTGCCCTGCCATTAAAGGATTCCAGAAAGGTATGCCATACCCTCAGATCCTCCCTATGCGTTTTTCCTAAACGCACGAAATGTTTTGGTGATTTTACCCCACTTGTGCTGGCCGCCAGCCGGCGACTGAACACTCTCCCCATCGGAAGTATGCGGCAAGCAAAATTCAGTTTTCCCAACACCGATTGCAACCTACGCAGTTGTACCTTTTTAATTCCTATCAACCCTGCCACCTCTTTTTTCAAATCCTCCAATTTGTCAGCAGGCAATCTACATTCCATGGCTTCTGAATCTAACACAATCCCCAAAAACGTGATGACCGCGCAGGGTCCCTCCGTTTTGTCATCCGCCAATGGAATGCCAAACCTGCCTGCTATATGCTGCAATGAAGCCAGCAACACCGCGCATACTCTAGAAGAGGCCGGGCCTATGCATAGAAAATCATCCAAGTAGTGAATTATCGAATTCACCCCTGATACATCCCTTACCACCCATTCCACAAAGGAGCTGAATTGCTCAAATATCGCACACGACACCGAGCAACCCATTGGTAGGCATTGATCGACATAGAATCCGTCATTCCAATGGCACCCGAGCAACCGGAAACTATCCGGATGAACCGGCAGCAGTCGAAACGCTGACTCTATATCTGCCTTAGCCATCAAGGCACCTTTTCCATAGTGTCTCACCCACCTTACCGCTGCATCAAATGACGTATACGTCACCGAGCATGCTTCTTGGTCTATGGCATCATTCACGGATCCTCCTTTTGGGAAGGACAAGTGGTGAATGAGCCTGAATTTGTTGGGCTCCTTTTTGGGCACCACTCCCAGCGGAGATACCACCAAATCGACTATAGGTACTACTGGGAAAGGGCCACTCATTCTACCTAAAGCCACTTCCTTCCGCAGTTTCTCCGAAACCACTTCCGGATGTTGCAGGGCCGACTTTAAATTTTTGGGCACCGGGGGAGTCACCGATAAACTACATGGAATCCTAAAACCTAACGCAAATCCCTCTTCTAATAGCGATGCTGCCTTTCTGTCTGGGTACTTACCGAGAAACGGCCGCATCCTTTCCACCATCACCGGCGTCCTCCCTTTTGTTCCCAGCCTCTCCTTGTCGACCTTTGCCCTGCTTAAAACATCTGGATGATGGATGTGTTCCCCCGCAGCCTGAGCACTCATGCTTGAACTTACATGTTCCTCCAAACTTACAGTATCCTGAGTTATACTGCCAGCAAACCCCTTTTTTGTTTCCAGCCGAATGTCCCTGGGCGGACGGTCCACCGGCTCCCCCTTGAAAAAACTGATTCGGCGCCCTCGCCGTCATCATCAAGCGCATCCATAGGCTGATGTCCTTATGGTCCCAACGTAGCTCTGGGCGAACTGCTCTCCTCTGCCTGAACTGTTCGTCATATCGCAACCATGCTGTACCTCCATATACTCTATACGCTTCCCCTATCGCATCTTGATAGCAGAAAAGCGCCGAACAGTGTTCCGGTTGCTTCTCCCCTATCACACTTGCCATGATCGCGAACGCTTGTAACCAATTTGTAAATGTCCTGGGTATCAGCCTATACCTCCTCTTTTCCTCATCTTCCTTTTTGGAGTCGTCCGGCTTGACTCTATCAAGATTGAACTTCTCCAAGGGCAGTAACGAAAATATTTCCACATACTCACCCTTCCATAACTTTTCCCGCACTTCTTGTTTCAAGTGCGCTCCTAACGGCCCCTCGTAGCACACATACACTTCACAGCGAGCCGCGTCCGCCAGCCTGATGATATCCTTCCTCGCTGCAGCCTCCCCTGTCGTCGCTGCTTTTTCCTTCCCTTGCGCAACTCCACTCCCCGTGGCTTGCTGAGCAGGCGCCGCGACCACAGCTGAAACCTCTGTAGTCGGGTCCCCCCCAGTACTTCCTAAATCCTTCCCTGACTGCTGTACCCATGCAGCTCCCGGACCTTCTACCGGCTTCTCTGCCGCCTCCAACCTCTGCACCAGTTCTTTTATGCCCGTTAGAAACCCCAGGAAACCCGGAGTACCCACCCCTATAGCAGACCCCACCATGCTTTTTTCTAACCCCCCAGCCCCAGTTGCTACACATGCTGCATCATTTAAACTAGACATTGTAATGACCTGTGTTGGCTCACCTGGCTGCATAGGTGTCGTCCCATCAGCCGACCGTCTGCTCTCCTCAGGCCCCATCCTCCTGGGCAGGGGGGCCGCCTCCTCCTCCGATCCGGACTCCTCATCTCTTCCGCTCCGACCCGACTCTTCACCTGTATCCGACGGTGGCCTGCCCGGGATTTGGACCGCGGCTGCCGCATTGCTCGCCATCCTTTCCCTCCTCCGCGCAGCGAAACCTCCTGTGGACTTCCGGGTCACCTTCCCAGGACCGGTGTGGGCTACCTCAGTCCTGCCAGCCTCCGCTCCTGCAGATGTTAGGCCAGCCCTGCTTCTCTCTCCCCTCTGCCTGTCCCCTGCCGCAGAATTAGAAGGCCCGGGGATCCCTCCAGGCAGTGCAGCAGCCGCGATGGCGGAGCTCCCCGCCGTCATCCTGGGGGCGGGGCTTGCGCTCTCCCTGTGTCTCCTATTAGTAGGCCTCACTGTGGCCGGTTCCCTGGCTTGCCTCTGCTCCTGTCCCACCGGGGCCGCACGCCCGCTGACCCGCTCTCTACCCGCTGGTCGTTTCGCTGGTGGTCCCCCTGGGAGTCTGGAAGACAGACTACCCGAGTGCCGCTGCGCTGGCGTCATGCGGTCCGGCGAGAACCGCTCAGGCGGACGAGAGCGGCGTGCTCTGGTGCCGCTTCTCTCTCCCCCACTTGCCTGCATCGTGGAGCCCTGTAGTGCGGCTGCGATCGTCTCCTGGAGCCACTCAGCACCCCGCACCTCTGCTTCTTCCCTCAACCGGGCCATGAGCCCCTCTAATTCAGCCATGTTGGTAGCACAACCTTCCTGAGAACTTTCCTAATCTTTCTGTTGTCCCTCCCAGGGCGGGAACCCCTTTTAACTAGTCCCTCCCCTGCTCCTCCCTCCCCCTCGGCTCCACATTCACAACTTAACCTTAACCCTTACACTGCTACCACTGTCATGTGCGCCCTTCGCATACATCATTGCATGCTGTTGCTCCAGGCTTTTCTTTTTTTTTCCTCATCAATGTACACACAGCACCCCATATTGACAGAAAAACACAGAATTGTTGACATTTTTGCAGATTTATTAAAAAAGAAAAACTGAAATATCACATGCTCCTAAGTATTCAGACCCTTTGCTCAGTATTTAGTAGAAGCCCCTTTTGATCTAATACAGCCATGAGTCTTTTTAGGAAAGATGCAACAAGTTTTTCACACCTGGATTTGGGGATCCTCTGCCATTCCTCCTTGCAGATCCTCTCCAGTTCTGTCGGGTTGGATGGTAAACGTTGGTGGACAGCCATTTTTAGGTCTCTCCAGAGATGCTCAATTGGGTTTAACCACTTCAATACCGGGCCAATTCTGACACTTTGCTCCTACATGTAAAAATCATCATTTTTTGCTAGAAAATTACATAGAACCCCCAAACATTATATATGTTTTTTTTAGCAAAGAGCCTAGAGAATACAATGGTGGTTGTTGCAACTTTTTATCTCACACAGTATTTGCGCAGGAATTTTTCAAACGCGTTTTTTTGGGGAAAAAAACTGTTTTGTGTTTAAAAAGAAAAACAAAACAGTAAAGTTAGCCCAATGTTTTTGCATTTTGTGAAAGATGAAGTTACGCCGAGTAAATAGATACATAACATGTCACGCTTCAAAATTGCACACGCTCGTGGAATGGCGCCAATGTTCGGTACTTAAAAATTCCCTTAGGCGACGCTTGAAATTTTTTTACTGGTTACGTGTTTTGAGTTACAGAGGAGGCCTAGGGCCAAAATTATTGCTCTCGCTCCAACGTTCGCGGCGATACCTCACATGTGTGGTTTTAACACCGTTTTCATATGTGGGCGGGACTTACGTATGCGTTCGCTTCTGCGTGCGAGCACACGGGGACATCGGCGCTTTAAAAATTTTTTTTTTGGAAGGCGGACTGTAACCGTGGTGGATTAGGAAGCTGAGCGGCGTGATTCCAGGCAAGGTCCATGTCATGCTGCCTTGAGGGATCCATCCACGGAATACCCCTAAGATCCACAGGACCATCCACATCCGTGAGATTACCTACACCTTTTAGGACCTGAGCGTCACTCGGAGGAATACAGTAATCCGCGAGAAAACATCTGTCTTTGAGCCTATTACAGCCACTCACCACCCAAGCCTTATCTGACCCAATTCGGCGTACGCCCCTTTGGGTCCACCTCATCCGGTAAGCCTCTTCATCTCTCGGTGGGAGTGAGCTGACTTATATTTGGGACGCTGAATATATTCTCTCCAAAGAAATTTTTTTGCTGTTTAAAACATATTTTATAAGGACTACTCACCTTTATTGTTCAGTCACAATTTCTATATGAGGACTACCTAGTTATGAGATTCTCTTTTCTAATACAGTTGACCCTTTTCACTGTACACAGACTGGTATATAGTTTCTCTACGTTTGATATTGTTTAGCGCTACACTTTTTTGTTGTTCGGTACTTAAAAATCCCCTTAGGCGACGCTTGAAATTTTTTTACTGGTTACGTGTTTTGAGTTACAGAGGAGGCCTAGGGCCAAAATTATTGCTCTCGCTCCAACGTTCGCGGCGATACCTCACATGTATGGTTTTAACACCGTTTTCATATGTGGGCGGGACTTAAGTATGCGTTCGCTTCTGCGTGCGAGCACACGGGGACATCGGCGCTTTAAAAATTTTTTTTTTTTTTATTGTTAATTATATTTAATATTTTTATTTTGACGTCATAACGTCATAACGTCATAACATCGCACCCGGCCTCTGATGATCATAGAGACTCCGGGGACCATCTGGTCCGCCGGAAATGTCTATGATCTACATCCGGCGCCGGTGGATCTACTCTCTGCCTCACCGATCGCAACGGCGGGAGGGGGGGACGTCCCCTCTCGCCTCCCATAGGAACGATCAAGCGGCGGAACGGCCGCTATGATCATTCCTATGGTGTAGAGATTCGCCGGCTGAAACCGGCAATATCTGAATGATGTCTGTAACTACAGGCATCATTCAGATATACCTGCTCAAAGCCCAGGACGTCATATGACGTCCATGGGCTGGAAGTGGTTAAGTCAGGGCTCTGGCTGGGCCATTCAAGAACAGTCAGGGAGTTGTTGTGAAGCCACTCCTTCATTATTTTATCTGTGTGCTTAGGGTCATTGTCTTGTTGGAAGGTAAACCTTCGGCCCAGTCTGAGGTCCTGAGCACTCTGGAGAAGGTTTTCGTCCAGGATATCCCTGTACTTGGCCGCATTCATATTTCCCTCGATTGCAAGCAGTCGTCCTGTCCCTGCAGCTGAAAAACACCCCCACAGCATGATGCTGCCACCACCATGCTTCACTGTTGGGACTGTATTGGACAGGTGATGAGCAGTGCCTGGTTTTCTCCACACATACTGCTTAGAATTAAGGCCAAAAAGTTCTATCTTGGTCTCATCGGACCAGAGAATCTTATTTCTCACCACCTTGGAGTCCTTCAGGTGTTTTTTTAGCAAACTCCATGCGGGCTTTCATGTGTCTTGCACTGAGGAGAAGCTTCCGTCGGGCCACTCTGCCATAAAGCCCCAACTGGTGGAGGGCTGCAGTGATGATTGACGTTCTACAACTTTCTTCCATCTCCCGACTGCATCTCTGGAGCTCAGCCACAGTGATCTTTGGGTTCTTCTTTACCTCTCTCACCAAGGCTCTTCTCCCCCGATAGCTCAGTTTGGCCGGACGGCCAGCTCTAGGAAGGGTTCTGGTCATCCCAAACGTCTTCCATTTAAGGATTATGGAGGCCACTGTGCTCTTAGGAACCTTAAGTGCAGCAGAATTTTTTTTGTAACCTTGGCCAGATCTGTGCCTTGCCACAATTCTGTCTCTGAGCTCTTCAGGCAGTTCCTTTGACCTCATGATTCTCATTTGCTCTGACATGCACTGTGAGCTGTAAGGTCTTATATAGACAGGTGTGCGGCTTTCCTAATCAAGTCCAATCAGTATAATCAAACACAGCTGGACTCAAATGAAGGTGTAGAACCATCTCAGGCTGGGTTCACACTGGTCCGACAAACGCTCCGACATTGGGAGCTCATGTCGCATGACGTGTGAAATTTAATGTTTCCCTATGGGAGCCGTCCTAACTGGTCCGACACAAGTCGTTCCGACTTTAGAAATGCTCCCTGTACTACTTTGGTCCGACTTTGATCCTACTTCAGCCTATTGACTATCATTGAAGTCGGATCAAAGTCGGATTGCCGTCTCGCATGATCCGACTTCGGCACGCGACTTGTGCTCAGATGATCTTGAGGGGGAACTCCGCGCCAAATTTTAGATAAAAATCCGGCATGGGTTCCCCCTCCAAGAGCATACCAGGCCCTTGGGTCTGGTATGGAACTTGAGGGGAACCCCCTACGCCGAAAAAGCGGCGTGGGGGGTCCCCCCAATCCATACCAGACCCTTATCCGAGCACGCAGCCCGGCCGGACAGGAATGGGGGTGGGGACGAGCGAGCGCCCCCCCCCCTCCTGAACCGTACCAGGCCGCATGCCCTCAACATGGGGGGTTGTTGCCTTGGGGGAGGGGGGCGCGCTGCGGCCCCCCCACCCCAAAGCACCTTGTCCCCATGTTGATGAGGACAAGGGCCTCTTCCCGACAACCCTGGCCGTTGGTTGTCGGGGTCTGCGGGCGGGGGCTTATCGGAATCCGGGAGCCCCCTTTAATAAGGGAGCCCCCAGATCCCGGCCCCCCACCCTATGTGAATGAGTATGGGGTACAGCGTACCCCTACCCATTCACCTAGGAAAAAAGTGTCCATTTAAAAAAAAACACTACACAGATTTTTAAAGCATTTTATTAGACAGCTCCGGGGGTCTTCTTCCGACTTCGGGGGTCTCTCCGGTTCTTCTCCACGCTCTCCGGATCTTCTGCCGGGCTCCTCCGCTCTCTTCTGCTCTTTTGCCGCTCTTTTGCTAAAGCGGAGGAGCCTGGTCTTCAATCTTCTGCCTTCTGCCTTCTGCCCTCTTCTCCTGATGTTGACACGACGCTCTCTGGGGCTAGAATGCTCTCTGTGCGCTCTGCTCTGACTTATATAGGCGGTGACCCCGCCCCCTTATGCCGTCACAGTCCCTGGGCATGCTGGGACTGTGACGTTTTAGGGGGCGTGGTCATCACCCGATGACCACGCCCCCTTATGCCGTCACAGTCCCAGCATGCCCAGGGACTGTGACGGCATAAGGGGGCGGGGTCACCGCCTATATAAGTCAGAGCAGAGCGCACAGAGAGCATTCTAGCCCCAGAGAGCGTCGTGTCAACATCAGGAGAAGAGGGCAGAAGGCAGAAGGCAGAAGATTGAAGACCAGGCTCCTCCGCTTTAGCAAAAGAGCGGCAAAAGAGCAGAAGAGAGCGGAGGAGCCCGGCAGAAGATCCGGAGAGCGTGGAGAAGAACCGGAGAGACCCCCGAAGTCGGAAGAAGACCCCCGGAGCTGTCTAATAAAATGCTTTAAAAATCTGTGTAGTGTTTTTTTTTAAATTGACACTTTTTTCCTAGGTGAATGGGTAGGGGTACGCTGTACCCCATACTCATTCACATAGGGTGGGGGGCCGGGATCTGGGGGCTCCCTTATTAAAGGGGGCTCCCGGATTCCGATAAGCCCCCCGCCCGCAGACCCCGACAACCAACGGCCAGGGTTGTCGGGAAGAGGCCCTTGTCCTCATCAACATGGGGACAAGGTGCTTTGGGGTGGGGGGGCCGCAGCGCGCCCCCCTCCCCCAAGGCAACAACCCCCCATGTTGAGGGCATGCGGCCTGGTACGGTTCAGGAGGGGGGGGGCGCTCGCTCGTCCCCACCCCCATTCCTGTCCGGCCGGGCTGCGTGCTCGGATAAGGGTCTGGTATGGATTGGGGGCGACCCCCCACGCCGTTTTTTCGGCGTAGGGGGTTCCCCTCAAGGTCCATACCAGACCCAAGGGCCTGGTATGCCTCTGGAGGGGGAACCCATGCCGGTTTTTTATTTAAAATTTGGCGCGGAGTTCCCCCCTAAAGATTCATACCAAACACAGTGCCGGCATTGGCGGGGATCCAAGTCGGATCCCGTTCATTGAAAGTCGGACACATGCCGGCTTCATGTCGCAGGGCAAAGTCGGATCCAAAGTAGGACGGCTGTCGTGTCGCACCAGTGTGAACCCAGCCTCAAGGATGATCAGAAGAAATGGACAGCACCTGAGTTAAATATATGAGTGTCACAGCAAAGGGTCTGAATACTTAGAACCATGTGATATTTCAGTTTTTCTTTTTTAATAAATCTGCAAAAATGTCAACAATTCTGTGTTTTTCTGTCAATATGGGGTGCTGTGTGTACATTAATGAGGGAAAAAATGAACTTAAATGATTTTAGCAAATGGTTGTAATATAACAAAGAGTGAAAAATGTAAGGGGGTCTGAATACTTTCCGTCCCCACTGTATATACCATAACTTTCATACAGACTAAATAATATACACTGATTTGGGTTATTTTCACCAAAGAAATGTAGCAGAATACATTTTGGCCTAAATGTTTGAAGAAAGATTATTTATTTGCATGTATTTTTCTTATATCGTTATTATTATATTATTATACAGGATTTATATAGCGCCAACAGTTTGCGCAGCACTTTACAACATGGATGGCTCAGTTTGGTGTCAGAAGGGTTAAATAATTGTGCGCATTACATGTAATGGTGTTTTTTGCCACTAGAGGTCTTTGTAAGGGATCTGCGATCATACAGTCCTTTTATTCTATAGTTGGTTGCTTCATTTAAGTTGAATGAAGCAGTTTCAGTTTCACTTTATTGTAGTAAAGTTTCATTTTACTAGAGCAGCAGTTGTTATTCACTGGAACCTTTATTTGCTGGAATAGCTGCTGCACCATCCCCAATACCCACAGTTTTCATTTTTAATTTGATTCTCTTTATTTTATATATATATATATATATACTTTTTCTGCTAGGTTAAAAGGAAATAGGGTTGGTGCTTAGTGTTTTAGCTTTTATTTATTTTGTTTTTTTGTAAGGTGTATATTATTTTGTTTTATTTTATTTTACCTGGGTCTGTTTTTCAGGGTCTGCAGCATACACGTAGTTGACACAAGCAAAACTACCCTTAGTTTTCCAGCACATCACCACACACTTGGGTTATAAAGTAGTGTACACCAAAGCACCACATGCACTATATTACCAAAAGTACTGGGACGCCTGCCTTTACACGCACATGATCTTTAATGGCATCCCAGTCTTAGTCCGTAGGGTTCAATATTGATTTGATTCACCCTTTGCAGCTACAGTGTAACAGCTTCAACTCTTCTGTGAAAGCTGTCCACAAGGTTTAGGAGTGTGTCTATGGGAATGTTTGATTATTCTTCCAGAAGGGCATTTGTGAGGATGTTGGATGAGAAGGCCTGGCTCGCAGTCTCCGCTCTAATTCATCCCAAAGGTGTTCTATTGGGTTGAGGTCAGGACCCTGTGTAGGCAAGTCAAGTTCCTCCACCCCAAACTCGCTCAATCATGTCTTTATGGACCTTGCTTTTTGCACTGGTCCAAATCATTTGGTGGAGGGGGATTATGGTGTGGAGTTGTTTTTCAGAGGTTGGGCTTGGCCCCTTAGTTCCAATGAAGGGAACTCTTAAGGCGTCATCATACCAAGACATTATGGACAATTTTTTTTTCTCAATAATTTTTATTGAAAATTTTAGAAAGGAATATGTTACATAAAAGGAGGGGAAAAGAAAGGGAAAAGATTGATATACACAATCAGGTTAAATACAATCAGGTTATGTACCTTCTCAGAAATTGTCACTTATTCAGCTAGTTAGCCAAATAGAATAGAGAAAATTGTGATAAGCAGAGTATTTCACTATGCGTTGTTTTTCTCTTATCTTCATTAGTCAAACATTAATAGAAACATTAATAGAAACAGAAACATCAATAGAAACATTAACTTTTGCACCATACCGACCATTGTTTGTCAAATTTTGTGCATTGTAAAGAGTTTATTGCTAAGAGACGCTCGAAGGTGTAATTTCTATGAACTGCTTTGGTTATATCTGACAGGTTAATGGCATTAGTGGATTTCCAATTTCTTAAGATCATTAAGCGAGTTTCCAACAATATATGTGTTATGACTGGTCTAAATTCTATGTGAAATTTTTCTATGTTCAAATGCAATATTGCCAGCGCCGGGTCTGGTGGAGATAATACTCCCGTGATCGTGGAAATCATTCTAAACACTTGGTTCCAGATGCATTTAACAGCAGGACAATACCAAAGCATGTGTAGTAGGTTACCTACATGACCACAGGCTCTCCAGCACTGTGGGGATGTTCCTGGGAAGAATTTAGCTATTCTGTATGGAGTGTAGTGCCATCTGTTAGCCAGTTTGATAGTTAATTCCCAATGCTTGATGCAATGGGAGGCTTTGTGTATTTCTCTAAAGGCTTGCCGCCATTGTTCATCTGAGGCTGATATACCTAGTTCTTCCTCCCATTTTTTCATTGCAGTCGTTTTTGTAAACGTGAGTTTATCTTTGGTGATATTGTAGAAGAAAGATATACCTTTTGTATGTTGTTTATCTGTAGAGTAAAATTGCCAAATTTTGCCCTGGAAGGTACATGGTTGGTGTGGGCTTAGATTTAATGAAGTTTACAATTCTTAAACACGTAAACTGTGTGTTCTTTGGAAGGTGATATTGTGTCATAAGTTGTTCCACAGATTTAGGATTTGTGCCATTATATAAGTCTGTTATGTGTAGTATGCCCTTACTTATCAGGTCTTTGACCGTCAGCATTGGGATTTTTGTTTCTAAGAACGATAAGGGTATGTTATACTGTGTGTCTTGTTTGTCCTTACTTGTTTGTTCCTGTATAAATCGCCACGCTTTCAATGAGATTTGCGTAGTAGGAGACAATTTTTTCATGTCCCATGGTATCCACCCATCTGTTATGAGTAGTAGGGGTAAGTTATTCAGTGGTGCTGTCTCTCTTTCAATGTCCACCCATAATGGTGTGTCAGTTGTGTGAAACCAGTGTTTGATTTGGTCTAGGCGTACTGCCCAATAGTAGTCATGTATGTCCACTAAGCCTGCTCCGCCCGCTTGTTTATGTGATGTGAGATTGTTTCGTGAGCACCTAGCTTTTTTCCCTTTCCATATATATTTCCAAGCAATATTCGCTATGTTTTTTATTAAGTGTTGAGGGATGTTCAGTGGTAGGGAGCGGAATATGTATAGTATTTGTGGCAATAGCATCATTTTGTAAGCTGTAATTCTGCCTAACCAAGATATTTCGTTGTTTGACATGTTTTTGGTTTGGGCTTCCAGTTTGTTAATCAATGGTAATACGTTGGCTTTTATCATTGTGGATATTTTGTTCGTAAGAGTAATCCCCAAATATGTGATATTTCCTTTACTCCACATATATGGTAATTTTACTTGAAGGGACTTACGGGTATTTGTTGGGATACCCATGTCTAAAATCAGTGATTTGGTAAAGTTGACTTTATAGTAGGATATTTCCCCAAAGGTAATGAGGATTTTATGAGCCTGTATTAAGGATATGGAGGGATTAGTGAGTAGCAGGATTACATCGTCTGCGAATAGGTTAATGGTGTGTTTTGTTGACCCAAACTGGAAGCCTGTTATCAGAGGATGTGATCTTATGGTTTCTGCCAACGGCTCTATCATCAAATTAAAAATTTCAGGAGATAGGGGGCACCCCTGTCGGGTTCCATTATTTATATGAAAAGTTGCGGATATAAACCCCGCAGAGTACACCTTTGCTGATGGGCAAGAGTACAATGCCATAATAGCTTGCAAGATTGGTCCTTTATATCCAAACTTTATCAATGTTTGTTCCATATAGGTCCAGTGGACCCTATCGAATGCCTTCTCTGCGTCAATGGATAGCAGCAGAGAAGGCGTTCGGGTCTTTTCAGCATAGTTTATCACATTAATAATCCTCCTAGTGGCGTCCAAAGTTTGTCTCCCCCTCACAAAACCCATCTGGTCTCTTTTAATAACATTAGGTAAAATATGCGTTAGTTGTTTGGCAAGTAGTTTCGCGTAGACTTTTGTGTCGGAGTTCAGCAGTGATATGGGTCTGAAGTTAGCTGGTGTGTTAGGCTCCTTACCCGGTTTTGGTAAAGTCACTATATGTGCCTGCAGCATTTCCTGTGGGAAAGAGGCAACCTCAGCAGCTTTGTTAAAAATTTTTGTCATGTGTGGAGATAGAATATTGGTGAACACTTTGAAATATTCGTTAGAGAATCCATCTGGGCCGGGGGATTTCCCATTTGGAAGTGAATGTATTGTCATTTCAATTTCTCTGTTTGTGATTGGGGCATTCAGATATTCTAATTGATTGTCAGAGAGGGCTGGAAGGTTTATGTGCTCCAAAAAAGAATTTATTTTATCTATAGATGGTTGAGGTGTGTTTGCATCTTTGTGTTAATACAATGAGCTGTAGTATGATGCGAATTGATTTGCTATTTCTTGTGGGTTCGTGATTCTATGTGGTAGCGTGGGATGTTGAATGTATGCTATTCTAGTTCTGGTGCGGGCAGCTTTTAATCTATTCGCTAGGTATTTACCTGCTCTGTTGGCATTAACATAATAGTTTTGTCGTAAGTATTTTAGATGTTTGTCATATTGTTGGGTTAGGAGTGTTCTAAGTTGTTCTCTAAGAGAATTGAGTTTGTCGATAAGTGCTGTAGATGGGGATGTTTTGTTTTGAGTTTCTATAGAGTGTATATCTGCTATAATTTTGTTCAGCTGCTGAGCTTGCCTCTTCTTTTCTCTAGCTCCTAATTGTATCAGGATACCTCTCATAAAGGCTTTATGAGCGCTCCATACAGTAAATGGATCCCTCACTGATTCTTCATTTTCTGAGAAGAAATTTTTTAAATGCTGTGAAATTGTTTTATGGTAGTTATTGTCTTGGAAAATTCTGGTGTTACAACGCCAGATGGGTGGTGAGGAGGAGACTCCCCTCTCTACAATAGACATAGAAATGGCCGCTTGGTCAGATGACGTAATTTCGTGTATTTTAGTCATGTTCACATTTTGTAGGAGCCATTTATCTGTTAGAAACATGTCTATTCTTGAGTAAGAAGAGTGCCTGTTGGAAAAAAAGGTATAATCTCTTTCCGTGGCGTGGAAGCATCTCCATATATCGTAAAGCTCCTCTTGGTGGAGTATGGACTGAAGGGATAGTGTTCCTTTTGGCTGTCCTGAAGACGTGTACAGCGTTGGATCTGAGGTTATGTTAAAGTCTCAGCATATTAATAGGTTCCCATATTTCATGGAATTAGCTTTGCGTAGGACTTTTTTGATGAATCTGACTTGGTGTGTATTCGGGGCATATAGTGTGATCACTGTATACGGTTTGGAATTGATGTCACCTGTGAAGATGATATACCTGCCTCCTGCATCGGTGAAGACATCTTTAGGTTGTATGGGTAGCGAGTCCTTGAAAGCTAATAGGACACCTCCTTTTTTACTATTTGGTGTGTTGGCCATATATATAATTGGGAAGTTTTTATGCTTACATTGAGGAGCATTATTTAACTGGAAGTGTGTTTCCTGGACACAAAGAATGTCCGCTTTGTGTGTGCTAGCTTCCTTCCACAAGGAGAATCATTTAGCTGGGTGGTTTAGTCCCCGGGTATTAAGTGAAAGGCATGTTATCGTCATTGTGAAGGGTATGTGTGGTTTTGTGGGGTGATGTGGTAGAAGTACTCACTGCGCCCGGTTAGTTGGTAGATCCTTGTGGATTTGTGATTGGAGGTAAGTCTTTTCATTTCTTCATGTGTCTTAGTTGGTCCGGTTCTTTCGTAGATGAGACTGTGTATATCAAAAACAAAGGGTATAGAAAGCAAGGAAAAGAAAAAGAAAGTTAACAGTGGTTCGATAAGAAAAGGAGCCATTAATTGATTCTTGTGCAGGTGTAACTGCTACTGGTTGATTGGGGTGTAGGTAAGAGTTAAGCCTAAGCTCTTCCCTGGAGATAAACTGAGTTGTAACTGTGTGGAGTGTTATGAGCTTCCACCATTGCTTTTTTTCGTTGAACGCTTGTGGGAGACGATTTGCCACTCGCTCTGTATAGGGATCAGTCCCTGAGGAGGCATATTTTGTGCTGGCTGGTCAGATATTATGCCCCAATTCCGTAGAGCCTTAAGTCCCTCTTCTAAAGTGGACACTGAGACTGTTTGACCATTGTGAGTGATCGATAAAGTAGGGTACTTCCATTTATGTAAAATGTTGTGTTTTCTCAGCGTTTTTCTGACGGTCAACAAATTTCTGCGGCGTTGAAGAGTGTGTCTAGACAGGTCAGGCAGCACTCTGATGGCGGCATACTGATGTGGAATGTTTTCCTGTTTGCGGGAGACTTGCAGAATACGATCTTTTATATGGTAATAGTGTATTCTCATTAAGACATCTCTTGGCGTGTCATCAGGGAGTAAGGACGGTTTTGGTACCCTGTGGATCCTGTCCACTAGAAGATCTGATGTGGTTGCCTCAGGTATTAAGGTGGAAAACGGGTCTGAGCGTATTGCAGAAGCTGAGAAGGGGGAACAGGTTCTGGAACACCCCTCAGTTTGAGGTTGTTCCTCCTGGATCTGTCCTCAAGGTCTGCAATTTTATCTTTTAGCCATAAAATGTCCTCCCTTTGTGCTGTGTGCGCTTCTACCATAACATTGTAAGATGAGGTATACTCCTCCATCTTGTGTTCCACCTGGTTCACTCTGCGGCCTAGCGTCTGCACTTCCCTCTGGCACTCAGTGATTCCTCTCATCATATCTGCCTGTAATGAAGAGCGCAGGGACAGCAGCATGTCCTTCATTAAGGTATCTGATACTGGTCTATCTGCTGTGGGGAAATCTTTAATAGGATCTCGGCCCTGAGCGCTCTGGCCTGTAGTGTTGGAAGGCCCGCTTACCTCCATGGCCGGATCGGCCTGTGGTCTGACCGGCGAGTCCCTCCGTTGCCGCGATTTAGCCGGGCTTCGTGTTGTGGGGGTAGATGGGCCCGAGGATTGTTCACTGGGAGGGTTGTTCAGGCAGGAGGGAGCCGCTGATGTCCCCGCTCCGCCGTTCCGTCCGGATCCCTGGTCCGGCCTGTCAGCTCGGGTGCCGCCGCCATTTTGTTGAGGCCCGCGCGAGGCATAGAAGCTTGTCATCTTCTGCGGCTGCTGTGGGTTTTTTCTGTGTCGTGGCATCCTCGCCGTGTTCCACGGGGATTCGGCGTCTAGGTGTCAGTGTTTGGGGCTGCGGGTGGTGCTGGTGGGCTCTGATGTTGATGGATTATCTCCGGTGGGCAAGCGGAGCTCCTGGATTAAGCGTCCATCTTGGAGTGACATTATGGACAATTTCATGCTCCCAACTTTGTGGGAACAGTTTGGGGATGGCCCCTTCCTGTTCCAACATGACTGCGCACCAGTGCATAAAGAAAGTTCCATAAAGACATGGATGAGTGAGTTTGGGGTGGAGGAACTTGACCGGCCTGCACCAAGCATTCCTAAATTGCTGACTCACTGGTGCGGTGTGATCCAACTAATCAAGAATAAGGCATACAAAAAAGGTGAACTTCACCTAAAGTGATTACTAAGGACCATGCAGCTTATGAGTAAGGGAACTTTAATTACACAAAAATGTCAAATAGTAATACCCAAATCACCGGGTAAAATTCCCACCACCAACACCTCAGTCAAGATTAAAAGTAGACAACATTGTCTGGTTCAAGATGCAGCCGCGTCATTCATGTCCACACACGTGCACACATCAACATAACATCCCCGGGGTAATTGACAAACTAACACTATGGCAAAGTGAATTCACTATGAGGGCACCATAGATAAAAAAAATGTATTCCCACAGATTTTGGGATGGTTAATCAAAAATGTCGGAATTCTGCGAGTGCAGCAAAATAAAGGAAATCCTATGACCACCGTGGATGGAAGCTCCGGGCACTAACGTGCCATATGAAGTGATGTTAAATGTCTCAAAATCCAGGGTTCCACTGACAGGTAAAGCTGGGAGGGGATGGTACAGTGTGGTCAGGTTGAGTAAACACAGTGACAGTTGCTTAAATATCAACCCAGTGTATAGCATAGGAGTAGATGCTGAGCGTAGCCAAAGTTCACTACAATACAGGGAAACGCAGCGTTGCAATATAATGCATGGGCCGACAGGTCCGCTCACCCAGCCTATGGACAGTGTTGACTTGCGTCGATAGCAGCTACGACTTTCCCGCATGCTTGTCCAGGAGGTATGCAGGGAGTAAATCAAAAGTTTGGCCGTATAGCCGGTCAGGCTCTATTTCCACGGCAGGTGAGGTAGATTGGTTCTGGTCCCGTGGCAGTCTCAGCGTGCCTTAGTCAAGATGGATGCCACAGTGTTCCCAGGTTCCACTGGGAATGTACGGGCTTGCAGGCTGACATCGATGGTGATGTCAATGCGTCATTCACGTGGTGTTGTGACAACCAACTAGTTTCGCCCAATCAGCTTGAGCTTCTTCAGGGATGGGAGGGGCTAGTGGTGAGCATGTATTTTTACTCTACAAAAAAAAAAAACGGAATAAGAGGTGCACTTATTTTCTTTCATCACTAGAGGCCACCTTCACCATCAACACCACATTCGTTTCATCTGCAGTCAGCTTTCACTAGTCATGTTTAACCCCATAATGGGAAGGCCCAATTGAATGAAGTAGGGGCAAATAGGTGGCAGGAGAATAGCAGAAAAAAATCATTTTAAACCATTATACAGACTGGAACGTTGATTTTATCATTCTTAGGGAGGCATGATCAAGAGAGAAACAGAGAGAGGAAGATTAAAGGTAAAGGTAAATTAGGCAATAAGTCTACAGGAAAAAATTGAATTTATTGTTATGTTATATCTTGTAGATCAGATTTATGAATTTTTGGCCAGACGTGTCCTCTTAATGGTCAAGAAATACCCCAAAGTTGCATTCAGTGTTTAAACTGGAGGGAGCGAGTGTGTTAAGGCGATAGATCCACATTTTTTTCTTTCTGTAGCAGTATGGTGTTGTAGTCACCCCTGCGTGGTGGTAAATTGAGGGTATATATGCCCTTAACCCTCACTCCCTCTGATTTACCGCCATGGAAGTCAAAAATATATGCAGCCACTGGAGACTGGTCCTTTTTTAATCCTCATTGTTGGCACCATCGATGCTCCTGATGTGCTCACCGATGCATAACCTACGCTGTTGCTTAGTTTTACCTATGTAGTATCTATGGCAAGGGAGATAAATCCATTAGCTAATTGCTAGTTGTTTCTCTCTTGTACCCTGAGTGGACCAAGGCATCTTGGAGACTGCGGGCCCTACGTGCCACAAGTTGCTATGTTGATGTGTGCACGTGTGTGGACATGAATGACGCAGCTGCATTTTGAAACAGACAACGTTGTCTATTTTTAATCTTGACTAGGGCTGGGAGATTTTCCAAAAAAAAAAAAATCTGCGATTTTCTTTCTTTCTTTCTTTATGATTCGAATCACTGATTGGTGCTCAGTTTGAAGCTGTGGAGCTTGGTGACTCAGTCTGAGCGTGCTCAGTTTGAAGCTGTGGAGCTTGGTGTAAGTGGAGCTGGATTAAGTGGGAGTTAAAAACAAGAGTTTAAAACAGGAGGTTATAACAGGGGTCATAGTACCTGTGTAGTGTGAGTATCTGAGTGTTGTCTGAGTAGTGTGTGTGGATCGTTAGTACTTGTTGTTGTGGAAAATTTTATATTAATGTATTGTCATAAGAGTCTCCCAGTGTCTGATCAACCACAGCCCGCTCTAATAGCTGACTGGGGCAGGCCAACCCTGGTTGAGATCCGTTTGGTAGTGAAAAGCTCTTTGGGGATGTAGAGAAATGTTTGTGGAGTGGGGACATGTCCGCCAGCTAAGGGCCCCTGTGCGATGCACAGAACGATCGTCTGGTGGGGATGTGTTCGCTCTGCAAAGACATTGTCGGTTTAACGAGTGTACTCTCATGTTGCCCCTGTGTGCCTGATCAACACATTTGTGGTCCAATGAGTGTACACCTGCCGATAATCTCTCGTCCACAAAGACAGTAGAATAATCCAGGTATAAATTGTTCTCTGGAACAATGTATAATAAGGATTTCTATCAACGGAAATAAGGGAGTCTTTTGGGTTCTGGTTGGAGACAGGGTTAATGTTTGAAAGCCATGTGGCTTCTAAAAACATACAGGCACCCTGTCTCTGCTCAGACACACCCATAAGACTCCTGTAGTCATTGTTCATTGGTTGTTGCATTTTCCTGTGTTGTTAAATCCTTATATGGTCACTTACATCCTGTGAGGTCACAAGCTTTGTAAGAGGTGTTTGGCTGTTGGAGGCGGAACCCTCGAGCTTTTGGGACCTCCTATTGATATGCTAATAAAGTGGCTCACGCAGACAGCTAAGGGGGGCTGGCGGGCAGTGAGCTTTTGGAACCTGAAGGAGCAGGATGTGATTTTTTGTGAGCATGAGACACACACACACGCACACCAGAGGATGGATACGATCAAAAGGTGAGATGCACTGGTATTATATCATTAGACGAAATTGCTATTATGATTAGAAACAGGAGATTTGGCTGTGTGCTTTGCATACAACCAAATTTCGATAACATTGTGTATTGTGTACCTGTGTATTGTCTTGTCGTGTACCTGTGTATTGTCTTGAGTATTAGTGCCAGGAAGCTAGCTGTTAGGTAATTTGGACAGGGTAAAATCCCCAAATCCTCACTAAATTTAATAGGTACGATGCCCGGCGGGTGTGGAGAGGCGACTCTTTGTACATCTTGCCGCATGTATGTGTTCCTTGATCATCCGATCGAGGGCGAATACTGCTGTGCAAAATGTAAGCACATTGTTTCCCTGGAAGCCCAGGTTCTGAATCTGGGGAAGCAACTGTCAGCACTGAGAAGTCCCTCCATACTAAAGGTGAGCCAGGAACGTACACGGCAGGTGCCGGCAGGGGCCAGCACAGAGGCGGGTGGAGACAAAGAGGTGCAGGCACTAGCAAAGAGTAGATGGGTGACAGTCAGGAGGGGTAGAGGGGGAAGTGCCAGGGAGGCCGATCCAGGACTGGAGCATCCCAATAAGTACGCTCCATTGAGTGACATTGGTGTAACCAGTCAGGGACCAGCACTGCTGGAGATGAGGGACTCTCCTAGCTGCCAGGGGAAGAACTCCTCCAGTGAGAGTGGGGGGGCAGCAAAGGGAAAGGAAAGACAGATTCTGGTGGTAGGGGACTCAATTCTTAGAAGGACAGAGAGGGCAATCTGTAACCAAGACCTGAAGCGCCGAACAGTATGTTGTCTACCGGGCGCTCGGGTTCGGCACATCACGGATCTTGTGGACAGATTACTGGGAGGGGCTGGGGAAGACCCGGCTGTCATGGTGCACGTTGGCACCAATGACAAAGTCAGAGGCAGATGGAGTGTCCTAAAGAACGATTTTAGGGACTTAGGAGCTAAATTGAGGAAAAGGACCTCCAAGGTAGTGTTCTCAGGAATACTACCGGTACATCGAGCCACACCAGAGAGGCAGAGGGAGATTAGGGAAGTAAACAAGTGGCTGAAGAGCTGGTGTAGTAAGGAGGGGTTTGGGTTCCTGGAGGACTGGGCCGACTTCTCAGTCGGTAACCGGTACTATAGAAGGGACGGACTGCACCTAAATGAGGAGGGTGCAGATCTGCTGGGAATGAAGATGGCCAAAAAGTTAGAGGGGTTTTTAAACTAGGCGATGGGGGGGAGGGTCCAGAGACAGTGATAGCCAGCGCGGAAGATATTCCAGAGGGTAGTATTGGGGGCATTAGTGGTAGGTTAACCAAAGCACAAAAACACAAGGTGAGTATAGTAGCAAGTCCAAGTTGCAATCTTGAAACACCCAATACGAGGACAATATGCGACCGGTCTAAACTATGTGGCATGTTCACCAATGCCAGGAGCCTGGCGGACAAGATGGGTGAACTAGAGATACTGTTGTACAAGGAGGATTTGGATTTTGTGGGAATTTCAGAGACCTGGTTCAACAGCTCTCATGATTGGCTGGCAAACATTCAAGGGTATACCCTATACCGCAAGGATAGAGAGGGTAAAAAAGGGGGAGGGGTATGCCTATATATCAAGAATAATGTACAAGTGAATGTGAGAGATGACATCACTGAGGGGGCTAGGGAGGAGGTGGAATCTTTATGGGTAGAGCTCCAAAGGGATGAAGCTAAGGGGAAAATAATACTGGGAGTATGCTATAGGCCCCCTAACCTGAAGGAGGAAGTGGAGACGGATCTCCTATCACAAATTGGATCAGCAGCAAGGATGGGAAGTGTTATCATAATGGGGGATTTTAATTATCCAGACATAGACTGGGCGGAGGGAACCGCGCATTCATTTAAGACTCGCCAGTTCCTTAGTGTCTTGCTGGACAATTTTATGGGTCAGATGGTAGACGCACCAACTAGAAATAAAACATTACTAGATCTACTGATTACCAACAATACAGACCTGATAACAGATGTGGAAATACGGGGCAATTTAGGTAACAGCGATCACAGGTCAATTAGTTTCAGTATAAATCACACAAATAGGAAACATGAAGGGAACACAAAGACACTGAATTTCAAAAGAGCCAACTTCCCTAAACTACAAACCTTGCTAAAAGGCATAAATTGGGATAAAATATTAGGAACAAAGAATACGGAGGAGAGATGGGTTTGCTTTAAGAGCATATTAAATAAGGGCATTAGCCAATGTATCCCATTGGGTAATAAATTTAAAAGAGCGAACAAACATCCTGGATGGCTTAACTCCAATGTAAAAATGCATATAAAAGCAAAGGAGAAGGCCTTCAAAAAATACAAGGTTGAGGGATCATCCACAGCATTCAGAATTTATAAAGAATGCAATAAGAAATGTAAGGGTGCAATTAGGATGGCTAAGATAGAACATGAAAGACACATAGCGGAGGAGAGCAAAAAAAATCCCAAGAAATTCTTTAAGTATGTAAACAGTAAAAAAGGGAGGACAGATCATATTGGCCCCATAAAGAATGAGGAAGGACATCTGGTTACAAAGGATGGGGAGATGGCAAAGGTATTGAATTTATTCTTCTCCTCAGTCTTCACGAGTGAATCGGGGGGCTTCAGTAACCAAAACTGCAGTGTTTATCCTCATGACACAACACAGGAAGCACCTACATGGTTAACAGAGGACGGAATTAAAATTAGACTTGAGAAACTTAACATTAATAAATCACCGGGACCAGATGGCTTGCATCCGAGGGTACTTAGGGAACTCAGTCAGGTGATTGCCAGACCGTTGTTCCAAATTTTTACAGACAGTCTATTGACTGGAATGGTACCAGCTGATTGGAGAAAAGCCAATGTAGCACCAATATTTAAAAAGGGCCCAAAAACCATCCCTGGGAATTACAGACCAGTTAGCCTAACATCAATAGTATGTAAACTCTTGGAGGGGATGATAAGGGACTATATACAAGATTTTAGTAATAAGAATGATATCATTAGCAGTAATCAGCATGGATTCATGAAGAATCGTTCTTGCCAAACCAATCTATTAACCTTCTATGAGGAGGAGAGTTGCCATCTAGATAAAGGAAAGCCCGTAGACGTGGTGTATCTGGATTTTGCAAAAGCATTTGACACAGTTCCACATAAACGTTTACTGTACAAAATAAGGTGCGTTGGCATGGAGCATAGGGTGAGTACATGGATTGAAAACTGGCTACAAGGGCGTGTTCAGAGGGTGGTGATAAATGGGGAGTACTCAGAATGGTCAGGGGTGGGTAGTGGGGTTCCCCAGGGTTCTGTGCTGGGACCAATCCTATTTAATTTGTTCATAAACGACCTGGAGGATGGGATAAACAGTTCAATCTCTATTTGCAGACGATACTAAGCTAAGCAGGGCAATAACTTCTCCGCAGGATGTGGAAATCTTGCAAGAAGACCTGAACAAATTAATGGGGTGGGCGACTACATGGCAAATGAGGTTCAATGTAGAAAAATGTAAAATAATGCATTTGGGTGGCAAAAATATGAATGCAATCTATACACTGAGGGGAGAACCTCTGGGGGAATCTAGGATGGAAAAGGACCTGGGGGTCCTAGTGGATGATAGGCTCAGCAATGGCATGCAATGCCAAGCTGCTGCTAATAAAGCAAACAGAATATTGGCATGCATTAAAAGGGGGATCAACTGCAGAGATAAAACGATTATTCTCCCGCTCTACAAGACTCTGGTCCGCCCGCACCTGGAGTATGCTGTCCAGTTCTGGGCACCAGTCCTCAGGAGGGACGTACTGGAAATGGAGCGAGTACAAAGAAGGGCAACAAAGCTAATAAAGGGTCTGGAGGATCTTAGTTATGAGGAAAGGTTGCGAGCACTGAACTTATTCTCTCTGGAGAAGAGACGCTTGAGAGGGGATATGATTTCAATTTACAAATACTGTACTGGTGACCCCACAATAGGGATAAAACTTTTTCGCAGAAGAGAGTTTAATAAGACTCGTGGCCACTCATTACAATTATAAGAAAAGAGGTTTAACCTTAAACTACGTAGAGGGTTCTTTACTGTAAGAGCGGCAAGGATGTGGAATTCCCTTCCACAGGCGGTGGTCTCAGCGGGGAGCATTGATAGCTTCAAGAAACTATTAGATAATCACCTGAATGACGCAATATACAGGGATATGTAATGTAATACTGACACATAATCACACACATAGGTTGGACTTGATGGACTTGTGTCTTTTTTCAACCTCACCTACTATGTAACTATGAATCGAGTTTTTTTTTTTTTGGACACCGCGCCGGTCCTGAGGAGCTGCGGGCAGGAATTTTTAGGCAAGGCCATGGCTTCGGCCTAGTCCACGGCGTCCGGCCTCGCGGACTAGGCCGAATCCACGGCCTCACCTACAAAACTCCTGCCCGCAGCTCCTCAGGACCGGCGCAGTGTCAGCGTCGGTCCTGGGGAGCTGCAGGCAGGAGTTTTTAGGCAAATCTTCGGCCTAGTCCGCGGCATCGGGCCTCACGGACTAGGCCGAAGCCGCGGACTAGGCCAAAGCTGCATAAAAACTCTTGCCCGCAGCTCCTCAGGACCGGCGCGGTGAAAAAAAAATCTAAAAAAATCGATTTGCTTAAATTTTGAATCGATTTGACCTCTCAACTCGATTCAAGATTTAAATCTATTTTTTCCCCAGCCCTAGTCTTGACTAAGGTGTTGGTGGTGGGAAATTTATCTGGTAATTTTTGTATTATTATTTGATATTTTTGTGTAATTAAAGTTCCCTTACTCATAAGCTGCATGGTCCTTAGTAATAACTTTAGGTGAAGTTCTTTATCACCTTCTTTTTTGTACTTCTCATCCAACATCAGTGCCTGACCTCACACATGCTCTTCTGGAAGAATGGTCAAACATTCCCATAGACACACTCGTAGACCTTGTGGACAGCGTTCCCAAAAGAGTTGAAGCTGTTATAGCTGCAAAGGGTGGGCCAACTCAATAATGAACCCTACGGACTCATGCCCCGTACACACGGTCGGACATTGATCGGACATTCCGACAACAAAATCCTAGGATTTTTTCAGACGGATGTTGTCTCAAACATGTTTTGCGTACACACGGTCGCACAAAGTTGTCGGAATTTCCGATCGCCAACCACGCGGTCACGTACACCACGTACAACGAGACTAGAAAAGGCCAGTTCAGAACCAAGCGCGGCACCCTTTGGGCTCCTTTTGCTAATCTCGTGTTAGTAAAAGTTTGGTGAGAGACGATTCGCGCTTTTTCAGACTCATGGTTTTCAGATCGTTTTCTGCAGTTCAGTTTGTGCTTGTAGAGTTCGTGCTGTGCGGGGGCTTGGTGTTGGGGTCCTGACCTTGACACAAGTCCAGTCCATGAACAGGGTGGGGAGGAGTTCATGGACCAAGAATTGGTTGCTTCAGCGTGACCAGTTCTCTCATATGCCTTTGCTCCGTGAGATCCGTGAGAATAATCCTGATGATTTCAGGAACTTTCTCCGGATGACGGACCCCGTATTTCACCGTTTGTTGGCTTCGCTGACCCCCTATATCAGCAGGCAGGATACCTGCATGAGGCAAGCCATCACTCCGGGGCAGAGGCTCGTCGCTACCCTGCAGGACCACAAGTTCTCGACAGGCATCTCCCCCCAGGCTCTGGGTATCATTATCCCAGAGACCTGTTCTGCCATCATCCAGGTCCTGCAGAAGCTGTATATGAAGGTAAGATTTATCCTTTAATATCACATTTTATTGTATTTAATGTTTGCTAATATATTGTATTTCTTTCCTCATTCCCTAATTACCATGATTGTAATATGCTGTGAATGTCCCCTTTGTCCTCATGCATGCTGGATTTTTATGTCCTTCATACATATTTGCCTTCACTTACCTCCCCAGCATGGTCTCCTGCCCCTATATTCACCTCATGTAGTCACTTAACAATGTATTTTATCAGCTCTATAGTAGTGCTTTACCCCAAACACCCCCTAAAATGTTTAGAAATCTGATTTGTGCTTTAATTTCAGGCAGAGTGCCAGAGGCTTTTTTTGTAGTGTCCCCAAATCATTTTTATTAACCCTCCCTCCCCCCAACTGCTAAGTCAGCTGATCCCAATTCTCTATCTATCCTCAATCATCTATCTGCTGACTTTGCCAAACTCATACACACTATACCCACCTTTTTTGTGGTCAGATTTATGGATGAATTCCCCAAATCAGGTAGTGCAAGGGCCTGCCGGTATACTTTCAAATGGTACTGGTTAAAGTTTTTGTATCCTATTATTATCTTGATAGGTAATAGCAGAATGTCCAAATGTGCTCAAATGTGTACAGTGTGTATTTATATCTTTGTATTATGACACTTCTTACCTGTCCAGTGGGCTGCCAATAGTGTAACTAAGGAGGGGCTGTTCCAAGTAATACCCATTATTTAGGCATTCATCTCTCAATGAAGTGAAGAGGGTTACCTGTCCAAGATTCCCCCCCCCCTATAATGTTAGAAATGGCCCATGAGAGGGGGGGGGGAATATGATAGGTGTACCTTATACTTTGGTGTTGTAAAATTCCCCTTAATAAATGTTATCTGGATGTTGGCCAAGAATGTTTGTGTCTAATCTGCTTTCCATGTTTATGTACAAAAATACTACTTTTTTTTGTTTTCCTCAACAGTTTCCTTCCACGCCACAGGAATGGCAGACTGTGGCCTCCCACTTTGCCCAGCGGTGGGACTTTCCTAACTGCGGAAGGACAATTGATGGGAAACACGTCCACATCGTCCCACCACCCAACTCGGGGTCGTACTATTATAATTACAAGGGGTTCAATAGTATTGTGGTGTTGGCGGTGGTGTCGGCTAATTACGACTTCCTGTATGTGGACGTGGGGAAGAATGGCCGGATGTCCGATAGTGGAGTCATCGCCCAGACGGAGTTTTACAGGCGTCTCCAGAATGGCAGCTTGGACTTGCCACCTCCAGAAGAGAATGTGGAAGGACTCCCATTCGTCTTTGTTGCGGATGAAGCATTTGCGCTGGGGGACCATCTTGTGCGGCCATTCCCGATGAGGACCATCACCCCGGAACAGAGGGTTTTTAATTACCGGCAGGCCAGAGCCAGAAGAGTGGTGGAGAACACATTTGGAATCCTGGCCAGCCGGTTCCGCCTATTTCTGACACCCATCCATATGGCGGAGTATAAACTTAATCATATAATCCTGGTGTGCTGTGTTCTACATAACTTTTTACGCCAACATTCTGCCAACTATGCTGGCTCAGTTGGGCCTGAGGCCGGAATGATACATGAAACAACCCTGACGGTGCTTGAAAGTGACCGTCCTGGCTTGCCCTCCCTGAGTGCCCATGATGTCCGGTTAAGATACCTTGAGTTCTTTGCAGGTAGGGGGGCCATCAATATGCCAGCAAATTTGTGAAGCCTTTATCAAATAAAAAACAAAAAAAAGCAAATCTTTGTTGACATTTACTGCTTGTGTTTCTTTTAGCTGACCCTGACAGAAATGTGGGGAGTCCTGAAAATGGCATGATTGTGTAACCTTACAAAGCACTGTTGGGTGTTATTTACTAAAGGCAAAGACACTTTGCACTACAAGTGCTCTTGAAACTGCACTGAAACTGCACTTGTAGTGCAAAGAGGATTTGCCCTCAGGAAATAACCCCCATTTTCACAGAAAGCAGCATTTACATCACCACAAAAGTGTTGTGGCGTTGAGATAATAATCCACACATTCTTGATTAACAATCTTTTTAATACCTGCACAATCACATGTGCATTTAGAAAAGGTTTTTAAAACAAATCAACATGTTTGTTGTATAACAATTTTTGGGGTAGCATTATAAAAAAGATAAATGTCCATTTAAGATAAAACAGGCATGTGTAAAACCAACAAGAAAGACACAAATCTAGAACTTACAAAGTTCACATTTGGTAGAACTTGAAGGCAATATCATACATGAGAATTTAGGAACTGTGTTTGATATTGCGTTCAGATGGGGTGAAGTTACCCCAGGAAAAGCCAAATTTGGAAGATGCACACAAATTTACCAATGTCAACATGTGATAGCTGCCATCACGAGGGGTCAAGGGACGTGTTTTGGGGGAGAAACCCCTTCCTCTCAGCTACTTTATTAATGAGGAAGAGGTTGCACCCCCCAAAACGCGTCCATTGATCTTCTGTGATGGCAGATAGCCCATGTTGGCACACTGTTTGCATCCTCCAAATTTGGCTTTTCGAAAAATCGCTAAAACATTTTTAACATTGTAGCACACAAAAAAACAAAGGGATTTGGAGGGGTTTTAAACTCGCCCCAAAACATCAATGATGTTTTTATTTATTTTAATAACATCATTGATGTTTTTCTTGAGGTTTTCCAACTGTAAATTATAGTCTATGATCTCCCTGATCAGGATCTGGGCACTTTCTGATGTGAAAGGATCTGGATCCATAACATCACGATCACCTAAAAAGAGAGAAACCAAAAAAAAACAGGTATCAAAAATATGCCGGCATCCATCTCTTACCTGAGCATGTGGTCGCAGACACTCACCTGATGTGGTGACAATTTCCACCACATCTTCCTCCTCCTGCTTTTCTTGGGTTGGAGGGATTTCCCCTTCTTCCAGAGGTGGGGGGTCTGTGGTCTCCTCGGATGAGGGGTGTCCTCCGAGTTTTTTCTCCCCTATGTAAAACAAAAATGGTATACTTAGCACACAGATATTTGATGGCAGAACTATAAATAGGAAACATTGCTTGGAAGTGGGGTACAATTGTCTATTTTGGCAGAGTTCCAAAATGTAGCATTTTCAGTGTCCTTTGTCAAGCTGCAATACTTTACCTGTTTGGTACAAGCTTCACAGATGGAGACCCCCTATAGTATACACTGGAGCACCTGTGTGGCCCCCCTAATAAAAATGGTGTTCTGGGGGTCCCACACTAGTGCTCCAGTGTCCAGATGTGAAAACAGCTGCTCAGTGTCCTCTCCTTACACAGAATCTAGTTTGCATTTCATTCTAGTAACAAAGCCATCTACACAACCAAATTAGTTTCATACAAGTAGGGCGTAAAAAATGTGGCCAAATGCATATGGCCAAAACAATGGTGTTTTATAGGCCGAAAGAAAAATGTGCCCATGAACATGAAAGTTGCCATTTAAAAATGTACACTTGTAAGAAAAGCACATGGAGCAGCACAAACGCAATAAACATAAAGAATAGGAAAACAGGACAACTACTTACTTTTTTGCAGCACTCTCCAGATCTTCCTGTACTGCTCGTGTTCTCTTAATTTGAGGTCCGTGACCACCATTTTCTGAGCTGATCTGAGCTGAAATGCCGGTGCAGACTCTTGACCACTTTCGCCATCATCTTGGCCTTTCTGACATTGGGGTTGGGGTAAGGTCCATACTTCCCATCATAGTCTGCCTTCTTCAGGATGTCCACCATCTCCAACATCTCCCCAAAGGACATATTTGAGGCCTTAAATCGTCTCCTTCTGGATCGGGACGTTTCCGGCTCCGGGCTTTCCTCCTCCTCGTTGCTATAATTAGCACACACCTGCTGTGTATCCGCCATGTGCTCTTCCCCCACTGCACCGAACGAAAAGGGGCGGGAAATAGACTAGAAAGAACATCAGGGGCGGGCGGAGTTACACGCATGCGCAGTGTGTATAAAGCGTAACACGCGTGCGTATTACATATGATCTGTGAGCGGAGGAAGGAGCATCGGAGGCGCCGATCGTGATAACGAAGGTAAGATCTAAACTTGGGCCTATACAGCTTCGAAATTGAAGCCTAAATTGTAACAAGATTAGGAGAGTTTGGCCTGACCTTAGGGTTTGTCTTGTGTTGTGTCTTGCAGAGAAAATGGATGGCTTCAATGACCACAACTTCCTCCCCCTGTTCATAGACAAATGCAGGGAGCTGCCCTGTCTGTGGCAGGTGAGACACCCCCAATACAACAATAAACAAAAGAGGCAGGCAGCGCTGGAGAAACTGCTGGAGTTGGTGAAGCCGGTGGTCCCCACAGCAACCATCCCCTATTTAAAAGCCAAAATTGGTGGCCTGAGGAGCACATATCTTAGGGAGCGCAAGAAGGTCACAGATTCCCAGAGGTCCGGAGCTGCAGCAGATGACATTTATGTCCCCAGGCTGTGGTACTATGAGAGACTGCGATTTCTGTCAGACCAGACTGAAGTCAGGGAATCCCTCTCCACTTTTCCTTCCACTCTTCCTTCCACCCCAGCTGAGGCTTCCGATGTCCAACCTGGGCCTTCCAGCCAGGAAGAAGTGGAGGAGCCCAGCTGGAGTCAGGTATAGCATTCTTCTACAGATTTCTGGTCAATAAATAAATGATGTTTACTAGATGTTATTATTGATCACTAATTGCTGATTGAAAAAAGTGTTTTACATATCACTAGACAGTAGTGGGCACCCAAAATTGGGACAAGAATGAAAAATGCTGGGCTCAGAATGATAATCTGTTATATTTGTTAACATTCAATTTGCAACAGTCAGGAGGTGACAATTGTGTGTGATTGATGACTAAAAAACGATGTCCCTTTTTCATACACAGGAAGACCTCAGCCAGGAGGAGGCTGTGGAATGTGGCAGCCAGGAGAAGCCTGGGACAAGTCGCAGCCTGACTGAATCGCAGGTTCCTCCCCTCCGCCTTCCATACAAAAGAGCGAGGAAGGCGACTCGCATGCAGGATTCTGCACTCAGGCTTATTCAGGAGGCTTCTGCGTCCCTCCGAGCCTTACCCACTCCTGAAGAGGCCTTTGCCTGCATGGCTGCCACCAAACTGCAGGGCATGCAGGAGGGTCAACGCAAACTATGTGAGGACCTGCTTTATAAAGTCCTAAGTAAGGGGGTGAGTGGGGAACTAACACCCAAGACCGACGTCATTGAGTTGGACCATCCTCCTCCTCCTGCTGCCACAACTCCACCACCAGAGCCACAGCGTGGAAGGAAGCGTGGAAGGAAGACCAGAGAGTGATGGTCCTGGGTTCAGTCTGGTCTGACAAAAGATGCAGTCTCTCGTATGACCACAGCCTGGGGACACAGATGTCATCTGCTGCTTTCCGGATCTCTGGGAAATCTGGACCAGACTGCCCTCCCTTAGATATGGACTCCTCAGGCCACCAATTTTGCTTGAAAATAGTTGATGTGTGCCCTGGGGGTCCAAGGTTTCACCCACTTCTGATGTTTCTCCAGCGTTGCCTCCCTCTTTGTTAATTTGTGAGCCCTTAATAAAGGATTTTTTTGGGAAAATTATACTCTCCTATGTGTGTTTTCATTCAAAAAGGACAGTTTGTTGGTGACGATTCAGGTACATTTCTAAAGTACAATGTGAAATTAACAAGAGACAACAACACCAAACAATCTCCTACAGATTAAATAATACAAGATATCAATGGTGTTGTGGTAACTTGATACACAAAACACACACAAAAATATTCTGGAGTAAAACTAAAAATACAATAAAACAAAGATCAGCCTTGAAAAAAAGACAAACCAAAAAAAAAAAATAATCTGCCTTAAAAACAAAACAAAAAATTACAACACGGGGGCGTGGCTTGGCGCGCGGCTTGGATGGCAGCACATTAGAGGAGCTCCGTCAGACACACAGCCTGTTAGCCTGACACCCTTCACAAGAACCCTCCATGCCAGCCAGGAAGCCACACGGCACCCCGCACACTCGTTCCCGCAAAGGGCTGACGAATTCCACAGCCAGGAATATCGTGGATTTGTTGAGACAAAAGTCGGAGGCTGAGAACGGCAAGGCCGAACCCAAGATGGCGCCGACGCAGCAGGCAGAGCTCCACGAGGAAGACTTCAGCGGTGAGTCAGACGTTAATGAGGACATGAACAGGGGGAAATCAAGACTCCATAAACCCCTAACATACGCAGATATGTCCGGTTTTACTGCCGAAATCAAATCGGCCTTTTCAGCCGCAATAACCGATCTCAAAACCAATCTGGTTGTCCTCACTGAAAAGCTAGCAGCGGCGGAACATGCGGGGAAACAGAGAGATAAGGCCCTGGACAGAATGGATAGGATTGCGGTGTCCCATACCCAACACTTTATAGACGTAAACAGACACCTGGAAGACCTCGACAACAGAGGCAGGAGGAACAATATTAGGGTGAGGGGGATCCCTGAAACAGTGGAGGCAGACCAAATAGCCCCAGCTCTACAGAGGGTCTTTAACAGCCTACTGGAAAGGCAAGAGGAGACTGTGATTGATTTCATTAGGGCACACAGAGCGCTTAGGCCTAGAGGCCCTGACACTGCACCACCCCGGGACATCATTTGCTGCTTGCAAAGCTTTCAATTAAAGGAGGACATAATGCGCAAAGCGAGGAGGAATGAGAGGATCATTTTCAATGGAGAAACCATAATGCTATTCCAAGATCTGTCCCAGATTACACTCAAAAACCGCAGGGCCTTGCGCCCACTCCTGGACAAACTCCGTGAAAAAGACCTCAGGTACACCTGGCGCTTCCCCTTTGCCCTCATTGTGGCGACAAATGGGCACCAGCACATCCTACGCACCCCATCGGACCTCCCTGATTTCTGTGCAGGACTTGGCCTTGACCCAGTGGACTTGCCGGATTGGTATGCTGAGTTTGCCCTACCACCACACAACAGGAGCCCATCCAGATCGCCATTTTCCACACCTGAAAAAAGGTCGTCCAAAAAAATGAAGTCAAGCAAAGCAGGAAGTTCCAAATTCAACACACCGAATCCAAGAGCTCTTTGGGACTGTGAACACGCAGAGGATTAATGCCAAGCTGTTCAGCCTATGATCCTCCACATCGCTCTGACCAACTGCTTTGACGTCAAAGGGAGTTATTCTTGCCCAATTTAACATACATTTTTTCATTTTTCATTTTGTTAAATTTTTACTGACTTCCATGTTCTCATAGCAGACATAGGCGTGCTTATTGCACAAATCTCGTACCACAATTGTTTGCCATGACGTTTAGGCATTAGTCTGAGTTTCTGCAGTTTTGTGACCCCCACGGCGGGGGGCGCCGGCTTAGTTGTGACACTTTAGAGGTGGCGAGCGGCTGGGTCCTCGCGCCGTGAGGGTGCAAATGACAACGGGACCTCTTGGATCCCTTGGGCGGGCCCGGTGAGGCACCCTTATTCTACAGGGTGAATTAATATATATTTTACTTCAGTTAAGAGAAGTATATCTTTTTCTAGTTACAGGCTGTGTGTTCGTTGGAGGTTGGTTATGCCAGATATTCCCTTCACAAGTTTTCTGTTCAAGCTTAAAGGCTTATTCTGTTTGATTTACACACCAGGCAGCCACCTCCCCCTACCCCCGCAAGTGGTCTGCCACTGCTTTAAGCTTTGCAGACGCACTACAGTTCTCTAGATAGGGCTCTATCTAGAGGTTGAACCTAATCCTTATTATACTCGCTCCTCTTCCCACCTTCACCTCCTTGCTTTCCTGCTTCCTGCTCTTTTTCTTCTTTTCTGTTTCCTTCTCCCCCTTTCCCCTCCACCCCCTTCTTTTTTTTTTTTTTTTTTTTGATTGTCACTTATTCTGGGGGGTGTCACCACCCACGTACTCGACCTTAAGATCGCCTTAACTGACCACCGATATCTCTTTTTCAGACCAAGGTTTCGCACCGCTCCTGAGTCTACACCATGGCTTACTCTCTTCTGGGGCGCAACCCCACAGTAATATCCCACAATGTGCGGGGATTGAATACCCCAGAGAAGAGAACTACATTACTAAGGGAAATTAAAAAAGGTAAGCCACATTTTGTACTACTACAGGAAACCCACTTTAAGACTGGTCATGTACCCAGGCTCACTGACTCGAACTTTACAAAGGTTTTTCACGCCACAAATAACTTAGCTAAAACTAAAGGTGTTTCAATACTGGTCAGTAAAAATGCACCTTTCGACCTGACGGACCAACTGATAGACCCTGAAGGCAGATACATTTTTTTGAAAGGACACTACAGTGGAACGCCCATCACAATAGCAAATGTGTACTTCCCAAACTCAGCCCATTTGCCTTTTTGTAAACAGATGACCCATAAGCTGCAGGAGTTTGCCAAGGGGTGTCTAATATTGGGAGGAGACTTCAACATCCCTTTGAATCCCCTGACAGACACCTCCAATGGCAACACTAACATTAGGTACCAAACCTTGAAAGGTATTAAATCCCTTCTCCATAAGCTGGGACTGGTAGACTCCTGGAGATTCCTTAACCCACAGGGACGTGACTATACGTTTTATTCGGCTCCCCACAAAAAATACACAAGGATAGATTATCTGTTTATAACTCAAAAAGACCTTCCTGTTCTCACTGAGGCCTGCATAGGCACACAATCCTTTTCTGACCACGCTCCAGTAGCAGTAACGTTAGACTTGACATGAGCCCCAAAAAAGACCCAGATTTGGAGACTTAACTCCTCGATACTCTCGGACCCCACTCACCTACCCAAACTCAAAGAGGCCCTGTCAAATTTTTTCGCCCAGAACAACACTCCAGGGATGGACCCACTAATGATTTGGGAGGCTCACAAATGTACACTAAGAGGGGAACTGATCTCGTTGGGTGCCAGAAGGAAAAAGGAGAGAGAAAGGGAAATCAAAAATCTAATAAGCCGTATCCATAAGCTAGAATCCCTACACAAACAATCTCTTGCAGTGGATACTGCCACAGAATTGCTAGTAGCCAGGAAACAACTTCAGACACTTTTTGATGCTAAAGCCAAACGTTTTTTATTTTTTAGGAAAAAAATATACTATGAGGGGGGCAACAAACCGGGCAAAACATTGGCAAGGGCGTTACGAGTACACACCCAAAACAATAACATCACAGGCATAAGACAGAAAAAAAATGGGACACTAGATGTCACCACAGAGGAGATTGCTAAACATTTTCACACATTTTATTCAAAGCTCTACAATTTACCGCCACAACACAAGCAACCGGGTATGGACGGTAATAGATCACAAGTAATAGAAGACTATCTTAGCAAGAGTGGTCTTCCGTCTCTTGACACCACGGAAGCTAACACCCTTGAAGACACAATAACCACGGCTGAAATTAGAATGGCCATTAAGAATTTGAAACTAGGCAAGAGTCCTGGCCCAGATGGGTACACGGCCATTTACTACAAAACTTTTACAGACCTCTTGACAGACCCTCTAACGGCGGCCTTGAATGCCCTGTCCGAACCCAGAGCCACCACCCCAGACTTACTTTCAGCCTACATAACAGTAATACCGAAGACAGGTAAGGACCCCTCCGATTGTGCCAGCTACCGCCCTATTTCCTTACTGAATCTGGACGTAAAAATTTTCGCGAGGATACTGGCTGACAGGCTGAGACCCTTTCTCCAAAAAATAATTGGCCCGGAACAGGTAGGTTTCATGCCCGAACGTGAAGCCAAAGACAATGTCACCAAAGCCCTCCTACTGATTCACCAAATGGGGTCCAGCGGGTCTGGAGGCCTTCTCCTATCCACGGATGCGGAGAAGGCTTTCGACCGCGTGGCTTGGGACTACATGCTATCCACTTGTAAACATATTGGATTGGGTGATAAGATGTTGGCCCGGATCTCCGCACTCTATCATAACCCTTCGGCTAGATTGAAAATAAACGGCACCCTTTCGGACCGGGTACATATAGCGAATGGAACAAGACAGGGCTGTCCCCTTTCACCACTCTTATTCATTTTAACACTAGAGCCATTTATTAGACAGGTCAATGCAAATAATTCAATCGGGGGATTTCAGGTGGGGGGGCGGGAGTTCAAGGTTGCCGCCTATGCCGATGATTTGTTATTTTTCATATCTAGACCCCACACCACCCTCCCTAATCTTATGAAAACCTTTGAACATTATAGCTACGTCTCTAATCTAAAGATAAACTATTCCAAATCTGAAGCCATGAACATTTCCCTCCCCAACCACTCACTCTCTTCAGTGATAGAAAACTCACCCTTTAAATGGGACCACAAAAAACTGAAATATTTGGGGGTGTTTTTAACACCTCAACTATCGATAATTTACGAACAAAATTTTCCCCCCCTCTTAAAATCTATTGAAACGGACTTACACAAATGGCACTCTGGAACCTTCTCTTGGTTTGGAAGGGCAGCTATCATTAAAATGATGGTCCTCCCCAGACTCCTTTATCTGATGCGCACTTTACCGATTAAAATACCGTCCAACATGTTCAAGACACTGAGAACCATGTTTTTGAAATTCATATGGGCACAAAAAAGTCAGAGAATCAAACTTGAAACTCTGCAGAAAGCGAAGACATTGGGAGGGTTGGGAGTACCCAACTTACAGGGCTACTACAAAGCATCTCACGTAACAAGGGTCATTGACTGGCACTGTCACAGAGATTCCAAGGACTGGGTGAAACTGGAAATGGCCCTTCAGGCCCTCCCTCTCACCTTTGTGCCTTGGCGACCATGGCTCTCATACTCTGACGACCTAAAGCAACATCCCTTAACGGGTACCACTCTGAAAGTGATTCATGAGATACCCGCCGACACAGGAGTCACATCCGCCTTAGGCCCACTTACCCCACTGAGGGATAACCCAGATTTCATCCCAGGGGTAGGCA
The DNA here is from genome assembly GCF_042186555.1 of Aquarana catesbeiana. Lineage (NCBI taxonomy): Eukaryota > Metazoa > Chordata > Amphibia > Anura > Ranidae > Aquarana > Aquarana catesbeiana. The sequence goes on from NC_133326.1 coordinate 702,339,067, forward strand.
ACCCCCACCTCAGATCCTCTCTTAGTGACGGACCTCTTTTAGCAAGAGATTGTTACCACCAAGCCAAAATGAAAGACTTTCAGACACTTAAACGAGATGACAATGTGACTGACTTACCCTTTTGGACCTACCTCCAAGTTAGAAGTTATGTAAGCACTAATAACAAGGGGGGAGACTTCACCAGACCTTTGACGGACTTCGAGTCGGTGTGCCTTAGGGGAGAGCCAATACGTGGGGCCACTTCAATTATTTACGCGTGGCTACAGAACACGAAAACATCCATGGATGACAGACTCAGAGAGCGGTGGTCGGAAGCCTTACAGGTAAACATAACCCCGAATCAGTGGAGGAACGCTTGCATCTTAGCACATAAGTGCTCTATCAGCACCAAGGTACAAGAGACAGCTTTCAAACTCTTAACTCAGTGGTACCTAACTCCAACAAAATTAAATAAGATGTTTCCCCAGGCTTCAGATCGTTGCTGGAGGTGTATGGGAGATAGTGGAACTTTACTACACATTTGGTGGCATTGCCCCCTGATTACCCATTTTTGGGACAGTGTACGAGAATACATCAAAAAAATCACTGAGACTACCCTACCTTTAGACGCAGCCTGTTGCCTGCTGCATATTTCGAGCTGGCCTCTGAAAAGATACAAGCGTTCGCTCACAAAACATTTATTGAATGCGGCCAAGTCCCTCATCCCAATTTATTGGAAATCAACTCATGTACCAACAACAAAGGAATGGCTAAACAGGGTCACAGAATTTTATGAAATGGAAGACACTTTGGCGCAAGCAAACGAACAAGTTGAAAAATTTCTTGACACTTGGCGCCCATGGAACGAGTTTAAATACTCCCAAGCATTCTCTGACATTGCTGGTGCTCAGATTGAGGAGATAAGCTAACTTAGTTATAGATATGGCCTAACAGTGGATCTGTACTGGATTACACACTTGGTCGACGTGGGTGGTCGAGGTCAACTAGGATCATTCAGGATCATTCACCTTTCCTTTTTTTTTTTTTTTTTTTTTTTTTTTTTCTTTCTCTTTGTATACTATAATTCTTGAATATACACAAATCTCACTTTCATACCCCACATAGAGTTTTGGTTTCCGTTCACCCTCCTTTCACTTATTACTTTATCTTTCCCCCTATTTTCATCTCTCTGCACTATTCAGAGGGTCAATCGTAATATCGAATATAATATTATTATAGGCCTAGGCAAAAGGGGTTGTGACATTGAACAGGCTTACTCCAGAACTGATGAGGTTTATGTAAACGACACAACCGATATTACACTGTTTAATTTTTTTTTGATTGTTCTGAATCAACATTGCATAAACAAATGTAAACTGAGGCCTTTTTACTGAAATTTCTGCCTGAGCAGAAACACTTTTATTTGTTTTTGTACTCTCTGATCTGTATTGTATACTTATTATTTCTGTAATAAACTTCTTTAATGGAAAAAAAATTACAACACAAAAAAAATGTTGTCAGATGTGACAAATCTAAATATATTAAGGGAATCCCGCTAAATAATAAAGAAAGAAGTTTGTGAGAGGTCTGTATGAATATGAGCAGCAAAACTACTTAATTCTTCTCACATTATAAAGAAGAAGAGAGCGCGCTGTATTAAACCATTTTTAACATTGCACCGTGACTAAAGTGTTGTATCCATTGCGAAGTTTACCAGACCAAGCTGTTCCATCTCAGAATTTCCTCTGAGCATGCGTGGCACTTTGTGCGCCGGAACAGGCCACACACGGTCAGAATTGACGCGATCGGATTTTGTTGTCGGAAAATTTTATAGCCTGCTCTCAAACTTTGTGTGTCGGAAAATCCAATGGAAAATGTCCGATGGAGCCCACACACGGTCAGAATGTCCGACAACATGCTCCAATCGGACATTTTCCATTGGAAAATCCGACCGTGTGTACAGGGCATAAGACTGGGATGCCATTAAAGTTCATTTGTGTGTAAAGGCAGACATCCCCATACTTTTGACAATATAGTGTATGTGGATGACACTACAACAGTATCTTACAACGCACACAGTGGCCGCATAGTCACATAAAGGAGGTGGCATGCTTAGGCCAGCTTGGCCTACACAAACTAGTCTGGTAATAGTAAACCTGTCATGGTAAAAACCAGCAAGGCTTCCATTGGTGACATTTCTCTTTGGCTACCATGCTCAACTTCTTGCACTGACCCAGAACAAAAATTCAGTTCAGGAATTGTCTATACTTACCACGGGCTCATTATGGGTCACCAAAGCATTGCAGCCAGGGACAGCCAAGAAAGTAGCAGCCCCTATAGTTGTCTTATTTAAGGTTTCTCTTCATCTCATACCTCCTCCCTAGTTTCTATTTCAAGTGATGACTCAGTCCAGCTTGTGTAACTTATTAGAGAGTGAGTTAGGCAGCCACAACGCTGGTGAATGGAGATAAAGCCACAGCAGTAAATTGGTTGGTTGTGGTAGAGCCTCTGTGAGATAACAAGACCATTACCCATTAGTACAGTGTAGGAACATTCTCTTATAGTTATCTGAAGCTGACACATAATACCTCTGCATAGTTTTTAAGAGATGCTTGGTGGTGTATAGGGTTTCGTTGTTAAAACACTAGAGAGAGTTTTCAACATTGATGGATCTTTTTGAAGGTAAATTCTACTTTTCTTATTGGTTACAAATTTGCTGTAAATTTTGAAATGGGGATGGGAAGGTCAGCAGAAAGGATGACACTATCTGAGCCTCCTGAGTATTCATACATGCATATGTTCCTTCTATCTGCAGAGACAGCAATTTGGGAAATGGGCCATGGCGATTTATGAATTCTGAGACCGTTCACATTCTGGACCAGGAGAATCCAAAAACGCATAGTCCCTGATTGGCGCTTTCCGCTGGTTTTCCAAGTGCTTTGTTTGTTGCTGCTTTGAGGTTCTCCAGCCTGTGTGGTAGGTAAGAGACTAAGGGAAAGTTGTCATGAACCATATATGTGGGCTGCCAGGTTCCTGCAGGGGGCTTTTTCAAGTTTTTTATTTATTTTATTTAAACTTTTTTTTTTTTTTTAACCTAACTTTAGTGCAATCAGAAGGGGGTTGATAAGCTGTAAGTTGTAATAGCATAGTGCAGATGACAGGTTCTTTTTAAGGAGACATCAGGGGTTTATTAGAAGCTGACCAAGCTTTGCTCTTTCTGCTTCTTCCCTGGGAAGAGTGAGCAGGGTTTGATCTCTCTGAACCTGAAAGTACCCAGATGTGAGCACTTCTGGGTTCACAGCTGTCAAATTTAACATTGGAGACTAGCAAATGGGTCTTCGCTGACCTACTGTGCCTCTCCCTCCCGGGAACTCAACATGGAGATCCCAGAAGGCACCCAGGTGAGAGAGAGGTACACCAAGGACACATGAAGGGGAGGATAAATGGGGTACAGTAGGTGACCGCGATATTGTGTCAATCTCGCCGCACTTCTCGGCGAGATTTGACACCTACGAGCCCCGTCGCAGGGGCCAGCGCCGAGATGGCTCACTCATCGCGAAAGGAAAACTTTGTTTTCCTTCCGCGATGAGTGACAGGCAGTGCTGACAGCTGTCTGGTATGAATCCTGAGGCGGGAACACCGCGCCAAATTTTAAATGAAAAAACCGGCGTGGGTTCCCCCCTCGGAGGCATACCAGGCCCTTAGGTCTGGCATGGATTGTAAGGGGAACCCCCTATGCCGAAAAATCGGCGTGGGGGTCCCCCCCAAATCCATACCAGACCCTTATCCGAGCATGCAGCCCGGCCGGCCAGGAAAGGGGGTGGGGACGAGCGAGCGGCCCCCCCCCCTCCTGAGCCGTACCAGGCCGCATGCCCTCAACATGGGGGGGTGGGTGCCTTGGGGGAGGGGGGCGCCCTGCGGCCCCCCCACCCCAAAGCACCTTGTCCCCATGTTGATGAGGACAAGGGCCTCTTCCCGACAACCCTGGCCGTTGGTTGTCGGGGTCTGCGGGCGGGGGGCTTATCGGAATCCGGGAGCCCCCCTTAATAAGGGGGCCCCCAGATCCCGGCCCCCCACCCTGTGTGAATGAGTTTGGGGTACATGGTACCCCTACCCATTCACCTAGGGAAAAGTGTCAATGTAAAAAAAAACACACTACACAGGTTTTAAGAATAATTTATTAGTCAGCTCCGGGGGTCTTCTTCCGACTTCGGGGGGTCCCCTTCCGACTTCTCCCGGTGTTCGGCCTCTTCTCCCGGGCCCCACCGCTATCTTCTTCCAGCTCTATTGCCAGCGAGGGGCCCGGTCTGCTGCCGCTGTCTTGTCGCCGCTGTCTTGTCGCCGCTGTCTTGTCGCCGCTGTCTCGCCGCCGCTGTCTTGCCGCTTCTTCTCTTCTTTTCTTCTTCCCCGATGTTGACACGACGCTCTCTCCGACTTGAATGCTGTGTGCGAGCTGCGGAGCCATTAATTTAAGGGGGCGTGACCCCAGAGTCCCTGCGCATGCTGGGACCATGACGTCGTAAGGGGGCGGGGTTACCGCCTATATAAATGGCTCCGCAGCTCGCACACAGCATTCGAGTCGGAGAGAGCGTCGTGTCAACATCGGGGAAGAAGAAAAGAAGAGAAGAAGCGGCAAGACAGCGGCGGCGAGACAGCGGCGACAAGACAGCGGCAGCAGACCGGGCCCCTCGCTGGCAATAGAGCTGGAAGAAGATAGCGGTGGGGCCCGGGAGAAGAGGCCGAACACCGGGAGAAGAGGCCGAACACCGGGAGAAGTCGGAAGGGGACCCCCCGAAGTCGGAAGAAGACCCCCGGAGCTGACTAATAAATTATTCTTAAAACCTGTGTAGTGTGTTTTTTTTTACATTGACACTTTTCCCTAGGTGAATGGGTAGGGGTACCATGTACCCCAAACTCATTCACACAGGGTGGGGGGCCGGGATCTGGGGGCCCCCTTATTAAGGGGGGCTCCCGGATTCCGATAAGCCCCCCGCCCGCAGACCCCGACAACCAACGGCCAGGGTTGTCGGGAAGAGGCCCTTGTCCTCATCAACATGGGGACAAGGTGCTTTGGGGTGGGGGGGCCGCAGGGCGCCCCCCTCCCCCAAGGCACCCACCCCCCCATGTTGAGGGCATGCGGCCTGGTACAGCTCAGGAGGGGGGGGGGCGCTCGCTCGTCCCCACCCCCTTTCCTGGCCGGCCGGGCTGCATGCTCGGATAAGGGTCTGGTATGGATTTGGGGGGGACCCCCACGCCGATTTTTCGGCATAGGGGGTTCCCCTTACAATCCATGCCAGACCTAAGGGCCTGGTATGCCTCCGAGGGGGGAACCCACGCCGGTTTTTTCATTTAAAATTTGGCGCGGTGTTCCCGCCTCAGGATTCATACCAGACAGCTGTCAGCACTGCCTGTCACTCATCGCGGAAGGAAAACAAAGTTTTCCTTTCCCGATGAGCGAGCCAGCGCGACATTCACAGTACCCTGTCGCCGAGAACCAGCGCGATGGTATCGCGCTGGAAACACAATCTCGCGGTCAGGTACTGTAGGTGTCACCTTCTCCTACATGCAGAAAGGCTCTGTAAAGCCATTTCTACTACAAAGATGGCAACCAAAATTAAAAATGCATATTTTGACGCAAATGGTTACTCATTCCAGGCCACGCCCATGCCCACGCCTTTTTAAATGTGAAAAAAATATAAAAATCTACGTGTAACAGGAGGTAGTGACGTGTAAGGTATGGATGAGTGATGAATAATGGATAACCTGGACTGAGGACAAGGTCAACCCTTGTAAACCCTGTTCCTGGATTGAGGGTAAGATCAACCCTTGAAAGCCCTGTACCTGGAATGAGGACAAGGTCAACCCTTGTTCCCCCTGTATCTGGAATAAGGATACAATCAACCCTTGTACCCCCTGTATCTGGGATAAGGATACAATCAACCCTTGTACCCCCTGTATCTGCTAAGGATACGATCAACTCTTGTACCCCCTGAACCTGGAATGGTGGTAAGTAGTATAGTAGTCCCAAAAAACAGCTATCTCTGTTGGAGAGCGACAATGATCCTTCTGCACTCTGCCCACTCCTCCCATCCTGCTGCCCAATCACAGAAGCCTTGGCATTATGGGAACATGTTCACAAAATACAAAGGCTCCTGTGAATGGGCAGCAGAGGGGAGGGACGGTCATAGCTGTTCTGTGCATTTCTCTTCTCTCAGGTCCCCAGAGTGTCTCCTAGCAGAGGAATAAACCTGTCAAATGTAAATAATAGAGATAAGCCCAAGAGATATCATGCAGCTCCTTGGACCTAACTCATAGTGTAAAGTGTGTATGTGCGTATGGGGAAATGGCACTGCCTGTCACCTGAAGAGTAATTCTCTCCAGTAGCTTACTCCTCCAAGTGAGTGTACACAAAGTAAGTGATTTATTACTATAGAGAAAATGATCCGTCACCTAAAGGGCGACTCCGCAAAGTGAGTCACTCTTCCTAGGGAAGTATGCAAATGGGTGACTTGTACCTGTCCCCGTGATCACTTTTACAAAGAAAGTAAAAAGTGTATATTTAGCCTATAATCTATATTGAATAACGTACTAATATGACTATATTTCTTGTATATATTATTTATATCCAACACCTACTGAGGTGTTCGTGCCAAAGGTGATATTAATCTCATTAATTCATCTGATATAAACAATATTCATTCATAGAGATACATATTTGTGCAAATTCATATGTGATGAATTAACGAAGCATAGTCCATTAAGAAAGTGTATCAAAAAATAAAAAGTAATTGATAATAATGATGATTGTTGGGAAAACTAATAAATAAAGTCCAGGCTTTGTTAGTGCAAAAAAATATTAAAAATGCAGATAAAAAGTGACTTGTGCTTTTCCAAAGTGACTCGTGCCTGGATTTATCCACCAATGTGCAAAATGAATCAAGTGACTTCCGTGTTCCCCTTCAGTTCCCCACTCACCAGATTCTAGCACCCCTGCAGGGGTAAGAAGTGTACACTAGGTATACTGGCTGTATCCGGAATGGGCACCTACCCCTTTAGCTCGACGGACGCTGGTGTATTTGAATCCCTCACCCCTTCCCGGGGTGGGTCACTCTCGCTGAAATGCTCGCTTCTTCCGTGGCATAAACAAAGGATATCCTCATAAAACAAACAGACGGAACTCCATAGTGTAAATCCGAATGGTTATTTATTAAAAACTTCTTAACCACTTCCGGACCGCCCAACGTCGTTATACGTCGGTACTTTGAAGAGGAGTATCATCGTTATGGCAGAAGCTAGCTACCATAACCCTGGTATCCTCTTCTTCAGCGGGCGGTCTGCTTCAAGATAAAAGTGGTCTTTGTGGCGGATTCGCCGCAAGATCACTTTTATTGGCGGCGGGAGAGGGGTCCCTCCCCGCCGCGCTTCGGTGCCCTCCGCAGCTTACTGGAGCCATCAGTAGCGTCGGAGATGATCGGATCCTCTCCCTAGCCTGACATGGAGATGAGTGAGGGGAAGATGGCACCCACCAGTCTCCATATCATTGCAGGGCGGAAGCGACGTCAAAACACCACTTCCGCCCATAGCTCTTAAAGGGCCATTATTTTTATTTTTTTTTAAATGACATAATTTTTTTTTCTATTATTGCATTTTAGTGTAAATATGAGATCTGAAGTCTTTTTGACCCCAGATCTCATATTCCACTTCCCTACCGCACATAGTCAAATGACGTCCTTGACTTTGTGCAGTGATATCTGAATGATGCCTGCAGTTAGAGGCATCATTCAGATATCATTATTTCCCGCCGGCGACTCTGTGCACCATAAGAATGATCATAGCGGCAGTTCCACCGCTTGATTGTTCTTATAGGCAATAGGAGGGAACTTCCCCCTTCCCGCCGCCATCCGCCCCCCCCCCCTCGCGGCGCCATCCGGTGCTTCTCCAGGCTCTCCCGTGCCATCGGGGGCCCGGAGAAAGAATCGGCCGGCGCTGGATGACTACGATAGAGATTTCTGGTGACCAGATGGTCACCAGTCAGCTCTATGACTGTCGGAGGCTCGGGCGCAATGTTATGATGTCACGCCCAGGTTCCCGGATGTCAACAAAGCCACAATCGCGGCTGTCAGCATGAAATCTGTGAATTTTTTTTTTGCCAATCTCATGCTTTCCAGCCTGGAGGAGAGATGTGGGGTATTATTGACCCCGCATCTATCCATAAAGAGGACCTGTCACATAGATTCCTATTACAAGGGATGTTGTAATAGGAATAAAAGTGATCAAAAAAATAAAAATGAAAAAAAAGGGTAAAAATAAAAAAATTAAGTAAAATAAAAATAGTAATAAAAAATATTTTAAAACGCCCCTGTCCCCGGTAGCTCGCGTTCAGAAACGAACGCACGCGCAAATCCCGCCCACATATGTAAACGCCATTCAAACCACACATCGCCGCATGCGTTAGAGCATGTGCAACAATTCTAGCACTAGACCTCCTCTGTAACTCTAAACTGGTAACCTGTAAAAGTTTTCAAAGCGTCGCCTATGGAGATTTTTAAGTAATGAAGTTTGGCGCCATTCCATGAGCGTGCGCAATTTTCAAGCATGACATGTTAGGTATCTATTTACTTGGCATAACATAATTCACATTATACAAAAAAATTGGGCTAACTTTACTGTCTTGTTATTTTTTAATTCATGAAACCGTTTTTTTCCCAAAAAAAAAGGTGTTTGAAAAATTATTGTGCAAATACCGTGCGAGATAAAAAGTTGCAATGACCGCCATTTTATTCCCCAGGGTGTCTGCTAAAAAAACATATATAATGTTTAGGGGTTCTGAGTAATTTTCTAGCAAAAAAATGATGATTTTTACATGTAGGAGAGAAGTGCCAGAATAGGCCCGGTATGGAAGTGGTTAAGAGGTCCTGTCATACTTTTTTTCTATTACAAGGGATGTTTACATTCCTTGTAATAGGAATAAAAGTAACTTACATTTAAAAACACGAAATTCAGTGATAAAAACGAATACCTCCGGTCTCAGCCGTGACCAGGAAGTAACAACACCTGGCTCCTCCCTGACGCGTTGCGTCACTGCTCATGTGACTTTCTCAAAGGGTCTGTTTTTGTATATATGTTTCTCAATGTTTAATATATGTTTTTATTATAGATGTACATTGTCTTCTATAAGGAACCTCCCCTGAAGAAAGGACAAGTTCCTGAAACGCGTCGGGCATAATTTTCACTTAGGAGACAATATTCATTCCATTTGCGTCGTTTTCTGTACATTCTGATATTGTTCTTAAACAGTCAAGAGTGCAATGTTTATGCAGATATTGGCTTTTTACAATATTTAACAAATGACAATTTGTTATAAAATTATTATTTGATTGCGTACTACTATCCAAGTTGCCCTTAAAATCCCAATCCTCTTTGGGTGACCCCCTTTCTTCACATATTAAACAAGACAATGATGCTTCTAAACCTTGTCTATGTAAGTGTAAACCTATATAATGTAAGTGTAAATATACATGGAGATTAAACCATATTGCTATACCCATATATATGTTTTAATGTTGACATATATTTCTATTTTGTCCTATATACCCTTTTTTAGAATAAAAATGTCTCTAACTTACACCCACCCCTGAGGAAGGAGGTATATTTACTCCGAAACGCGTCGGTTTGCAAGAATACTTCTGAAACTGTGTACATACATGTAAAAATGTCTGTTATGCATTCTGTATAGTATTTGTTATATTGCTACTGTTTTTAAATTTTGAAATGTAATAAATTACATTGGTATTAATATTTTGTAATATTTTCTCCAAGTGCCTTAAAAGTCCACCATTAGGGGGTCCATTGTTTGATTGTTTAGTCTATGTGAAGAACTGGCACTGGCTGAGAGGTCATGGAAGAAACATAGAGTGTCTAGCTAGGACTGAATTAATGTGCACTCAACAGGAGCGGAGGATAGAGGAAGATACCAAGTTACAAAAGTAGACATCTTGTAGTGGCCCCAACCCACCACCAGAAGTCAGCATATGTTAGAAAAATAATAATCTGATTCAGTTCAATAAAGCAACGGACAAAAAATACATAAGGGTAGGACAGAACAAATAGTGATCACAACTTCATTACAACGCCCGACAGAGGGTCTAACCCTTCTTCCGTGTCCAAAGCTAAGAATTTTTTTTTTAACTGTGGAGCAAATACAAATCTTGTTTACCAGCTCCACGCATTTGTAATAACGTAAGACCGACCATTCAGATTCTTCCACAATCCCACATTTTTCTTTTTTCTAAGGAACCAGCCAGTTGTTGTGTTTTGCACAAGTAGAATTGTGTGTTTTTATAGCAGTAACTTCTATTGTTCCATGTCCCCAAGGCATTAGCAGACAGGAAATTGATAAGCCTTTTATAGTTCAGGGTCTGTGTGCAGCTTCATTGAGGGAAGCTTTGCTGGAACAGAAAGTGTTTCTCTCAGAAACCGATCACCATGCAGCTTTGGACAGAATAATGAAGGTATGTCTCCGTTTATTCTCAAAATAAAACAGTTTTAGGGGGATTACGTAAGGTGTTGTCCATAGCATATCTTCCTTGATGGGGGGGACGGTCACCTAGTCGGATCTGCAAGGCCAATACAGATGTATAGTATTACTAAACCTCTGCATTAAAAGACACGTGCAGGTCTATCTTTGAATAATAATGCTCAACTCATGTTTCTTTTTATTTAGAACAAGCTTATTTTTTTTTTTCCGTGAAAAGCTCCAAAGTACTGTTTTTGAGCTTCCAGTCTGTATTTTGATCAGTGCATGTCTTATCATGGTCACTGCTAGCCTCCAGGGCCATCTTTAATGCAGGGCAAAAGGCTGCCCTGAGCAGGGCCGTCTTTAACCACTTCAGCCCCGAAAAGATTTACCCCTTCCTGGCCAGAGCACTTTTTACAATTTGGCACTGCGTCACTTTAACTGCTAATTGCGCGGCCATGCAATGCTGTACCCAAACGAAATTTGCGTCCTTTTCTTCCCACAAATAGAGCTTTCTTTTGATGCTATTTGATCGCCTCTGCGGTTTTTATTTTTTGCGCTATAAAAACGGAAAAAGACCGAAAATTTTGAAAAAAAAATGATATTTTCTACTTTTTGTTAACCACTTCAGCCCCCGAAGGATTTACCCCCTTCCTGACCGGAGCACTTTTTACAATTTGGCACTGCATCGCTTTAACTGCTAATTGCGCGGTCATGCAATGCTGTACCCAAACGAAATTTGCGTCCTTTTCTTCCCACAAATAGAGCTTTCTTTTGATGCTATTTGATCGCCTCTGCAGTTTTTATTTTTTGCGCTATAAATGGAAAAAGACCGAAAATTTTGAAAAAAAAATGATATTTTCTACTTTTTGTTCTAAAAAAAAATCCAGTAAACTCAATTTTAGTCATACATTTAGGCCAAAATGTATTCAGCCACATGTCTTTGGTAAAAAAAATGTCAATAAGTGTATATTTATTGGTTTGCGCAAAAGTTATAGCGCCTAAAAACTAGGGTACATTTTCTGGAATTTACACAGCCTTAAATTTATGACTGCCTATGTCGTTTCTTGAGGTGCTAAAATGGCAGGGCAGTACAAAACCCCCACAAATGACCCCATTTTTGAAAGTAGACACCCCAAAGAAATTGCTGAGAGGCATGTTGAGCCCATTGAATATTCATTTTTTTGTCCCAAGTGATTGAATAATGACAAAAAAAAACTTACAAAAAGTTGTCACTAAATGATATATTGCTCACACAGCCCATGGGCATATGTGGAATTGCACCCCAAAATACATTTAGCTGCTTCTCCTGAGTATGGGGATACCACATGTGTGGGACTTTTTGGGAGCCTAGCCGCGTACGGGGCCCCGAAAACCAATCACTGCCTTCAGGATTTCTAAGGGCGTAAATTTTTGATTTTACTCCTCACTACCTATCACAGTTTTGAAGGCCATAAAATGCCCAGATGGCATAAAACCCCCCCAAATGACCCCATTTTGGAAAGTAGACACCCCAAGCTATTTGCTTTGAGGCATGTTGAGTCCATGGAATATTTTATATTTTGACACAAGTTGCGGGAAAGTGACAATTTTTTTTTTTTTTGCACAAAGTTGTCACTAAATGATATATTGCTCACACAGGCCATGGGCATATGTGGAATTGCACCCCAAAATACATTTAGCTGCTTCTCCTAAGTATGGGGATACCACATGTGTGGGACTTTTTAGGAGCCTAGCCGCGTACGGGGCCCCGAAAACCAATCACCGCCTTCAGGATTTCTAAGGGTGTAAATTTTTGATTTCACTCTTCACTGCCTGTCACAGTTTCGGAGGCCATGGAATGCCCAGGTGGAACAACCCCCCCCAAATGACCCCATTTTGGAAAGTAGACACCCCAAGCTATTTGCTGAGAGGCATGGTGAGTATTTTGCAGCTCTCATTTGTTTTTGAAAATTAAGAAAGACAAGAATTTTTTTTTTTTCTTTTTTCAATTTTCAAAACTTTATGACAAAAAGTGAGGTCTGCAAAATACTCACTATACCTCTCAGCAAATAGCTTGGGGTGTCTACTTTCCAAAATGGGGTCATTTGGGGGGGGGGTTTGCCACCTGGGCATTCTATGGCCTCCGAAACTGTGATAGGCAGTGAAGAGTGAAATAAAAAATTTACGCCCTTAGAAAGCCTGAAGGCGGTGTTTGGTTTTCGGGGTCCCGTGTGCGGCTAGGCTCCCAAAACGTCCCACACATGAAGTATACCCATACTCAGGAGAAGCAACCGAATGTATTTTGGGGTGTAATTTCACATATTCCCATGGCATGTTTGAGCAATATATCATTTAGTGACAACTTTGTGCAAAAAAAAAAAAAAAAAAATTGTCTCTTTCCCGCAACTTGTGTCACAATATAAAATATTCCATGGACTCGACATGCCTCTCAGCAAATAGCTTGGGGTGTCTGCTTTCCAAAATGGGGTCATTTGGGTGGGTCTTGAACTGTCCTGGCATTTTATGCACAACATTTAAAAGCTTATGTCACACATCACCCACTCTTCTAACCACTTGAAGACAAAGCCCTTTATAACACTTTTTGATTACATGAAAAAATTATTTTTTTTTGCAAGAAAATTACTTTGAACCCCCAAACATTATATATTTTTTTAAAGCAAATGCCCTACAGATTAAAATGGTGGGTGTTTCATTTTTTTTTTTCACACAGTATTTGTGCAGCGATTTTTCAGACGCATTTTTTGGGGAAAAAACACACTTTTTTAAATTTTAATGCACTAAAACACACTATATTGCCCAAATGTTTGATGAAATAAAAAAGATGATCTTAGGCCGAGTACATGGATACCAAACATGACATGCTTTAAAATTGCGCACAAACATGCAGTGGCAACAAAATTAATACATTTTTAAAAGCCTTTACAGGTTACCAGTTTAGATTTACAGAGGAGGTCTACTGCTAAAATTACTGCACTCGATCTGACCTTCGCGGTGATACCTCACATGCCTGGTGCAATTGCTGTTTACATTTGACGCCAGACCGATGCTTGCGTTCGCCTTTGCGCGAGAGCAGGGGGGGACATGGGTGCTTTTTTTTTTTTTTTCTTCCTCTTTATTTTTTTTTTTTGCTTTTTTATCTTATTTTTAAACTGTTGCTTTCATTTTTTTTTAAATCATTTTTATTGTTATCTTAGGGAATGTAAATATCCCCTATGATAGCAATAGGTAGTGACAGGTACTCTTTTTTGAAAAAACTGGGGTCTATTAGACCCTAGATCTCTCCTCTGCCCTCAAAGCATCTGACCACACCGAGATCGGTGTGATAAAATGCTTTCCCAATTTCCCAATGGCGCTGTTTACATCCGGCAAAATCTAAGTCATGAAATGCTCGTAGCTTCCGGTATCTTAGGCCATAGAGATGTTTGGAGCCATTCTGGAATCTGATCAGCTCTATGGTCAGCTGGCTGAATCACCGGCTGCATTCTCAGGTTCCCTGTTGAGACAGAAGAGCCAGAGAAAAACACAGAAGACGGTGGGGGGGCATTCCCTCCCACTGCTTGTAAAAGCAGTCTAGAGGCTAATTAGCCGCTAGGATTGCTTTTACATGAAAGCTGACCGCTGGTTGAAAAGAATGATACCAAGATGATACCTAAACCTGCAGGCATCATTCTGGTATAACCACTCAAAGTCATGAATGGCGTACCTGAAGACAAAAAAATGGTTAACAATAAAGCACAGTAAACGGTAAAGTATAAAAAATTGCATACCTGAAAAGCAAACTTGATAAAACATAATAACAATAAAACATTGCAGAATAGAATACAGTAAAAAAGAGCAGAATAGAGAGAGAGAGAGAACAATAAAACGACAACTATTTTTTTTATTTTATATTTTTGTTTGTGGTTTTTTTTTTTTTACACTTTTTTTTGTAACTGTAACTTTTATAACTGTAACTGGTTCCAGGTTCGGGACTCTGAAAATGCGATGGCATCTTGGGAGACCCTGTGAAAGTGTGCCTAGTCTGTGGAATGCTGTACCCTACACTAATACTCAACTAGTGCATGGTAGCGTTCAAAACATTCACCAATGCAAAGACCAGGATTGTCAGGACAGGAGGGACAATAATAGCGGGTGTCACGCCTATATCCGCGCTTGCTGCAGACACAACATCTTTTTTGGGGGGGTTCGTTGGGTAGGGGTACTCGGGAGGACATAAAGAAAATGCCTCTCATGCAGCCGACTGCATTTGGTTGGGGATGTGAATGGGAGAAGTACGGGCGCTGCAGAAGCGGTGGGTTCCCAATTAGGATTGGCGAATGCAGCAGGAAGGGAATTATGGGCACGATGGGCCTGTGTTTGTCTTTTTGGTGGCAGCGGGACACTACTTGTGCTTGCCACCTCACCAGCTTGAACTGCACTTATGGGACTCGCCACATCACCAAGTGATCGATCGATACTGCACTTGGGTGGGCTGGGCTGGGCCGGGCGGAGGGGCAAAACCCAGGTGCTAACAGGTATCTGGGCTGATCCCGATAACACTGCGTTTTTGGGAACCCTAAACTGCTGGGGACGCTAGTATAGATCTGATCGGATCAGATATTGATGCGTTCAGATACTATACCACTAAGGGAGGTGTACGGTGCGTGCGTGGGTGTTAGCGCTACTGGCGCTAACCTGACGCTGCTTGGGGCTGGTGCTTGCCAGTTCACCAAAACGCTACCAAAAAAACTGTTAGCGATCGCAGGGATCAGGCCTGACTCTGCGAACGCTGCAGTTATGCGTTTAGTGTTTTGTAAGTGACAGTGATCGATCGATATTGCACTTGGGTGGGCTGGGCTGGGCCGGGCAGAGAGGAAAAACGCAGGTGCTAGCAGGTATCTGGGCTGATCCCGCTAACAGTGCATTTTTGGGAACCCTAAACTGCTGGAGACGCTAGTATAGATCTGATCGGATCAGATATTGATCCGTTCAGATACTATACCACTAAGGGAGGCGTATGCTGCGTGCGTGGGTGTTAGCGGTACTTGCGCTAATCTGACGCTGCCTGGGGCGACGCATATCACCGCCGGGCGATCAGGGGGCTAAACATTTATTCAGTAATAAACGGCGGGTGCCCTGACACTATAAAAAATAAACAAACTAACCAGCGTCAACCGTAACGGTTATACGGTGATCAGTGGTGAAAGGGTTAACTAGGGGGAAATCAAGGGGTTAAAACCTTTATTAGATAGTATATGGGGGTCCCTGTCGCTATAAAACGCTGACGGCGAACCTAAATATTTACGTCCATAACTAGCGTCACCAGTGACACTAATACAGCGATCAGAAAAATGATCGCTTAGCGACACTGGTGACGGGGGGTGATCAAGGGGTTAAAACTTTATTAGGGGGGGTTAGGGGGGTACCCTAGACCTAAAGGGGGCTAACCCTAACTGCCCTACCACTTCTAACTGTCACAAACTGACACCAATGTAATCAGAAAAAAAAAAAAACTGCTTGGTGTCAGTGTGACGGGGGGGGGGGGATCGGGGATGTAAAGTATGCCTGGCATGTTCTACTGTGTGTGTGTTTGTGCACACACTCAGATGTCTTCTCTCCTCGGCGCCGGAACAGAAACTGCCGAGGAGAGATGACATCACATCCCCTGCCTCTGTGTACTACACAGAGGCAGGGGACGATTCTCATTGGCTGGGAGCGATCGCGAGGGGGGGGGGCACAAATGGATGGCCTCCCCCTCATCACTGAACGCTCCCAGACCAAAGCCGACCGCCTCAGGCACCTGGAGGGGGTCCGATCGGAACCCCCGCCTGTGGGAAGGCAATCACGTACCAGGTACGTGATTTTGCCTGCCTGTGCCATTCTGCAGACGTATATCTGCGTTAGGCGGTCGGCAAGTGGTTAAAAAAAAATCTAATAAACTCAAATTTTAGTCATACATTTAGGCCAAAATGTATTCGGACACATGTCTTTGGTAAAAAAATGTCAATAACCGTATATTTATTGGTTTGCGCAAAAGTTATAGCGTCTACAAACTAGGGTACATTTTCTGGAATTTACACAGCTTTTAGTTTATGACTGCCTATGTCATTTCTTGAGGTGCTAAAATGGCAGGGCAGTACAAACCCCCTCCAAATGAAACCATTTTGGAAAGTAGACACCCCAAGGAAATTGCTGAGAGGCATGTTGAGCCCATTGAATATTCATTTTTTTGTCCCAAGTGATTGAATAATGACAAAAAGAAAAAAGAAAAGAAAAATTAACAAAAGGTTGTCACTAAATGATATATTGCTCACACAGGCCATGGGCATATGTGGAATTGCACCCCAAAATACATTTAGCTGCTTCTCCTGAGTACGGGGATACCACATGTGTGTGACTTTTTGGCAGCCTAGCCGCATATGGGGCCCCGAAAACCAAGCACCGCCTTCAGGATTCCTAAGGGCGTAAATTTTTGATTTCACTCCTCACTACCTATCACAGTTTTGAAGGCCATAAAATGCCAAGATGACACAAACCCCCCAAATGACCCCATTTTGGAAAGTAGACACCCCAAGCTATTTGCTTTGAGGCATGTTGAGTCCATGGAATATTTTATATTTTGACACAAGTTGCGGGAAAATGACAAACTTTTTTTTTTTTTGCACAAAGTTGTCACTAAATGATAGATTGCTCAAACATGCTATGGGCATATGTGGAATTACACCCCAAAATACATTCTGCGGCTTCTCCTGAGTATGGGGATACCACATGTGTGGGACTTTTTGGGAGCCTAGCTTCATACGGGGCCCAAAATCCAAGCACCGCCTTCAGGATTTCTAAGTAAATTTTTGATTTCACTCCTCACTACCTATTAGTTTCGAAGGCCATAAAATGCCAAGATAGCACAACCCCCCCCAAAAATGACCCCATTTTGGAAAGTAGACACCCCAAGCTATTTGCTGAGAGGCATGGTGAGTATTTTGCAGCTCTCATTTGTTTTTGAGAATGAAGAAAGTCAAGGCTCGTTGGGTAGGGGTACTTGGGGTACTTGGGAGGACATAAATAAAATGCCTCTCATGCAGCTGGCTTACTGCATTTGGTTGGGGAAGGTGAGGTGGAGCACCGTCTGGATACAGAAGGACTCTGACGATCTCTTCCTGGAATTTAAGGAAGGATCCAGTCCGTCCTGAAGCTCTGTATAGCACATAAGCGTTCAGCAAAGCCAATTGAAATAAGTATACAGACACTTTTTTGTACCAGCGTCTGGCCTTACGGGCAACTAGGTACGACGCCAACAACTGGTCGTTGAGGTCCACCCCTCCCATATTTTGGTTATATTCGTGGACACAGAGGGGTTTCTCCACAACACCAGTCGTCATAGTAATTTGGACCGTCGTGTCTGCATGAAGGGAGGTAAGAACGAAAACATTCTTATTGTCCCTCCACTTCATAGCGAGCAAATTATTACACCGCAAGCAGGCTCTCTCCCCCAGCCTAAGACGGGAATCTACAAGCCGCTGGGGAAAGCCCCGGCGATTAGATCGCACGGTGCCACATGCTCCAATTTGATGATCAAAAAGGTGACTAAAAAGTGGCACGCTCGTGTAATAATTGTCCACGTACAAGTGGTACCCCTTTCCGAATAAGGGTGACCCCAAGTCCCACACAATCTTGCCAGCGCTTCCTATGTAGTCAGGGCAGTTTGTCGGCTCTACGTGACTATCTTTGCCCTCGTAAACCATAAAACTACATGTATAGCCTGTGGCCCTGTCACAGAGCTTATACATCTTGACTCCGTATCTGGCATGCTTGCTGGGAAGGTACTGTTTGAATGACAAGCGGCCAGAAAATGTAATCAGGGACTCATCAATGCAGACAACTTGATGGGGAGTAAAAACGTTGGTTGAAGTGGTTTACGAGGGGCCGAATTTTGTAGAGCTGATCGTATTCAGGGTCTCCACGAGGACGACAGAGTTTATGTTGTTGAAGTGCATGAACCGCAAAATCTGCTCGTATCGTGCCCTGGCCATGGAGGCAGAGAACACGGGCATATGGTAAATTGGGTCAGTGGACCAATATTTATTTATTTATTTATTTCAGGTACTTATATAGCGCTGTCAATTTACGCAGCGCTTTACATATACATTATACATTCACATCAGTCCCTACACCCTCAAGGAGCTTACAATCTAAGGTCCTTAACTCACATTCATACATAATAGGGCCAATTTAGACAGGATCCAATTAACCTACCAGCATGTCTTTGGAGTGTGGGAGGAAACCGGAGTACCCGGAGGAAACCCACGCAGACACAGGGAGAACATGCAAACTCCATGGTCGGGATTCGAACCAGCGACCCTTCTTACTGCTAGGCGAGAGTGCTACCCACTACACCACTGTGCCGCCCATAGATTTTAGCAAATGGCTGCAATATAGCAAAGAGTGAAAAATTTAAGGGGGTCTAAATACTTTCTGTTTTCAATATGACCGCCACTCTTTTTATTTATGCCCATGTTGAGGGAAAGGCCCAGAAAGATCTTAAATTCGGAGACCGTAATTGGTCTCCAATCTCTGGCAAGGGAGGACTGGGGATTAGTGGCGATGTGTTGACCAGCGTACAAATTGTTTTGGTCCACAATAGATCTATAGAGATCTTCGGCGAAAAGCAGCGAATAAAAATCCAGTGGTGTAAAATCAACTGTTTCCACCTGAATTCCGGGTTGGCCAGTGAATGGGGGAAGTACGGGTGCTGCAGAAGTGGTGGGTTCCCAATTCGGATTGGAGAATGCAGCAGCAGCGGGCATGACGGGCCTGTGTTCGTCTTCTTGGTGGCAGCGGGACACTACTTGTGCTTGCCACCTCGCCAGCTTGAACTGCACTTATGGGACTCACCACGTCACCAAGTGTTACTGCAGTGCTGGATGTACGACCAGGGTGTACCAGGCCGCTGGTGCTTGCCAGTTCACCAGAAGGAATAGCGGCAGTAATACTGCTCTGCTCCATACGAGAGCCCTGCGGTTCCTGCACCTCAACAACAGCAGAAGAAGTTTGGGGTCCGGTACGCCTGACCTTGGCAGGGACCAAAACTCCATCGTCAGAGCTATCTGTTATGGAGCCGCTGTCCTCTACAGGATCGTATTCGGAGCTTGAATCTGACAGATGAGTGACTTCCTCTTCACTATCTGTCATGCTCAGAAACATGTAGGCCTCTTAACTAGTGTACCCTCGATTTGCCATTTTGGGCTCTAAATTTAGGGGTACACTAGTGAGACACCACAGGCAAAAAAGCTCCTGACTGTCAGCGACTGTATCAAAACGCTACCAAAAAACTGTTAGCGATCGCAGGGATCAGGCCTGACTCTGCAAACGCTGCAGTTATGTGTGCTTAGTGTTTTGTAAGTGTCAGTGATCGATTGATACTGCACTTGGGTGGGCTGGGCTGGGCTGGGCCGAGAGGCAAAACACAGGTGCTAGCAGGTATCTGGGCTGATCCCGCTAACACTGCGTTTTTGGGAACCCTAAACTGCTGGGGACGCTAGTATAGATCTGATCGGATCAGATATTGATCCGTTCAGATACTATAGCACTAAGGGAGGTGTATGCTGCATGCGTGGGTGTTAGCGGTTTTGGCGCTAACCTGACGCTGCCTGGGGCGACACAGACCTTATCTGACCCTAAAAACTTAACTTATATCACCGCCGGGCAATTAAGGGGTTAAACCTTTATAAGGTAATAAACAGCGGGTGCCCTCTAACTATAATAAACAAACTAACTAACCAGCGTCACCCGTAACAGTTATACGGTGATCACTGGTGAAAGGGTTAACTAGGGGGCAATCAGGGGGTAAAACCTTTATTAGGTAGTATATGGGGGTCCCTGTCGCTATAAAACACTGACAGCGAACCTATATACTTACCTCCCTAACTAGCGTCACCTGTGTCACTAATACAGCGATCAGATAAACGATCGCTTAGTGACACTGGCGACGGGGGGTGATCACGGGGTTAAAACTTTATTAGGGGGCGTTAGGGGGTACCCTAGACCTAAAGGGGGCTAACCCTAACTGCCCTACCACTTATAACTGTCACAAACTGACACCAATGCAATAATCAGAAAAAAAAAACTGCTATTGGTGTCACTGTGACAGGGGGTACAGGGGGGTGATCAGGGGGTGACTGGGGGGCTGATGGGGGGGGGTGAAAAGTGTGCCTGTGTGTTCTACTGTTAGTGTAGTGTTGTGCAAACTTACTTGGATGTCTTCTCTCCTCGGCGTCGGAACGAAAAGACCGGCTCGAGGAGAGATGACATCACTTCCTCCGCTTCTGTTTACATTACAGAAGCCAAGGAAGCATCTCATTCGCCAGGAGCTATCGCGAGGGGGGGCCATGAATGAGTGGCCTCCCCCTCACCTCTGATTGTCTGACGATAATCCGACCGCCGCTGGCACCGGGGTGGGGGGGGGTCCGATCGGACCCCCCCACCCGAGGGAAGGCAAGGACTTATATATAAGTCCTTTTGCCTGCCCGTACATCGTCGTGTGGTGGTCTGCAACTGGTTAATAGTAATTGGACCCTGGGCAAAAATTTTCTTGGCCCCCCCCATGCAATTTCACTCTCCACCTGCTCTGAAACATACAATAAATAGCAGCTAGACTTAAAATCAGTTTACTGTATCAGATCAGGTAGCAATTGCGATTGGTTGCCAGCAGTTACAGTGTATCATTACTGCTTACTGACTGGTTGCTAGAGGTTACAGCACACATTACGGCTCACTGATTAGTTGCTAGAGGTTACAGCAAATGATTTCTGCTTGTTAATTGGTTGCTAGAGATTACTGTACAGTAATACTGCTCACCGATTGCTAGAGGTTACAGCACATCATCTCCTCACTGCAGGGGGGCATGATATACATATGAATGCCGCCTTTATTTAATATCAATTCCGCCGACCGCAGCTATTTACTTAGTAATGCCGCCGCTATTTACATATGAATGCCGGTTATATGACGCAGGTGTAGGAAGAATAGCAGAGATATATTTGTTTAGGAGATGTGTTTGAGTTTTGTGAAAAATTCCGCCTCCATCTTAGCAGTACTGCCCATTATTACTAAATACGCCCCTTCTGTAGGCATTCGCTCCTCACACGCGTCCATCATGAAGTAATCCGCCTCTTGCAGAGTTACATGAGCATCGGGAGCGCATGGCACAATGTTGGCTATTGTGCGCAGGCACCGTCTACAGCTAATCGTAAATTCCGATGTTCGGCGGCTCCGTACTGCGCAAGCGCAGTACCGGGCAGGCATTATTCGACAGGCACTGCCCAATATTACAAAACGCCCCTTCTGTAGGCATCCGCTGCTCACACGCGGCGATCAAGAACAAATCCGCCCCTTGCAGAGTTGCACGAGCATCGAGAGTGTGTGGTACGCTGTTGGCTATTTGCGCAGGCGCCGTGTACAGCTGACCGTAAATTCCAATGTTTGGCAGAACTGTAGCTGCTGCGCTGCTGGGGGACACAGATCGCTCTGTAAGGAGGGCTCTGCTGCCGCCAGGGACAGTGAAGTAAGGCGGGCTCTGTTGCTTGGTGACACAGATTGCTCTGTAAGGAGGGCTCCGCTGCTACCAGCTGCTGGGGACACTGAAGTAAGGAGGGCTCTGTTGCTGGGGGACACAGATCTGTAAGGAGGGCTCCACTGCTGGGGGACACCAGATGTAAAGGAGGGCTCCGCTGCCAGGGACACCAGATGTAAAGGAGGGCTCCGCTGCCAGGGACACCAGATGTAAAGGAGGGCTCCGCTGCCAGGGACACCAGATGTAAAGGAGGGCTCCGCTGCCAGGGACACCAGATGTAAAGGAGGGCTCCGCTGCCAGGGACACCAGATGTAAAGGAGGGCTCCGCTGCCAGGGACACCAGATGTAAAGGAGGGCTGTGCTGCCAGGGACACCAGATGTAAAGGAGGGCTGTGCTGCCAGGGACACCAGATGTAAAGGAGGGCTGTGCTGCCAGGGACACCAGATGTAAAGGAGGGCTGTGCTGCCAGGGACACCAGATGTAAAGGAGGGCTCCACTGCTGGGGACACCAGATGTAAAGGAGGGCTCCACTGCTGGGGGACACCAGATGTAAAGGAGGGCTCCACTGCTGGGGGACACCAGATGTAAAGGAGGGCTCCACTGCCAGGGACACCAGATGTAAAGGAGGGCTCCACTGCCAGGGACACCAGATGTAAAGGAGGGCTTCGCTGCTGGGGGACATCAGATGTAAAGGAGGGCTCCGCTGCCGGGGACACCAGATGTAAAGGAGGGCATCAAAAACGCACCAAATACGCACTGGAATGCATCAAAAATGCGCATGCAGAAAAGCACCTGGAACACATCCGGACTGCGTTTCTATGAGGTAACAAAACCTTCAGCCTTTAGAACCACTTTCTTTCTTTCTTTCCTTTTTCTGACCATTGTTACATAGTTACATAGTTACATAGTAGGTGAGGTTGAAAAAAGACACAAGTCCATCAAGTCCAACCTATGTGTGTGATTATGTGTCAGTATTACATTACATATCCCTGTATATTGCGGTCATTCAGGTGATTATCTAATAGTTTCTTGAAGCTATGAATGCTCCCCGCTGAGACCACCGCCTGTGGAAGGGAATTCCACATCCTTGCCGCTCTTACAGTAAAGAACCCTCTACGTAGTTTAAGGTTAAACCTCTTTTCTTCTAATTGTAATGAGTGGCCACGAGTCTTATTAAACTCTCTTCTGCAAAAAAGTTTTATCCCTATTGTGGGGTCACCAGTACAGTATTTGTAAATTTAAATCATATCCCCTCTCAAGCGTCTCTTCTCCAGAGAGAATAAGTTCAGTGCTCGCAACCTTTCCTCATAACTAAGATCCTCCAGACCCTTTATTAGCTTTGTTGCCCTTCTTTGTACTCGCTCCATTTCCAGTACGTCCCTCCTGAGGACTGGTGCCCAGAACTGGACAGCATACTCCAGGTGCGGCCGGACCAGAGTCTTGTAGAGCGGGAAAATTATCGTTTTATCTCTGGAGTTGATCCCCCTTTTAATGCATGCCAATATTCTGTTTGCTTTATTAGCAGCAGCTTGGCATTGCATGCCATTGCTGAGCCTATCATCTACTAGGACCCCCAGGTCCTTTTCCATCCTAGATTCCCCCAGAGGTTCTCCCCCCAGTGTATAGATTGCATTCATATTTTTGCCACCCAAATGCATTATTTTACATTTTTCTACATTGAACCTCATTTGCCATGTAGTCGCCCACCCCATTAATTTGTTCAGGTCTTTTTTGCAAGATTTCCACATCCTGCGGAGAAGTTATTGCCCTGCCTAGCTTAGTATCGTCTGCAAATACAGAGATTGAACTGTTTATCCCATCCTCCAGGTCGTTTATGAACAAATTAAATAGGATTGGTCCCAGCACAGAACCCTGGGGAACCCCACTACCCACCCCTGACCATTCTGAGTACTCCCCATTTATCACCACCCTCTGAACACGCTCTTGTAGCCAGTTTTCAATCCATGTACTCACCCTATGGTCCATGCCAACGCACCTTATTTTGTACAGTAAACGTTTATGGGGAACTGTGTCAAATGCTTTTGCAAAATCCAGATACACCACGTCTACGGGCCTTCCTTTATCTAGATGGCAACTCACCTCCTCATAGAAGGTTAATAGATTGGTTTGGCAAGAACGATTCTTCATGAATCCATGCTGATTACTGCTAATGATATCATTCTTATTACTTAAATCTTGTATATAGTCCCTTATCATCCCCTCCAAGAGTTTACATACTATTGATGTTAGGCTAACTGGTCTATAATTCCCAGGGATGTTTTTTGGGCCATTTTTAAATATTGGTGCTACATTGGCTTTTCTCCAATCAGCTGGTACCATTCCAGTCAATAGACTGTCTGTAAAAATTAGGAACAACGGTCTGGCAATCACCTGACTGAGTTCCCTAAGTACCCTCGGATGCAAGCCATCTGGTCCCGGTGATTTATTAATGTTAAGTTTCTCAAGTCTAATTTTAATTCCGTCCTCTGTTAACCATGTAGGTGCTTCCTGTGTTGTGTCATGAGGATAAACACTGCAGTTTTGGTTACTGAAGCCCCCCGATTCACTCGTGAAGACTGAGGAGAAGAATAAATTCAATACCCTTGCCATCTCCCCATCCTTTGTAACCAGATGTCCTTCCTCATTCTTTATGGGGCCAATATGGTCTGTCCTCCCTTTTTTACTGTTTACATACTTAAACAATTTCTTGGGATTTTTTTTGCTCTCCTCCGCTATGTGTCTTTCATGTTCTATCTTAGCCATCCTAATTGCACCCTTACATTTCTTATTGCATTCTTTATAAATTCTGAATGCTGAGGATGATCCCTCAACCTTGTATTTTTTTAAGGCCTTCTCCTTTGCTTTTATATGCATTTTTACATTGGAGTTAAGCCATCCAGGATGTTTGTTCGCTCTTTTAAATTTATTACCCAATGGGATACATTGGCTAATGCCCTTATTTAATATGCTCTTAAAGCAAACCCATCTCTCCTCCGTATTCTTTGTTCCTAATATTTTATCCCAATTTATGCCTTTTAGCAAGGTTTGTAGTTTAGGGAAGTTGGCTCTTTTGAAATTCAGTGTCTTTGTGTTCCCTTCATGTTTCCTATTTGTGTGATTTATACTGAAACTAATTGACCTGTGATCGCTGTTACCTAAATTGCCCCGTATTTCCACATCTGTTATCAGGTCTGTATTGTTGGTAATCAGTAGATCTAGTAATGTTTTATTTCTAGTTGGTGCGTCTACCATCTGACCCATAAAATTGTCCTGCAAGACATTAAGGAACTGGCGAGCCTTAAATGAATGCGCGGTTCCCTCCACCCAGTCTATGTCTGGATAATTAAAATCCCCCATTATGATAACACTTCCCATCCTTGCTGCTAATCCAATTTGTGATAGGAGATCCGTCTCCACTTCCTCCCTCAGGTTAGGGGGCCTATAGCATACTCCCAGTATTATTTTCCCCTTAGCTTCATCCCTTTGGAGCTCTACCCATAAAGATTCCACCTCCTCCCTAGCCCCCTCAGTGATGTCATCTCTCACATTCACTTGTACATTATTCTTGATATATAGGCATACCCCTCCCCCTTTTTTACCCTCTCTATCCTTGCGGTATAGGGTATACCCTTGAATGTTTGCCAGCCAATCATGAGAGCTGTTGAACCAGGTCTCTGAAATTCCCACAAAATCCAAATCCTCTTTGTACAACAGTATCTCTAGTTCACCCATCTTGTCCGCCATGCTCCTGGCATTAGTGAACATGCCACATAGTTTAGACCGGTCGCATATTGTCCTCGTATTGGGTGTTTCAAGATTGCAACTAGGACTTGCTACTATACTCACCTTGTGTTTTTGTGCTTTGGTTAACCTACCACTAATGCCCCCAATACTACCCTCTGGAATATCTTCCGCGCTGGCTATCACTGTCTCTGGACCCTCCCCCCCATCGCCTAGTTTAAAAACCCCTCTAACTTTTTGGCCATCTTCATTCCCAGCAGATCTGCACCCTCCTCATTTAGGTGCAGTCCGTCCCTTCTATAGTACCGGTTACCGACTGAAAAGTCGGCCCAGTCCTCCAGGAACCCAAACCCCTCCTTACTACACCAGCTCTTCAGCCACTTGTTTACTTCCCTAATCTCCCTCTGCCTTTCTGGTGTGGCTCGATGTACCGGTAGTATTCCTGAGAACACTACCTTGGAGGTCCTTTTCCTCAATTTAGCTCCTAAGTCCCTAAAATCGTTCTTTAGGACACTCCATCTGCCTCTGACTTTGTCATTGGTGCCAACGTGCACCATGACAGCCGGGTCTTCCCTAGCCCCTCCCAGTAATCTGTCCACAAGATCCGTGATGTGCCGAACCCGAGCGCCCGGTAGACAACATACTGTTCGGCACTTCAGGTCTTGGTTACAGATTGCCCTCTCTGTCCTTCTAAGAATTGAGTCCCCTTGTGGTTTACAAGTTTAAAGCTTATCCGCTTCTTGCCCCCCTCAGGTACACTATTTTGCACCTTTCGGGGGGAAGGGGTACCTGTTTTTGACAGGTACCCTTCCCCACTTCCCGGGAGACAGCATTGCGGCACCATCCCACAGACGTTCAGCCTCCCTACTCCTTCTTCCGCCGCCGGGCCAGTTAGAAAATGCAGCACGCTTCGCGCATGCGCAGTAGGGAGCCGGCTGCCAGTTTCCCTTACGATGAATGGTGGCAGCGGCAGCACCCATCAGCCGATCCGAAAATCGTCTGGGGTGCCAACATCGCAGGCTTCCTGGACAGGTAAGTGTCAATATAGTAAAAGTCAGCAGCTACAGTATCTGTAGCTGCTGACTTTTAAACCCTGTTTTTTTTTTTTTAAATAATTTCATAGAACTAAGTATTTACACGCCTTGCACATTTAAACCTACTTAAAAACCGCTTCGCAATGACCTTTTTGTCGTTTGATAAATTATATCCTCTTCTAGGAATCGGCCTCGCTATCTTTATCATTGTTTTTTTTTTTTTGTTCCTGTTGTGGACATCATTTTCGCTCTTCCTTTGTTCCCCCCCCCCCGAATTCTCGACTGTGAGCTATCCAAGGGAGAACAATGAAGCTGAGGAGGAAAGCATAGTGTCACGAGGCTTCCGTGCCATTTACAGGAGAAATGACAGACCCGGCATGCCTTTGATACAGAAACGGAACACGTAGCGTGCCGTGAATCAAACGACGGACTGCGCATGCGTCAGTGACGTCATAAAAGATTGCAGGATGGATTGTGAGCAGAATGTACAAGTGAGTGAAGTTTCATAAGGCACCGTTCAGTAGCGTAATCGATGTAGATCACAATGAGCTAAAGTTTAACTAGAGAGTTTACAACCACTTTAAAGCAGAGTTCCACCCAAAAGTGAAACTTCTGCTTATCCGATTCCTCCCCCCCTCCAGTGTCACATTTGGCACCTTTTGGGGGGGGGGAGTGGCTACCTATTTTTTGACAGGTGCCCTGTTCCCACTTCCGTCGGACATCATTGCAGTGAGGTACGTTAGAAGTTCTGCCCCCTCCTCCCTCCTCCTTCCCCTGCTGCCGGGCCAGTAACAGAGCGCAGCATGCTTCGCACATGTACATTAGGGACCCAGCAGTGAAGCCACAGGGCTTCCTTTACCGGCAATGGCAGCGGCAGCACCCAGCATTGGATGGAAGCATCGGCTGGACTGCAGGACAGCTAAGTGTCCTAATATTAAAAGTCCACAGCTACACATATGTGTAGCCAGTGGCATTGCTAGGGGGTGGCTTTTGGGGCTATAGCCCCGAATCTGGGGCCCATAGCCCCGAGTCTCTGCAGGAGTCCCCAAGGGGAGGGAAGGCTCTCTGGGGACCCTGAATTTAAGGGGGAGGCTCTCTGGGGACCCTAAATTTAAGGGGGAGGCTCTCTGGGGACCCTGAATTTAAGGGGGAGGCTCTCTGGGGACCCTGATGTAAAGGGGGGCTCTCTGGGGACCCTGATGTAAAGGGGGGCTCTCTGGGGACCCTGATGTAAAGGGGGGCTCTCTGGGGACCCTGATGTAAAGGGGGGCTCTCTGGGGACCCTGATGTAAAGGGGGGCTCTCTGGGGACCCTGATGTAAAGGGGGGCTCTCTGGGGACCCTGATGTAAAGGGGGGCTCTCTGGGGACCCTGATGTAAAGGGGGCTCTCTGGGGACCCTGATGTAAGGGGGGCTCTCTGGGGACCCTGATGTAAGGGGGGCTCTCTGGGGACCCTGATGAAAGGGGGGCTCTCTGGGGACCCTGATGAAAGGGGGGCTCTCCGGGGACCCTGATGTAAAGGGGGGCTCTCTGGGGACCCTGATGTAAATGGGGGCTCTCCGGGGACCCTGATGTTAGTGGGGGGCTCTCCGGGGACCCTGATGTAAGTGGGGGCTCTCTGGGGACCCTGATGTAAGTGGGGGGGGCTCTCTGGGGATACACACACACACACGTATATTACTGTATATACATGTGTATGCCCACCCAAGCTTATGACTTTCTTTACTACACTGCTATGGGCTCTAGCCCCAGATCTTTTGTAGACCTAGCAACGCCCCTGTGTGTAGCTGCAGACTTTTCATTTTCAGAAAGGGGGAGGGAATATCGCTTTAAAGTCAGTATTTTTTGCTAAAAAATGACTTTGAACCCCCAAACATTAAATATATATTTTTTAAAGCAGAGACCTTAGAGAATAAAATTGCAGTTGTTGCAATTCTTTATGTCATACAGTTTTTCAATTGCTACTTTTTGGGAAAAAGTGAATTAGTGAATTAAAAAAAAAATATACCATGTACTCCAATTTGCTTGTATCATGTGAAAGATGGTGTTACGCAGAGTAAATAGATACCTAACATGTCATACTTTAACTACTTGCGGACCGACCAATGTACGTTGGTAATTTGACGTAGAATACCGGGGTTATGGCAGATAGCTGCCATAACCCCGGTATCCTCTTCAATGGCGGACGGTCCTCTTTCAGATAAAAGGGGTCCCTGTGGCAGATTCGCCGCAAGATCACTTTTATGGGGGGGGGGGGGTCAGTAGTGGCGGAGACGATCGTGTCCTTTCCCATGTGAGGCTGGATGCCGAGTGAGGAAAAGATGGCCCCCGCTTGGCTCTATACCATAGGATGACGGAAGCAACGTCAAATGTAATTTCCGCCCAATGGTCTTAAAGGAGAATTTTTTTTTTTGCAAATTTGGCATTTATTTATTTATTGCATTTAAGTGTAATGCCCTGTGATAGGACCTTGTTGTCGGAAATTCCAATCGTGTGTGGGCTCCATCAATCATTTTCCATCAGAATTTCCGACACACAAAGTTTGAGACCTAGCTATAAAAATTTTCCGACAACAAAATCCGTTGTCGGAAATTCCGATCGTGTGTACACAAATCTGACACACAAAGTGCCACGCATGCTCAAAATAAATAAAGAGATGAAAGCTATTGGCTACTGCCCCGTTTATAGTCCCGACGTACGTGTTTTACGTCACCGCGTTTAGAACGATCGGATTTTCCGACAACTTTGTGTGACCGTGTGTATGCAAGACAAGTTTGAGCCAACATCTGTCGGAAAAAATCCATGGATTTTGTTGTCGGAATGTCAGATCAATGTCCGACCGTGTGTACAGAGCATAAATGTGAGATCTGAGGTCTTTTTGACCCCAGATCTCGCATTTATGAGGTCCTGTCATGCTATTACAAGGGGCAGTGTAAAAATAAAAAGTAAAATAAGAAAAAAAAAAAAATTAAAGCACCCCGTCGCGCTGAGCTCGTGCGCAGGAGCGGACACATTACGTGAGCAGCGCCCGAACATGAAAACGGTGTTCAAGCCACACATGTGAGGTATCGCCACGATTGTTAGAGCGAGAGCAATAATTGTAGCACTAGACCTCCTCTGTAACTCTAAACTGGTAACCTGTAGAAGTTTTTAACCACTTTCGTGCCACCGCACGCCGATGTACATCCCTACTTTGGGAATGGATATCGTTGTTATGGCAACAGCTAGCTGACATAACCCCAGTATCCCCGTCTTTGGCCGGCGGTCCGGTACAAGATTCGCCGCAAGATCACTTTTATCGGAGGCGGGAGAGGGGATCCCCCTGCTGACAGAGGGGTGGTAGATGACAGATGGGTGGGTAGCTGACAGAGAGAGGGTAGCTGACAGAGGAAGGGTAGCTGACAGAGAAGGGGTAGCTGACAGAGGGGGGGATAGCTGACAGAGGGGGGGTAGCTGACAGAGGGGGGGTAGCTGACAGAGGGGGGGGATAGCTGACAGAGGGGGGGATAGCTGACAGAGGGGGGGTAGCTGACAGAGAGGGGATAGCTGACAGAGGGGGGGATAGCTGACAGAGGGGGGGTAGCTGACAGAGGGGGGGTAGCTGACAGAGGGGGGGTAGCTGACAGAGGGGGGGGGATAGCTGACAGAGAGGGGGATAGCTGACAGAGAGGGGGTAGCTGACAGAGAGGAGGTAGCTGACAGAGAAGGGGTAGCTGACAGAGAAGGGGTAGCTGCCAGAGAAGGGGTAGCTGCCAGAGGGAGGGTAGCTGACAGAGAAGGGGTAGCTGACAGAGAAGGGGTAGCTGCCAGAGAAGGGGTAGCTGACAGAGGGAGGGTAGCTGACAGAGAAGGGGTAGCTGACAGAGAAGGGGTAGCTGACAGAGAAGGGGTAGCTGACAGAGAAGGGGTAGCTGACAGAGAAGGGGTAGCTGACAGAGAAGGGGTAGCTGACAGAGGGAGGGTAGCTGACAGAGGGAGGGTAGCTGACAGAGAGGGGGTAGCTGACAGAGGCTCTAATAGGCTTCAAAATAGGGTGGGCTCAGGGCGCAGAGAGTGCGCCCTGATCCCACCCAATTGTGTGACAATAGAGAATCAATTTTCACTATTTTCACATTAACCTTCCTCCCCCGCCAATCAGGAGGCAGGGCGTCAGATCTGTCAGCTGACAGAGGGGGGGTAGTTGACAGAGAGGGGGTAGCTGACAGAGGAGGGGTAGCTGACGGAAGAGGGGTAGCTGACGGAAGAGGGGTAGCTGACGGAGGGGGGGTAGCTGACAGAGGGGGGGTAGCTGACAGAGGGGGGGTAGCTGACAGAGGGGGGGTAGCTGACAGAGGGGGGGTAGCTGACAGAGGGGGGTAGCTGACAGAGAGAGGGTAGCTGACGGAGGGGGTAGCTGACAGAGGAGGGGTAGCTGACAGAGGGGGGGTAGCTGACAGAGGGGGGGTAGCTGACAGAGGGGGGTAGCTGACAGAGGGGGTACCTGACAAAGAGGGGGGTGGCTTACAGAAGGGGAGTGGCTTGCGGGGGGGTAGCTGACAGAGAGCGGCAGGCTGACAGAGGGGGGTGAGACGGCAGATGAGAAATAGACCTCAGTGAGGAGACACACAGCGCATGACAGGCAGGGAGGCGGGACTCAATCACCCACAGTCCAGCTCCGCCTCCACATGTGACCAGGTACATCGGGCCAATCACAGACCCTTGTGTCCGCCGCGCACACGTGACCCATTTAGCCAATCACAGGGCGCCCGCTGCCCATCGCTGAGCTTGGCTTGGAGCGCACAGGCAGTATGTGTGCGTGACAGACAGTATAACATTGATGGCAGGCACAGGAATCAGGATGCGCAGCTCTAGATGTTGCGGCCGGGCCACTGGTCACAGGACGGTTGAACTGTTGCTATATATGCCCGGGTTTCAGGCGGGTTGAAACCCAGGCACATGTGTCAAAACCCAGACTGTCCGGGTCAAAACCGGACAGGTGGCAACCCTACTCTGTTGTATAATTTTGCAAATAAATCGTTCTTCGTAAATTTGGGCCAAAATGTATTCTGCTACATATCTTTGGTGAAAATAACCCAAATCAGTGTATATTATTTAGTCTGTAGGAAAGTTAGTCCACAAACTATGAGATATATATATATATATATATATATATATACACATACATATACACAGTTGTACTCATAAGTTTACATACCCTGACAGAATTTATGATTTCTTGGCCATTTTTCAGAGAATATGAATGATAACACAAAAAACATTTCTCTTTCACTCATGGTTAGTGTTTGGCTGAAGCCATTTATTATCAATCAACCGTGTTTACTCTTTTTAAATCATAATGACAACAGAAACTACCCAAATGACCCTGATCAAAAGTTTACATACCCTGGTGATTTTGGCCTGATAACATGCACAAATGTTGACACATAGGGGTTTGAATGGTTATTAAAAGGTAACCATTCTCACCTGTGATCTGTTTGCTTGTAATTAGTGTGTGTGTATAAAAGGTCAATGAGTTCCTGGACCCCTAACAGACCCTTGCATCTTTCATCCAGTGCTGCACTGATGTTTCTGGATTCTGAGCCATGGGGAAAGCAAAAGAATTGTCAAAGGATCTGCGGGAAAAAAAGTAGTTGAACTGTATAAAACAGGAAAGGGATATAAAAAGATATCCAAGGAATTGAGAATGCCAATCAGCAGTGTTTAAACTCGAATCAAGAAGTGGAAAATGAGGAGTTCTGTTGTAACCAAACCACGGTCAGGTAGACCAACTAAAATGTCAGCCACAACTGCCAGGAAAACTGTTCAGGATGCTAAGAAAAGTACACAAATAACTTCAGGTGAAATACAGGACTCTCTGAAAACATGTGGCGTGGCTGTTTCATGATGCACAATAAGGAGGCACCTGAAGAAAGATGGGCTGCATGGTCGAGTCGCCAGAAGAAAGCCATTGCAACGCAAATGCCACAAAGTATCCCACTTACAATATGCTAAACAGGATTATCTTCAGCTTCTTAATCCTGTGTATCCTAATTGAACTTCGGTTATTGACCCGGCTTGCTCTGACCTGTGATCCTGATCTCCTGATTTACCCTTGGCTTGCACTTCTGACTTCTCTCTGGCTTGCTCCACCGTGTCTGACCTTGGCTTGACTTATCGAATCTTCTACAGATCCATATTCCTGTGTATGACCCTGGCTATCCAATCTCATCATCTGAACTGATCTTACTGTGTATGACCCCCAGCCTGGCTCTCGTTTCTGTCTCCGGTTGCTACTCTGTCAAGCTTACCTGGTACTCCACAAGCACACCAGCTTTACAGTTCATCCAGCCTGTTCCTGCTACATCACAGTGACCACCAGCTCATCTCATCTCAGTACCTGGAAAACTGTGCTTCTCTGGGCACTGCTCTCCCTGTACCACATTCAGGGAAGTGCTGCACGTAGCCGCAAGGGGAGCCCTCTCAGCATCTCGGCCTCACACCTGTGATCCCATTAAAACACAGTTTGTAAGGAGAACACTGCAGCCTGCTGCACCAGGATTACGGAGCTCTGAATGGTCTGAGGAGGAGGGAATTTCTGCTTGAAGTTAATATCAGCTGTTCCTGCTCGTAAAATCTGACATATCTGAGCCCTTAAGATCTCTGTAATAGGGGTCCTACACATCTGGTAAGCAGCTTTTTCTATCATTACTTGGATTGTGAAAACATATAATGAAGACTATATTCCGTATCTGAAGGAAAGATTTTGTTTTAAAGAAAGTGCACATCACTGGGGATCACATAATATGGACACTAATTAGCCTCCCGATGGACTTTGTACATGATTGATTTTTTTATTCACATTTTCATTTCCAGTGTATAGCTATGTTTGTATATCAATTTTATATGTTGACTTTATTATGAGTGTGTTTGACACAGGTAGCGCACCTGATTCTATTTATATTATGCTAAACAGCACAGATACAAGCCTCAAACCTTCCGGCACAAAGTCATTTGGAGTGATGAGTCCAAAATTGAGCTTTTTGGCCACAACCATAAACACAAAATTTGGAGTGGAGTCAACAAGGCCTATGATGAAAGGTACGGAGGTGGATCGCTGATGTTTTGGGGATGTGAGCTACAAAGGAACAGGAAATTTGGTTTGATGGAAAGATGAATGCAGTATGTTATCAAAAACTACTGGAGGAACATTTGCATTCATCAGCCAGGAAGCTGCGCATGGGACGTACTTGGACATTCCAACATGACAATGATCTATAGCCCAAGCCAAGTCAACCTGTCATTGGCTACAGCAGAATAAAGTGAAGGATCTTGAGTGGCCATCTCAGTCTCCTGATCTCAATATCATTGAGCCACTCTGGGGAGATCTCAAAACGTGCAGTTCATGTAAGACAGTCCAAGAATTTACAGGAACTGGAGGCTTTTTGCCAAGAGGAATGCGCAACTTTACCATCTGTGAAGATAAAGAGCCTCATCCACAAATACCACAAAAGACTTCAAGCTGTCATTGATGTTAAAGGGGGCAAAACACGGTATTAGTAACTGAGGTATGTAAACTTTTGATCAGGGTCATTTGGGTAGTTTTCTTTTGATTATGATTTAAAAAGAGTAAACACAGTTGATTTATAATAAATGGCTTCAGCCAAACACTAACCATGAGTGAAAGAAAAGTTTTTGTGTTATCATTCATATTCTCTGAAAAATGTAAACTTATGAGCACAACTGTATATGAAAATTGATTAATCCTGATGTACTAACGGCCTGTCTCATTTCAGAGGACCAAAATACGACTAAAACTAAAATGGCATTTTATTTAAAAGACTATGACTAAAACTAAATTTAAATTAGACGTCAAAATTAACACTGCACTATCACATAAGAATATGAAGGGGGCATCGATTACGTTCTGAAATAAATAAAAATAAGAAAAGGGCTTTTCTTATTTTATTTTTTTTCTTAATATTTAATGTTGGTAAAATATACAGGTAATTTGTGCAATGGCATTACAGCCAATAGAGTTGAATTTATTTATAAAGACGTTATATATCACAACGGCTAAATCTGTGTCTGTAGTACATGTTCAAACCTTCATACCATAAATAATAACATGTTATTATATTTTTTCTCCAGGGGTATATAATAAGTTTTGCAATTCTAAAGAAATAATGCATTAAAATGTAACTAAACCCATTTGATTTTCTTAGAGTAAAATACGACTGAAACAATTCAGAGGACTAAAAATACGACTAAAATTAAATTGGCATTTTAGTCAAAAGGTGACAACTTATGGGGCGTACACACGGTCGGACTTTTCGTCTACAAAAGTCCGACAGCCTGTCTGACGGACTTTCGGCGGACTTGCGGCGGACTTGCGGCAGACTTTCTAACGAACGGACTTGCCTACACACGACCACACAAAAGTCCGACGGATTCGTACGTGATGACCTACACCGGACTAAAATAAGGAAGTTCATAGCCAGTAGCCAATAGCTGCCCTAGCGTGGGTTTTTGTCCGTCGGACTAGCACACAGACGAGCGGATTTCGGGGTCCGTCGTAGTTACGACGTAAAGATTTGAAGCATGTTTCAAATCTAAAGTCCGTCGGATTTGAGGCTGAAAAAGTCCGCTGAAAGTCCGGAGAAGCCCACACACGATCGGATTACCAGCCAGCTTTAGTCCGTCGGCGTCCGTTGGACTTTTGTAGACGAAAAGTCCGACCGTGTGTACGCGGCATAAGACTAAATCAAAATTTGACGTCAAATTGAACACTGGCGATATATTATTATTATTATACAGGATTTATATAGCGCCAACAGTTTAGGCAGCGCTTTACAATATAAAAAGGAGACAATACAGTTATAATACAATAAAATACAAGAGGGTTAAGAGGGCCCTGCTCAGAAGAGCTTACAATCTAATAGAGGGGCAGGTGGTACAAAAGGTTGTAACTGTGGGGAATGAGCTGATTGAAGTGGTAGGAGATTAGTTGGAGACCTGATAGGCTTCCCTGAAGAGATGAGTTTTCAGGGATCGCCTGAAAGTAGCAAGAGTAGGGGATAGAGTAGGGGATAGAGTAGGGGATAGAGTAGGGGATAGCCAGGGTTGTAACAGTCGGGGCCTGACTCTGCGTGTGGTTAGAGGAGCAAGTGCATCTAGTGATGCCTTCCTGGGAGGCTCCCGCAGAGTGACGCTTCTTCTTGGTGACAGCTGTTATAAAGCTGAGGGCGGGGCCACCCGGTGACCTAAACGGGTGACCCCGCCCCCTCTGACGCCAGAGGGTTTTATCTATATTGCCGATACCCGACAATTCATTACAGCCACCATCAGTTTTAAATGACAATTTTCCTTTAGAAATGTCATTTTGCTGTGGAATTGTTCTAAACACGGGAAAATGCGCCACTTTACAGGCATACTATAGACACCCCCCAGGCACTATATTTAAAGGAATATTTCATTTTATTGTTTCACTTTAAGCATTAAAAAAAAAAAAATCACTGCACCAGAAAAAAATGGCCGTTTAAAAAAAAAAATTGCATTGATACATGTCCCCTGGGGCAGGACCCGGGTCCCCAGACACTTTTTATGGCAATAACTTGCATATAAGCCTTTAAAATGAGCACTTTTGATTTTTTCATGTTCGTGTCCCATAGACTTTAACTGGGTTTGTGTGTGCGTCCGAGTTTTTTGCCTGTTCGGCTCATCCTTATTGGTGAGGTTGCCAGGATTGCAGAGATGGGAGAATACAAGGTCAAGGGTATTACCACTGGAGTGAGTGGAAGTATGTGTCCATTGGGTTAGGTCAAAAGATGAGGTTGAGTTGAGAAGTTGAGCTGTAGTTGGGCTGTTAACATTGACAGGAATTATGAAGTCACCAAGAATGATAGTGGGTATGTCAGAGGAGAGAATGTAGAGTAGCCAGGCAGCAAAGTCATCAAGAAACCGCAATACCAGTCCAGGAGGCCGATAAATTGCTGCAATCCTCAGAGAAATGGGAGAAAACAGACAAATACAGTGCATCTCGAAAGAAGAGAGGGATAGAGACGGAGGCAGTGGTGGCTGGTGAAGTTTTAGGATGGGGGGGGCCAGACCCCGCCCTTCCTTTTTGACCCCTCCCACTTGGTAAAAATGGGTGTGGTTTCAGTAAAATTGCAGGCGTGGCTCTAAGGTGGTGGGGTTAGCGTCTGAGATGAACGAGGGATGGAGGGAGAGAGGGAGGGACAGCAGGCCCAGATCCTACACCACAATAAAAATATGTGTATTCTAGAAAGTTTAACAATCAGCAGATAAAGATACTTCAAACATCTGGTGTTAGCACTTCAATCATCCCGGCACCATGGTTGTTATGGTGTCAGGATGATTGAAGTGCATTATTTCTATTATTACATTGTAATATAAAATGAAATCATTCAACTCACCATAATGCAGAATCAGTGGGAGTGTCAGCGGAGCCCCTCCTTACATCTGTGTCCCCATCAGCGGAGCCTCTCCTTACATCTGTGTCCCCATCAGCAGAGCAGCAGGGTCCTCCTTACATCTGTGTCCCCGGCAGCACAGCCCTCCTTCAAGCCGCGTCTGTCTCTCCCCAGCTAGTTCCTGGATTTCTCAGTGTGTTCAGTGGAGAGGGAAGGGGCCTTCCCTCTCCACTGAACACAAGGGGATTAGTCCTCATGGAGGCCATCTTTTTGTAGCCTTCCAGAAGTGACTTTGTTCTCACACTGGGGTGAGGGCGGAAGCTGTTTGGCGCGATGGATTGTGCCGCAAAGCAGCTCCAAACCCTGCCAATTAAGCACCGCATCTGCAATCTCGTGATTGCATTGACGTGGTGCTTCACATAGTGCACTTTGTCCAGCGCCCGAACACAGTGCACTTAAGGACTTTTTTTTTTAAGGGCCATGTTTAAAAATTATTTTTAATGGACGGGGAGGGATAGGAAGGACTTGGAAGGTGCTTTGTGGGGATAGAAGGAATCCAACTCCACCTCCTTTCTGTCCATTGGGTCTGGGGGAGTAAGTCCAATGAAGGCCACCATTGGAGAGGGCAGCAGGAGAAGCTGAGTCAAAATTTTGAAGCCAGGTTTCGGTTATGGCGAGTATGTTAAAGCCATGAGAGATGAAGAGGTCATGTACAGATGTTAGCTTGTTACAGATGGAGCGGGCGTTCCAAAGGGCGCATGAGATTGGTGGGCTGCTTTGAGGAAGCAGGGGGATAGAAATTAAACAGAGTGGATTGCGGTGATTGCCAGAGGAGGAGGGGTATTGGATATGTGGCTTGCAGTTGGAAAATGGTGGATCAAGATTAGGAGAAATGTCACCTGAGCCTAGGAGAAGGAGGGGGGTGAGGAAGGCAAGATGGGAGTGGGATGTGCTTGAGCGCACGTGTCTAATGGCCCTGGTGTTTATGTCAGCATGTGGGTGCAGCAAATGCAGGAGATGATGGGTGCAGTAGTAGGGAGAGGGTAGGAGTGAGGGAGATATGTGACGAACACGGGTGTCAGTTCCCTGCCCTCCTCGCTAACTCGCGAAGAAGG
This sequence comes from Aquarana catesbeiana, assembly GCF_042186555.1. Taxonomy (NCBI): domain Eukaryota; kingdom Metazoa; phylum Chordata; class Amphibia; order Anura; family Ranidae; genus Aquarana; species Aquarana catesbeiana. Next base: position 702,377,413 of record NC_133326.1, read on the forward strand.
ACCGGCCAACCTCACACCACGCTGCCACCCTCAGCTGTGCCCAGCACAAAGATTTTCCAGCTTGCGGGACCACAATCGAGGTGCCAGCAGCCTAAGAGCGATTGTCACTGGGCTAATTACGCAATTAACCCTTTCACTACCACCACCGACCTTTGATTTGGAAGGGTCAGGACTTCGATCAATTAGCAATACCAATTATGATTTTAGAATAAGCGTCTACAACACACACTGCAACCACAGACAGGTCTCCTCAGAGGCCTTACTCTACAACAGTAGTGCTCTTCAAGAGGCAGGTTCATTTATAGCTTGCATTAAGAGCTATAGAGACAAGGTTAACACTTTTCAAAATGAGGGTTTAATAATGAAAAGGTCAAAATTTATGCAAATAGAATATTTACAGACAAAAGAGGTTTCAAGAGATAAAGACAATATACAGCCACAAAGAAATAAGGTAGAATTGAGGAGGAAGAATACTTGCAATTAACCACTTAAGGACCAAGCCTCTTTCTGAGATTTGTTGTTTACAAGTTAAAAACAGGTTTTTTTGCTAGAAAATTACTCAGAACCCCCAAACATTATACTTCTAACACCCTAGAGAATAAAATGGCGGTTGTTGCAATACTTTCTGTCACACTGTATTTGCGCAGCCGTCTTACAAGCGCACTTTCTTTGGGAAAAATACACTTTATTTTTAATAAAAAAATAAAAAAATAAATAAAGTTAGCCCAATTTTTTTTTTATAGTGTGAAAGATAATGTTACGCTGAGTAAATTGATACCCAACATGTCACGCTACAAAATTGCGCCTGCTTGTAAAATGGCGACAAACTTACTTTAAAAAAATTCTACAGGTTGCATGTTTTGATTTAGATTGGAGGTCTAGGGCTAGAATTATTGCTCTCGCTCTACCGATCCCGGCGATACCTTACATGTGTGGTTTGAACACCGTTTTCATATGCGGGTGCTACTCACGTATGCGTTCGCTTTTGCACGTGAGCTTGGCTGGATGGGGCACAATTAATTTTTTTTTTTATTATTATTTATTTTACCTTTTATTTTTTATTTTTACGCTGTTCTTTTAAAAAAAAAATTGTGTCACTTTTATTCCTATTACTACGAATGTAAACATCCCTTGAAAGACCTCAGATCTCATATTTACACTAAAATGCTATAAAAAAAAAAAAATGTTGTAATTCGGAAAAAAAAAAAAAAAAAAATGGCCCCTTAATAGCTATGGGCGAAAGTGCCATTTTGACGTCTCCATGCCTAACAGGAAGAAGGATCCGATCGCCTCCACTGCTTCCGACGGCTCCGGTAAGCGGCAGAGGGCACTGGAGTGTGGCGGGAGGGGGGCCCCTCTCCCACCACCGATAAAAGTGATCTCGTGGGGAATCCACCACAGAGACCACTATTATAGGAAACCGGACCGCTCGCCAAATAAGAGGATACCGGGGTTATGGCAGCTAGCTGCTGCCATAACAAAGATATCCCTCTTCAAATTTATATCGGCATGCGGCGATCCGGATGTGGTTAATGTCCGAGGGTTGATCAGAGTTCGATCGATGAGCTGGGTAATCGGTTCTGGAACTTGGCAGATGTTCCTGCTTGGATGGTAAAAGGAGAACTTTATATATTAAGCTGTTTTTGCCCAATTTCATTAGCTGGCCAATCAGAATTGCGAGCGTGCATCCACCTACAGGTGTTGGGCTACACTTGATGATTCATTGAGCTGAGGAAAGCCTTCACAGAACGGTTTCATGTCCAAGTCTTTGAAGCAGACGTTGAACAAAGAAAATACGCTTTGTTTATTTTGCAGTTTATTTTCGCTGGGATAAAAAAAAGGAGTGGAGGTTTTATTGTCTATTTGAGTTGGATTTTGTAACTCAGTTTTCTGGTTTATTAGGCACTGTATTCAAATAGAATTAGTCACAACTAAGAGCACATTTCAAGTTATGACTTGAGGTTCACCAAAAGGTTCCTTGGCTCCCAGCAGCTGAATATAGGCATGTTTCTGAGTGTTTAATTGGAATGCCAATAGTTTCATACTAATTAGAAAAAGGGTACCTACTAGACATGTGCACTGCTGAAAAATGTGTACGTTTTCATTTCATTTGTTTTTTTCGTAAATTAGAAAAATTTGGAAATTCGGAAATTCAGAAATTCGAAAATTCGGAAATTCGGAAATTTGAATATCCGAACATAAGAAAGGAAAATCCAGAAATTAGAAAGAAGGAAAATCCAAAAACTCAATAATAATTAACAACAATAACTAACTAACAATAACTATTAAATTATAGGTATTGGAATTTCCTTTCAAATTTGTCTGTTAGTGAATGTAACGAATACAAATTTATCTGAAGTTACGAATTATTTGAAATAAAGAATGCCGCATCTAAACAAATGGAACGAAACTAAATAATAAGAAATAATAACAATAATAATAATAAGTTTTTATTATTATTATTATTGTTTATTATTATTATTAATTTGTTACGTTCCATTCGTTTAGATATGGCATTTGTTATTATGGATAATTCGTAACTTCGGATAAATTCCTATTTCTTTCGTTCACTAACAGCCAAATTTGAAAGGCAATTCCAATACCTATACTTTAATAGTTAGTAATAGTTAAGTTATTATTAGTTAGTTATTATTTCAGATTTTCGAGTTTTTGGGTTTTGGAATTGTCAGATTTTTGTACTTATTTTCTGATTTTAGTTTTTTTGAATGTTCGGATTTTCATTCCTATTTTTGGATTTCCGAATTTTCGAATTTCTGGTTTTTCAGATTTTCGCATTTCAAATTTCCGAATCTCCGCATTTTCGAATTTCAAATTTCCAAATTTTCGAATCCAGAAATTGAAAAATTTTGAATTTCCAAATTTCCGAATTTCTGAAATTTAGAATTTTCGGATTTCGAATTTCCAAATTTTTGAATTTTGAATTTTCGAAGCTTCAAATTTTCAAAACAGTGAGAGAGATCTGGCGGTTCACTGGTGGTGACTGTGAGCCTCCAAATGTTGGGAGATAGTGGGTAGAAGCAAAAGGAGCTGTGATGTGGATCACACTCATCTGTCGTGTTTTTAGTCAGCCTCTGCTCCCCGATCGGGACAATATAGTTGACAATGTTACTCACAGTTAAAAATTGATGCTTAATGCCAGGTGGCCATGTCTTATCCGGAGATTCCCCTGTTGTGCTGCTGACAGTGTTTTCCTCCTGGCTCTGTGTAGGTCAGTGGGTGCGAGGCTCGTCCGAGCTTCTGGAGCTTTCGGCAAATTTTCTTCCCAGTAGATGGAGCTGAAGACTCACAGGAAAGTAATGGTAGTCCATTCGCCACGAGTGTACTGTTGGGAGCCTATGTTGCTCAGTTCTGGACTTTGAGTCCTAGGGGACTTATTACTACCATACTGCAGTCTGTGTTTGCTTTGTGGTGGCCTGTGTGTTCTTTCTCCAACATCCAGCACCATGTCAATTAGCATTGTCTGTATTCCCCTCCACTACTACTGTTTTACATTCAGTGACAACTTAGTGAGCAAATAATTCAAGTTCACACAAAAAAAAAAGTCTCCTTCCATATATCCCCGGTGCCATGGGATCCCTCAGCCAGCAGCAAGTCCTCTTGTGCCAACTCTGCAAGTGCAGCTGGCCTGGCCACTGAGAGGAAGTGAGCATGGGCCAGCAGATAACTTCAGGACATTTGTTCAGGCATCACATCATGTACTGACTTTTATGTTATGATACTGTATAAAGATCCTTGTGTTAAAGCTTTGTGAATTAAGTTTATTGCCTTGATTTATTGACACACCATGCTTGAAGATCTGAGTGAGGGAGCACAGGCTAGAAGAAGAGGGTGACCATAGTAGTTGTGAGGGAACGGGATCCTAGGGACAATTGGTTAGGTGGGCATCTGAGAAAAGTTTTGTAGCCTCTTCAGTTGTAGCCAATTCAAAAGAGGAGAGTGTTGAATGTGCTGTTAGGTAAGGTATGTGGGGTGGGGAAGATGTACACACAGTGGAGGTGTCCTCACACAATTGCATCAATATTTTCTTTGAAGTGATTGGCAATCTCTTGGGCAGTGAGTGAGTTAGTGGGTAGAGGGGGTGGGGGACAAAGCAGAGAGTTAAAGGTTGAGAAGAGCCAATGGGGACTGGATGACAAGGTATTAATAAGAAAGACAAAATAGGCTTGTTTGGCAGCATGGAAGCAGGAATTGTATTTTAGAAGGGCAGATTTATATAGGGTGAAGTATTGCAGGCATTTGGTTTTACACCACAGTCGCTCAAGAGTACGGCAATGTCTCTTGAGATTTCTAGTGTTGTCAGTTTGCCAGGGTTGTAACAGTCGGGGCCTGGTTCTGCGTGTGGTTAGAGGAGCAAGTGCATCTAGTGATGATGTGAGTGAACTGTTGTAGACAGAGGTGGCCAGGTCAGGGCAGGACAGGGGAGAGATTATGTTGTATAGGTGGTCTGTAGCAGAATAGAGAAGAGAAGGGGCGAAGGTTCCTACAAGTAATTGTTTGCTGCTTGGAGGGATGGGTGGTTTGAGGCAAGGATACAGTGAAACTGATGAGGTTGTGATCAGAGAGCTGTAGTTAGGCTGTTAACATTGACAGGAACATTGAAGTCACCAAGAATGATAGTGGGTATTTCAGAGGAGAGAAAGTAGGGTAGCCAGGCAGCAAAGTCATCAAGAAACCGCAATACCAGTCCAGGAGGCCGATAAATTGCTGCAATCCTCAGAGAAATGGGAGAAAAGAGACGAATACAGTGCATCTCGAAAGAAGAGAGGGATAGAGAGGGAGAGATAGGAAGGACTTGGAAGGTGCTTTGTGGGGATAGAAGGAAGCCACCACCTCCTTTCTGTCTGTTGGTTCTGGGGGAGTGAGTCCAATGGAGGCCACCACGGGAGAGGGCAGCAGGAGAAGCTGAGTCAAAATTTTGAAGCCAGGTTTCAGTTATGGCGAGTATGTTAAAGCCATGAGAGATGAAGAGGTCATGTACAGATGTTAGCTTGTTACAGATGGAGCGGGAGTTCCAACGGGCGCATGAGATTGGTGGGCTGCTTTGGTGAAGCAGGGGGATAGAAATTAAACCCAGTGGATTGAGGTGGTTGCCAGAGGAGGAGGGGTATTGGATATGTGGCTTGCAGTTGAAAAATGGCAGGCCAGGATTAGGAGAAATGTCACCTGAGCCTAGGAGAAGGAGGAGGGTGAGGAAGGCAAGATGGGAGTGGGATGTGCATGAGCGCACGTGTCTAGTGGCCCTGGTGTTTATGTCAGCATGTGGGTGCAGCAAATGCAGGAGATGATGGGTGCAGTAGTAGGGAGAGGGTAGGAGTGAGGGAGATATGTGACGAACGCGGGTGTCAGATCCCTGCCGTCCTCGCTAATCCACGAGGAAGGACCGGCCAACCTCACACCATGCTATCACTTACGTAACAATGCCACTCTCAGCTGCGCCCAGCACAAAGATTTTAAAGCTTGCTGGACCACAAGCGAGGTGCCAGCAGCCTGAGAGCGACTGTCACTGGGCTAATTACGCAATTAACCATTTCACTACCACCACCAACCTTTGATTAGGAAGGGTCAGGACTTCCATCAATTAGAAATACCAATTATGATTTTAGAATAAGCGTCTGCAATACACGCTGCAACCACAGACAGGTCTGCTCAGAGGCCTTACTCTACAACAGTAGTGCTCTTCAAGAGGCAGGTTCATTTATAGCTTCAAAACAAGGGTTTAATAATGAAAAGGTCAAAATTCATGCAAATAGAATATTTACAGAAAAAAGGTGTTTCAAAGAGATAAAGACAATATACAGCCACAAAGAAATAAGGCAGACTCGAGGAGGAAGAATACTTGCAATTAACCGCCTCTTTCTGAGATTTGTTGTTTACAAACAGTTTTTTTTTGCTAGAAAATTACTTAGAACCCCCAAACATTATACATTTTTTTTATAACGGCGTTCGTTGCAATACTTTCTGTCACGCCGTATTTGAGCAGCGGTCTTAGAAGCGCACTTTTTTTGGAAAAAATACACTTTTTTAAATTAAAAAATACAGTCGTATGCAAAAGTTTAGGAACCCCTGACAATTTCCATGATTGTCATTTATAAATATTTGGGTGTTTGGATCAGCAATTTCATTTTGATCTATCAAATAACTGAAGGACACAGTAATATTTCAGTAGTGAAATGAGGTTTATTGGATTAACAGAAAATGCGCAATATGCATCAAAACGAAATTAGACAGGTGCATAAATTTGGGCACCCCAACAGAAAAATCACATCAATATTTAGTAGAGCCTCCTTTAGCAGAAATAACAGCCTCCAGATGCTTCCTATAGCCTGTAATGAGTGTCTGGATTCTGGATGAATGTATTTTGGACCATTCCTGCTTACAAAACATCTCCAGTTCAGTTAGGTTTGATGGTTGCAGAGCATGGACAGCCCACTTCAAATCGCCCCTCAGATGTTCAATGATATTCAGGTCTGGGGACTGGGATGGCCATTCCAGAACATTGTACTTGTTCCTCTGCATAAATGCCCGAGTAGATTTTGAGCAGTGTTTTGGGTCGTTGTCTTGTTAAAAAATCCAGCCCCGGCGTAACTTCAACTTTGTGACTGATTCCTCAACATTATTCTCAATAATCTGCTGATTTTGAGTGGAATCCATGCGACCCTCAACTTTAACCAGATTCCCAGTACCAGCACTGGCCACACAGCCCCACAGCATGATGGAACCTCCACCAAATTTTACTGTGGGTAGCAAGTGTTTTTCTTGGAATGCTGTGTTCTTTTGCCACCATGCATAACGTCCCTTGTTATGACCAAATAACTCAATCTTTGTTTCATCAGTCCACAGCACCTTATTCCAAAATGAAGCTGGCTTGTCCAAATGTGTGTTTGTATACCTCAAGTGACTCCATTTGTGGCGTGTGTGAAGAAAAGGCTTCTTTTGCATCTCTCTCCCATACAGCTTCTCCCTGTGCAAAGTGCGCTGAATTGTTGAAGAATGCACAGTGACACCATCTGCAGCAAGTTGATGTTGTAGGTTTTTGGAGGTGGTCCGTGGGCTGTTTTTGACCGTTCTCACCGTCCTTCGCCTTTGCCTCTCCAATATTTTATGTGGCCTGCCACTTCTGGCCTTAACAAGAACTGTGCCTGTGGTCTTCTATTTTCTCACTATATTCCTCACAGTGGACACTGACAGCTTATATCTCTGCGATAACTTTTTGTAGCCTTCCCCTAAACCATAATGTAGAACAATCTTTGTTTTCAGGTCATTTGAGAGTTGCTTTGAGGCCCTCATGTTGCCACTCTTCAAAGGAGAGTCAAAGAGAACAACAACTTGCAATTGGCCACCTTAAATACCTTTTCTTATGATCAGATGCACCTGTCTATGAAGTCCAAGGCTTAATGAGCTCATTAAACCAATTGTGTGTTTCAATTAATCAGTGCTAAATAGTTACAGGTATTCAAATCAACAAAATGACAAGAGTGCCCAAATTAATGCACCTGTCTAATTTTGTTTTGATGCATATTGCGCATTTTCTGTTAATCCAATAAACCTCATTTCACTACTGAAATATTACTGTGTCCTTCAGTTTTTTGATAGATCAAAATGAAATTGCTGATCCAAACACCCAAATATTTATAAATGACAATCATGGAAATTGTCAGGGGTTGCTAAACTTCTGCATACGACTGTAAGACAACAGTAAAGTTAGCCCATTTTTTATATAGTGAAAGATAATGTTACGCTGAGTAAATTGATACCCAACATGTCACGCTTCAAAATTGTGCCCGCTCGTGGAATGGCGACAAACTTTTACCCTTAAAAATCTCCATAGGCGATGTTTAAAAAATTCTACAGGTTGCATGTTCTTTTTAAAAAAAATGTGTCACTTTTATTCATATTACAAGGAATGTAAACATCCCTTGTAATAGAGAAAATGTAATTTGAAAAAAAAAAAATGGCCCTTTAAGAGCTATGGGCGGAAGTGACGTTTTGACGTTGCTTCCGCCCTGCAATGGTATGGAGACGGGTTGGGGCCATCTTCCCCTCACTCATCTCCATGCCTAGCAGGAAGAAGGATCCGATCGCCTCTGCCGACGGCTCCGGTAAGTGGCGGAGGGCACCGGAGCACAGCGGGAGGGCGAGCCCTCTCCCACTGCCGATAAAAGTGTTCTTGTGGTGAATTTGCCGCAGAGACCACTATTATCGGAAACCAGACCGCCCGCTGAAGAAGAGGCTACCAGGGTTATGTCAGCTAGCTGCTGCAATAACAAAAAGATATCCCTCTTCAAAGTTAGGACTAGGGATGAGCCCGATGTTCGAGGTGGCCCGCCCCCTCTAACGCCATGGGGAAGCCATTGGGAAGACCCTGTGCGTCAGAGGAGGGCGGGGTCACCCGGGTACATCACCGGGTGGCCCCGCCCTCAGTTATAAAAGAACTGTCACCTGCGAGAACGCGTCATACGACGAGTGCCTCCCATGGAGGTTGATCTTTTTTATTTATTTTTTTCTGTCTGTCTGTGAATGGACTTCGTGGGACATTTTTATTGTTTTATTTTTTTAATAAAGGACTTGTCCCCAAGCTGTGTCTTGTGTTTTTTTTTTAACATTTTGACACTTTTTTTGTGAAATGGTAGGGGTACAATGTACCCGTTACTTTTTTAAACAGGGGGGGCGGGATCTGGGGGTCCCCTTGTTATAAGCCCCCCCGCCCACAGAAGATCACCACCACCGGGCAAGGTTTGTGGGGATGAGGCCCTTGTCCACATCAACATGGTTACCCCAAAGCACCCTCCCCATGTTGAGGGCATGTAGCCTGGTTCGGTTCAGTAGAGGGGGCGCCCTCTCACCCCCCCTCTTTTCCTGCGGCCCACCAGATTGCATGCATGGATAAGGGTCTGGTATGGATTTTTGGGGGGACCCCACGCCATTTTTTTTAAATTTTGGTGCAGGGTTCCCCTTAAAATCCATACCAGACCCTTCGGTATGGATTTTGAGGGGAACATCTACGCCATTTTTTTTTCTAAAATTGGCACAGGGTTCCCCTTAATATCCATAGCAGACCTGAAGGGCCTGGTATGGAATTTAGGGGGAACCCCACGCACTTTTTTTTTTAAATTTTGGTCCGGGGTTTCCCTTAATATTCATACCAGACCCAAAGGGCCTGGTAATGGACTGGGGGGGATCCCATGCCATTGTTTTCAATGACTTGATCTGTATTGCCGGACCCGACAATTCATTATAGCCACTAGTAGTTTTAAATTACTTTCCTAACGCCACCATGGCAGCATACTAATGATAGGCTCCGCCTTTCTCCCCTCTCTCAGGACCAATGAAATAGCATAAATTAAAGGCCAGCTAGGCCCCGCCCCATTCTTTTTATTCTCATACCTCCATGCACCAGTGAAGAGTAAGCAGTACTATATTCCCCCCTCTGCCTCCAGGCAGCTGCTGGCTGGGTTAAGCCTCTCCCAGTACGAAGTCCCAGTATCAGGCTGCTAAAAGCGCCAGAGTAGCTTGGGAGCTCCTTCTGTGGGTCTTGATGGAGCTGAGCAGTTTTCCTATTTAGGAATGAAATCTGCAACGCTTGTTGGGTTTGAGGAGGCCAGCTTTGCATCCTTTTTACCTTTGCCTTTGTCTCCTGTCATTTTCTCACTTTCTGCACCTCCTGTTCTTTTCCTCCTGCAGTGGTACTAGTCTGGGTACATTACTCCCCCTAGACAGGTTCTCTGTCCTTTGCTGTCCAGGGCCAGCTATATATATATATATATATATATATATATATATATATATATATATATATATATTAACCTGGGGGACAGGTGGCAGGTACAAAGCTCCCTGGGATGAGCAGTCTTTCAGGTACAGATACCAAATCCAGTGAAATAGTGACAAACAGTGCGGTGTTTATTTGTGATATATACAAGTCTATATACAGGTGCTGTACAGTGTTCCAAAAAAAACAAATAGGAACAAAAATAGCCAAAACAAAACCTAGCCGTTGTCTTGGCACTAACTAAACAATATTTACAGATCCTAACTACCAGGCTGAGCAAGCCTACAGCTTGTCAGCTTCCACATACCTTTTTGCTCTCCTACACAGAAGTTGTCTGAGTATCCCAGGCCAAGAGCAAAGGCTGCCTTGCTCAGGTGAGCTTAAATTAGCCTGGGGGAGAGGACCAAGACCTGAACTGGACCATGGATCAGAGATCCCTGAACCTGTATGAGAGGAGCCTGGGAGATGTATAAACCCCGAACAGGACTTTTCCTGGCTCTCTCTGGGACGCTCTGCTACATATCCTCCCCCCTTGTTTCAACCCCAGGGTTGGAACACCTGTAGCCCAACAGGAGTGAACACGGGACAGGGCATCTACATTCCCCATCTCAACACCTGGCCTGTGTTTTACAGTGAATGAGTAATCCTGTAGAGCCAAAAACCACCGGTTCACCCGTCTATTAGTTTCCTTCTTTTGGGCCATCCATTTCAGAGGAGCATGGTCAGTTATTAACTCAAACTAGGCGCCTTCTTCAGGACTTGGAAAGATTCCTCGGCTACTGAGGACCATTTCACCATTACAGAGTCTTTCCCTTTCGTAAGGTCTGTCAGTGGGGCAGCTATAGTTGCAAAATTTGGGATAAATCTTCTATAATACCCCACAATGCCAAGAAAGGCCCTGACCTGCTTCTTGTTTGCAGGACGTGGCCATTCCTGGATGGCTTCTATTTTATTCACTTGAGGTTTTATGACACCCCACCCAATAGTGTAGCCCAAATACTTGGCTTCCTCTAGACCAATGGCACATTTTTTTGGATTTGCTGTAAAACCTTCTTTGAAGAGGGAATCGAGGACAGCCTGGACACGGGGCAAGTGAGACTCCCAGTCAGTGCTATGTACCACTATGTCATCTAGATATGCTGCTGCATATTGTCGGTGGGGTCTTAGAGTCCTGTCCATGGCCCTCTGAAATGTGGCGGGGGCATTTTGCAACCCAAAAGGCATTTTTTTATATTGAAAGGAACCCTCCGGGGTCACAAATGCAGTCTTCTCTTTGGCGCTATCAGTCAGGGGTATTTGCCAATAACCTTTTGTCAAGTCCAAAGTGGTCAGATAGCGAGCCTTGCCAAGTCGGTCTAAAAGTTCGCCCACAAACTTTGTCACTGCATTAAGCTTCCTGAAGTCATTACAGAACCTCCAAGTGCCATCCAGTTTTGGGACTAACACGATGGGGCTAGACCAGTCACTATTGGATTCCTCAATGACATCTAGCTCCAAAATTCTTTTATCTTCCTCGCTGATGTCCTTTCTCCTCGCTTCAGGAATTCAGTATGGTTTGAGCTTGACACGGACCCCAGGTTCAGTAACAATATCATGCTGAACCGCTGAAGTCGTGCCAGGTAACTCTGAAAATTTCTCTCTATTTCTTATCAGGAATTCTCTAGTTTCCTGCTTTTGAGAATATGACAGGGTGTCTGGAATCGTGACCTCAGGGATCAGAGGGGACTCAGTACCCTTAGGCGTTAGCGGGAGGGACCTCGCAGTTAACGCCAGGCTATCCTTCCAGGGCTTTAACAGGTTTATGTGGTAAATCTGTTCGGGCTTCCTTTTTCCTGGTTGATATATTTTGTAATTGACCTCCGCAACTCTTTCAATTACTTCAAAAGGGACCCTGCCGCTTAGCCAGGAACTTGCTCTCAACAGTGGGAACTAACACCAGGACCCTATCACCAGGTGAGAAAACAATGAGTTGGGCCCCCCTGTTGTATATCCTCTGTTGAGCTGTTTGGGCCTGCAGTAAGTGTTCTTTTACCATCGGCATGATTGCTGCAATCCTGTCCTGCATTTGAGCGATATGCTCAATGACACTTTTATGGGGTGTCTGCTCCCCCTCCCAAGTTTCTTTGGCTATGTCCAAGAGTCCCCGAGGGTGTCTCCCATAAAGCAACTCAAAGGGAGAGTACCCCAGGGAGGACTGGGGAACCTCCCTGATGGCAAACATCAAGTATGGTATCAGGAAGTCCCAGTTTTTCCCATCCTTGTCAACAACCTTTTTTAACATGCTCTTTAATGTTTTATTGAAGCGTTCCACCAAGCCATCCGTTTGAGGATGGTACACCGAGGTTTGCAATTGCGTCACCTTAAATAACTTGCACAGCTCTCTAGTTATTCGTGACATAAATGGGGTGCCCTGGTCTGTAAGGACTTCTTTAGGGATTCCAACACGACTGAACACCATAAACAGCTCTTTGGCAATGTTTTTAGCAGACGCCGTGCGTAAGGGAATGGCCTCTGGGTAACGGGTAGCATAATCCATGATTACGAGGATATGCTGATGACCTCGGGCAGACCTGGGGAGTGGACCCACAAGGTCCATGGCAATCCTCTCAAAGGGCACTTCAATAATGGGCAAGGGCACTAAAGGACTTCGGAAGTGGGGTAGTGGGGCTGACATCTGACGGACAGGATTGACAATAATTCTCAATATCCTTCTGTATCCCGGGCCAATAAAACTGCGCAACACCCTTTCAGTAGTTTTCTCAACCCCTAAATGACCTCCTAGCAAGTGCCCATGGGCAAGTTCCAACACCACCCGTCTGTATGGCTTAGGGACCACCAACTGTTCAACCACTTCATCATTTTTTTTTACATACACGATACATTAAATCCTCATTGCAGCTGAAATAAGGAAAACAGAGCCTGTCCCCTGATTCGACAGGTACATCATTAATCACCATTACATTTTCCCAGGCCCTGGCAAGGGTTGGGTCTTTTCTCTGCTCGTTACCAAAATTTTCCTTGTGTACATTAAGGTCAGCAAACTCCATCGTAGGCTCAGATTCAGCAGATGGCTGTCCAGCTCCACTGGTTGTGGGGACCTCCTCAGGCTCCTCCAGCTCTCCTGCCATAACTGAGAAAGGAAAACCCAGGGAGCATTGAGAAGAGTCACCTGAACCCACATTGTCAGTAGCGGCCAGGAGGTCTGGCTCTGTCACTGAGTCAGCTACTGCGACCGGGTCGGGACGATCCCACAGTTCCCAAAACTTAGGGAAGTCCCTACCAACGATGGCCTTGTGCACTAAGTGGGGCACAAGTCCGACCGGATGGGTCACTGTACCTAAGCCAGTTTTAAACTGAACAGTGGCTATAGGATACTCGCGGGTATCCCCATGTATACAGATCACAGCAACTTTTTTAGCATGCAAATTCACAGTTTCAACCATCTCAGCTGTAACCAAAGTCACTAGACTTCCAGAGTCCAGCAAGGCCGTAATAGGCTTATTATTAACAGTCATTTGGCACATGTGTTTTCCCATACTTGGTGCTGCAGCGCATGAAACAGCAGCAAACATAGACTGCCTTCTAATAGATAGATCACACTGCATTGGTTCATCTGTCAATGGACAGTTTGCTGCAACATGTCCCAGTTCTTGGCAACGAAAACACCTGATGTTTCCCCAGTTTGGTTTGCTGACAGGCAGTAGCTTCCCTTGTTTCGGACGCCAAACTTCAGTCCTGGCACCAAAAATCCTCCCCCCATTTCCTTGCCATGCTTACCACCCACTTCCCCTGGAACAGTCTTACCGGTTGCCTGGGGAGACCGTGGCTTTGGGCAGAAAGTCCGTGCGGCTGTAGGGGTGGTGACCAGGATCTCTGCAGCAAAGTACCTTTCAACAAGTTCCACGAGGTTGTCCGCCGAGTTGGGGTCTCCTTGACTCACCCACTTCTGCAGAGGAACTGGTAGTGACTTCAGGAACTGGTCCATGACCACACGCTCCACTATTTGTGGCCCAGACAGGGACTTCGGCTGTAGCCATTTTCTCACCAAGTGAATTAGGTCGAACATCTGCGATCTTGGGGGCCTCTCGTCTTGGAAGAACCAGCTGTGGACCCGCTGTGCTCGAACTGCCAAGGTGACACCAAGTCGCGCCAGGATTTCCCGCTTGACCTTTTCATAGTCTCCTGCTTCTGCTGACTCCAAATCATAGTAGGCCTTCTGCGATTCTCCAGACAGCAAGGGGGCGACCAGTCCTGCCCACTCGGTTTTGGGCCAACCTTCCCTCTCAGCAGTCCGTTCAAACGTTAAGAGAAAGGCCTCTGGATCATCATCTGCAGTCATCTTGGAAAGAAAGCGACCCATATGGATGGCCGAGGGCTTGTCTCCAACAACATTAACTTTAGCAGGTGACCACTGTGCTAGCGTCTCCACAACCGCAGCCAGGATTTTCCTATCCTCTTTTGCATCAGTGGCTAGCTGTTCAAATAGCCTCTGTGATAGCTCCTGTACAGCACCAATCTGTTGGCACAGCGCCTTGGTTTGCTCCTGTGCTATAGCATTTGTTTGCTGCTGTGTAGCGTTTGCTTGATTCAGTGCAGCGTTTGCTTGTTGCTGTGCAGCGTTGGATATCACCAATTGTTTTAGGATTTCCTCCATGTTTAGTGACTCTAGGTACTGGCCTTTTAAGTAGTAACTTACTACAGCTGGTCGCAGTCTCCACCATATGTAACCTGGGGGACAGGTAGCAGGCACAAAGCTCCCTGGGATGAGCAGTCTTTCAGGCACAGATACCAAATCCAGTGAAATAGTGATAAACAGTGCGGTGTTTATTTGTGATATATACAAGTCTATATACAGGTGCTGTACAGTGTTCCAAAAAAAACAAATAGGAACAAAAATAGCCGAAACAAAACCTAGCCGTGTCTCGGCACTAACTAAACAATATTTACAGATCCTAACTACCAGGCTGAGCAAGCCTACAGCTTGTCAGCTTCCACATACCTTTTTGCTCTCCTACACAGAAGTTGTCTGAGTATCCCAGGCCAAGAGCAAAGGCTGTCTGCTCAGGTGAGCTGAAAGCGGGGGTTCACCCACACCGCCAAAAAAAAAATATATTAAAAGCCAGCAGCTACAAATACTGCAGCTGCTGACTTTTAATACATTGCCACTTACCTGTCCCGGGGTCCAGCGATGTCGGCAGGGGACGCCGAGAACCCGCTCGGTTCTCGGCAGCTGCCGCCGCCATCCTAGGTGAGGGAATCAGGAAGTGAAGCGTTGCGGCTTCACTTCCCGGTTCCCTACTGCGCATGCGGGAGTCGCGCTGCGCGTCCCTAGTGGTCCCCGCTCTCTGCTGGGAGCTGTGTTCCCAGCAGACAGCGCGGTCGGGACAGGAAGAAGCATAGACTCCCATGGGAGTCTATGCCGGAAGTAGGTGCAAATACCTGTCTTTGACAGGTATCTGTACCCCCCTCCCCCCTGAAAGGTGCCAAATGTGACACCGGAGGGGGGGAGGGTTCCGAAAAGCGGAAGTTCCAGCACACCTTCCATCAATGGACATTTTCACACAGCATGCTCCTGTGTCTCTCATTCCTACTCAAACAGCTCCTCTCCGAAACTTTCAGCCCAGCTGACAATTAGCAGGTCTGAAGGGGAAATACCTGCCCTCTTCGATTAACCCCTTCTTATCCCTGCCCCAGGCTTACCCTCTGCAGTATGTATATGTTTGTGTATATATGTGTGTCTTCTTATGTTGGTTGGTATGTATGTATGTGTGTGGGGGGATGTTATATGGAGCGGTATGTGCATGAATTTATATATGCATGCATATTGTTTTAAAAAAAAAAAAAAAAGGAGAGAGTGTGTAGATGTATATATTTAGATATACATTATTAGAGGGAGAAGCGAAGTCGCTGTTGCCCTATCTATTTTTGGTCTTCTCTGTCTTTCTGTGGCTGTCCATCTCTCAGCTGGTCGTCCCATTTCTACATGGTTCAAGTATCAGTCACCACCCATACAAAAGAAGGGGGGGG
Organism: Aquarana catesbeiana; assembly: GCF_042186555.1. NCBI lineage: Eukaryota > Metazoa > Chordata > Amphibia > Anura > Ranidae > Aquarana > Aquarana catesbeiana. The sequence continues at coordinate 702,393,230 of NC_133326.1, forward strand.
GTAAAAATACCCAGGAGAACGAAACAGATGGACTTTGTAGGCACCAATCATAAAAATCAATGTAAACTTTTATTTAAACACAAATTTAAAAAGAATCACATAAACGTAAACATTTTTTAAAAAATGCAGTACATTCCGGAAATTGGTATTATATAAGCATTCAAATTTGCGAAACATGTAGAGTACCGAGCTATATCAGTTTGAGGTTATTTAATGGGAACGGAAGGGGTTTATCCCTCCCTCTGGTATAGGGGCTATTCCCCGATCCGTTCTCATACATTTATGTAGTGACATATAATACCAATTTCCGCAATGTACTGCGTTTTTAAAAAAATGTTTACGTTTATGTGATTCTTTTTAAATTTGTGTATAAATAAAAGTTTACATTGATTTTTATGATTGGCGCCTACAAAGTCCATCTGTTTCGTTCTCCTGGGTATTTTTACCCCCTTCCTTTTTTCTAAGACTTAAAATAGGACGTTGGCACTGCTCTACATATGAGACCTCCACAGTCCATCCTGTGATGAGATCTAATAACCCTCCAATCACCCATACAAAAGACCCTCAACACTTAGGTGGGGACCACCGTGTCGGTAAGTTTTCAGGAAAAGAGTGTCCTCTCGTGCGGATTGCTTTGATTTGCTTCAGCTCTGTGTGCCCACGCTCTCAAAGGCCAGAGCCAGAGGCCATAGAAAGGCGGACGTTCTTCAGAAGAGCATAGCTCGGATGCCGCTCCCACTCAGGAGAGAGGTTCCAAGGAAAACGTCTTAGCTCTTCTTTCCCAGACCCAGCACCCCAACAAGAGTCCTGCAGGACCTGTGGCGCAGTGCCTATGCCCAGGAGGCTGGTGAGTGAAGTCGGCCTGGTTGAAGTTTGCAGCTGACAGGTAATACCGAATGTCCTTATTACTTATAAGGTGGCACAAAACTTCTGTTTTAAACTCACTGTAATTACTCTAGCTAGTCAGCCCCCTTGTTGCGGGTCTAGCCACTAGCAGAACAACCTGCCTCATGGATCACTCATCCTCTCAGTACTCCTGAGGAGGGGGCGCAGCCTGCAAATGATTTTAGCTCCCTTGCACCAGAGGAAGATCTGGAGCTACTTGGTGTCAGTTTTTCTTTGGAGAACTGTGCATCCAGGCAGTCATGCAGACCATTACATGGGTTAAAAGACAAAGTCCTATTTACCCTTTCAATGAGCAATCACTTTTCCATTAGGAAACTGGTTTAATTCAAGGCGGATATAGCATTGCTGAAATCCATGCCTACAGTGGGACCGGCTGTTGTCCAATAGAGTGGCGGCTGGGAAGGGCCTGCCACTCAACAGAGGCCCTTACCTTGGTGACAGGTACTTTGGGTTTCTGCTCCCAGGATATAGTTGGAGAGGAAATCCTTAGGGGTGATATCTTGGGACCCGGACCAAGATGTATCGGCAAATTTCACTGCGGAAGCAACAATAGTCTCAACCTGGTGCCTGGCAATGCTATACTCAGTTATAGGGTACTCAGTTAGGGTACCCATTGGGTTGAGACCCGGGGCTGTGTTTGGCTTCCTAGAAACAAAATTGGAATAGTCACTTTATAGTGCAAGATCTCTGTTTGATATGAAACCAGAGACAGCCATATCGGAAGTGACAGGAGGAGGGTCTGTTCTTCTCCCATAACAGAAAGCAGGAAAGTAAAAAAAATATTTATACATAACTAAAAATAAATAATAAAAAATAAAGGGAGAAATATGTTTCTCCCGCTAGGTTCCGCTTCTCTAGGGGCAACCTTTCATAAGGTCCATAAATGAAAATTTTTGGGTGTACCGCAGGTACCCACAAAACCCTTTTACCGGGTGCATGCCCAGACTTTTAAGATAAGTTCCAGTGGGCATCACGGGTTACTGGACAGTGGATTGTGCAGACCCTTGGAGGATAGGCACGCATGGTCACTTCGGTGGATTCCTCACTGTTCCTTCTCCGGACCTATTTCTCCCCCTCGGAGCTGCCAGATCCACCGCAACCACGGCGGTTACAATACTTACAGACACTTCAGACTCAGAGGGGAGCTGTCCTGGTCCCATCTCACAGGAGAGATTGTAGGTTTCCTACCCACCCCTGTTTGCAGCAGATGGCTGGAGGATTTCGCTAGATCGTCAGGATTCTTAGCCTCACAACCCGAAAATGTTTTCTTTTCCTTTTTTATTCCAAAGTAAGTTAATTTGTTGATTGGTTGGATACATCTCCGCTTTATCAGCCTACCTTTTAGCCTATGAATATCTCTAAGAATATTCACAGAGGTTTCAGTGCCATGTAAGTTCCTCTTGGAGAACAGGGTCTCCAGATTCGCCACTACCTGGGCGTCATCCCTTTCTACATTAAAAAAAAAAAAAATGCCAACTTTTGTTTTTCAACAGTTAAAGTGCCTGTGGGGGCTCTACTGTTCCTCTGTTTTGCTTCCATCAGAAAAGGACGGTGACGGTCATAAGGAGAATTCTGAGATCAGATTCCTCTACGTCCGGGAGGACTTCTAGGTGTCTCAGCCTCCTGGCCGTAATGTTACCGATGATACCTTGGGTACATGGGCACCGTTGCTAGGAAACGGGATCTGACGCAGCTATGGTCAGTGTCACGCAGTATGTATAGCGGTCCGCGGTGATTGAAAGACTTTGAGGATGTCACGAACCATCTGACTGGGTCAATGTGATGAATCATATTGGCAAGACAGCCTGGAAGGCGCACTGCGAGGGTCTGTTGGTCAAGGCAAGCGGAGTTTGCTAGCCAAGGAAGGTAGTCTCGAAAGCGCTGGAAGGTCAGGCAGCCTTTTTTTATCACTTTGACCTTGCTACACAGAATCAAGGGTAACCAGTCATCTTGCGGTTGAGCAACAGGACAGCAATTGCGTATTTTCAGCTCCAGGGAGGATCTAGCGGCATATGCTATTGAGAGATGTAGTACCCAGAATGTCTGGGTAGGAAGATCACCAGCAAATTCCGGAAGCAATTTGCTTCCTAGGAGACTGGAATACACGGACATACTGTCCATCATGCAAGCCTGCCAGAGCATGAGGGGGAGGCTTGTCCACAGGTGGCCTACCACAGACAGGCTTCTTTGCTTCTCACAGCAAAGGCCAATTTAAGAAGAGGTCTGACTCGGTTTCCACTCCCCAAAGCCAGGGGCGGCTCCAGCCCAAATTTTTTGGGGGTGCTGTGCAGGTGCTGGAAGAAAAAGCGAGAGTGCTGAAGTGGCACGCGCCACAAAATTTGCATGTGTAGGTGTGGCCAAAGGGTGGGTGTGGCTAAAATGTGTGTGGCCAAATGTGAGTGATTTTTCCCGATCTATAGCTTGTAGTGTGCCACCTTTCCCTCTTTGTATAGGCTAAAAAGAGCCTGGAGGTACACTGAAGAGATTGTGAAGTAAAAGTTCCATTGAGGCCAACAATTATAGCCCCCAGCATATGTCAGGGCCAGCAATAACCTCAACTCAGTGGGGTAGTTAAGTATAAAAAGTCAACAGCCACAAAGAAGCCAGAGAATCTAAAAACTCAGTCACACATTGAAAACAGGCCATGCAGTCAGGCACATTGTCCCATACTCCAAAAAAAACCCAAAATGTGCTAAAAGGTAATTATTAGGGTTGTCCCGATACCGATACTAGTATCGGTATCGGCACCGATACCGAGCATTTGCCCAAGTACTTGTACTCGGGCAAATGCTCCCGATGCTTCCGCCGATACCTGGAAGTCAGCTGTGATCGGCGCATGGGAGAGTTACAAGATTCTCCCCCAGTGGCTTTCAGCAGCTTTAGTGACATACAGCGGTGATCGGACACCGCTGACTGTCACTGCATCCTCCTTCATGCCCCCTCCGTTCCTCTGTCCCCCTCTGTTCCTCTGTCCCCCTCTGTTCCTCTGTCCCCCTCTGTTCCTCTGTCCCCCTCTGTTCCTCTCTCCTTCCCTGTGTCTCTCCGCTGTCCCCTCCGTTCTGCTGTGTCTCTCCGCTGTCCCCCTCCGTTCCTCTCTCCTTCCCTGTGTCTCTCCGCTGTCCCCCTCCATCCTCTTTCCTTCCCTGTGTCTCTCCGCTGTCCCCTCTGTTCCTCTCTCCTTCCCTGTGTCTCTCCGCTGTTCCCCTCCATTCCTCTCTCCTTCCCTGTGTCTCTCCGCTGTCCCCCTCCGTTCCTCTCTCCTTCCCTGTGTCTCTCCGCTGTCCCCCTCCGTTCCTCTCTCCTTCCCTGTGTCTCTCCGCTGTCCCCCTCCGTTCCTCTCTCCTTCCCTGTGTCTCTCCGCTGTCCCCTCCGTTCTGCTGTGTCTCTCCGCTGTCCCCCTCCGTTCCTCTCTCCTTCCCTGTGTCTCTCCGCTGTCCCCCTCCATCCTCTCTCCTTCCCTGTGTCTCTCCGCTGTCCCCTCTGTTCCTCTCTCCTTCCCTGTGTCTCTCCGCTGTTCCCCTCCATTCCTCTCTCCTTCCCTGTGTCTCTCCGCTGTCCCCCTCCGTTCCTCTCTCCTTCCCTGTGTCTCTCCGCTGTCCCCCTCCGTTCCTCTCTCCTTCCCTGTGTCTCTCCGCTGTCCCCTCCGTTCTGCTGTGTCTCTCCGCTGTCCCCCTCCGTTCCTCTCTCCTTCCCTGTGTCTCTCCGCTGTCCCCCTCCATCCTCTCTCCTTCCCTGTGTCTCTCCGCTGTCCCCTCTGTTCCTCTCTCCTTCCCTGTGTCTCTCCGCTGTCCCCCTCCGTTCCTCTCTCCTTCCCTGTGTCTCTCCGCTGTCCCCTCCGTTCTGCTGTGTCTCTCCGCTGTCCCCCTCCGTTCCTCTCTCCTTCCCTGTGTCTCTCCGCTGTCCCCCTCCGTTCCTCTCTCCTTCCCTGTGTCTCTCCGCTGTCCCCCTCCGTTCCTCTCTCCTTCCCTGTGTCTCTCCGCTGTCCCCTCCGTTCCTCTCTCCTTCCCTGTGTCTCTCCGCTGTCCCCTCCGTTCCTCTCTCCTTCCCTGTGTCTCTCCGCTGTCCCCTCCGTTCTGCTGTGTCTCTCCGCTGTCCCCTCCGTTCCTCTCTCCTTCCCTGTGTCTCTCTGCTGTCCCCTCCGTTCCCCTCTCCTTCTCTGTCCCCTCCGTTCTGCTGTCTCTCTCCGCTGTGTGTATGGACAGAGTCAGCTGACTCTGTCCATTCACATAACTGAAACATTGTAATCTCCTGTGATTACGATGTGTCAGTTTATGAATGGAGAGGAGCCGCTGTCTTCTCTCCATTCATTCTCAGTGCAGCTGAGGCTGCAGAGAAAGGGACTGGGGAATCTCTATCCTCGGTCTCTTTCTTTGTCTCAAGGGGGAGATATCAGAGGTCTGTTAAGACTCCTGATATCTCACCAAAGCCCCCCAACAGGGCTGATTAAAAAAAAACAAAACAAAAAAAAACAAAAAAGATATAATTGTAAAAAATAAAAATTGTAAAAAAAAAACAAAAAAACACACACACATACACCGTTCACCCCCCCCCCCCCCCCCCAAAAAAAAAAGAAAGCACTGTTAAAAAAAAAAAACGTGACATTAAAAAAAAAGTATCGGTAATCGGTATCGGCGAGTACTTGAAAAAAAGTATCGGTACTTGTACTCGGTCCTAAAAAAGTGGTATCGGGACAACCCTAGTAATTATCACCACAATGTACGCCACAATAATTCAAAGAAAGCAGTAAAAGCATAAAAATATCAATAATATATAAATTAAATATGTGATAAAAACAATAAAAATTTAATCTGTGCATACATCTAAAGTGCAATGTGCAACACAAGTGACCCCTATTAGAATTTCACATCAACAAAGAATTGTCTGCAAGCAGAGTGAATCCTTTGCAACCTATTAGCAGCTACCACCATCACCCACTGGGTGAGAGTTCAGCCTGCTTACTAGAGGTTAAGGCCATAGATAGCAGGCCCAACAATGCATGGTCATGTTCCACGGGCAATCAGCATACCACCAACCGGACCTCAGATAGTTGCCAAACAATTTCTAATACTGTTCAGCCAGCCTTATGATCCAGGCACCCCTGCCAGGGAGCAAAATCGGGTTGTGACCTCACTGATCTCCACTGCAGTTGTAGAAAACCTACCACCTCCTCCTCAAATGTAAGTTACATTGATTGGTGGAATATATATTTATCAGGTTAGATTTTTTTTTTTTAATGGTAACATGAGGGAGAGTGTTCAGAGGGAAAGTTCACTTTTCTTATAATGAGATATACTGTGACACCACACCAGCAATGTTGGGGCTCATTTCCACTAGCGGTTAGGCAATTGAATCGGCCTTTTCACAACCTTCCAAACATGCTTAGATCACTTTTTAGAGGAAAAGTGGTGCCTGTTCCACTTGTAAAACAGCCCTTAGCTGCATTTGACGGTGGTACGTGAGACTGGGGTTGGTAAAACCCTGTGGTTGCGTCACACTTTTACCTTCCCCAATCCCTACTCCCTTTAGCTTCAGAGGTAGCAGCCAAAGGTGTACACATGCCATGTTGTGCCAATATAGCTAATATTGTGCATCTGTATGGGCTCAATAGTATCTTTATGGGCTCAATAGCATCTTTATGCTATTGTGTCTATATAGCTGCTATTGTACCCACATAGCTTTTACTGTGCCCTATCATGCCTACTGACCTTAACTTCTTGCAGAACTTCCAGCTGCTGTGGATCTACCAAGAATGAGGGGCGGACTGCTATTGGTATCACTCCACTCCACATTGCAGCCGGAACTATGGACAAGGCATTGGCTCATGAGGCAGGCTTGATGCCCCCGCGGCCACCTGCTCCCTCCTGCCCTGCTCTTCTTGTTCTGTGGCTGGCCGCCGCCTTCATCCACTATCTGTGCCAGAAGGTCGGTAAGCCCAGGACCAATCTACCAGTCACCTGGATGCGATTGACTGGTAGATCGTGGTCCATGGGTTGCCGACCTGGGCTCTATAGTAAACATGATTTCTTCTGGGAGAAAGGAATACTAGGTGTCTGTGTTCCCTCTGACAACGCCCCTAAGCATTTTGTAACAGCCTCCCGGTGTGTAAATATACACAACATACAGTATATAGGGAATGCTTTCCTCTGTTTCCTTCACTGCCTACACTAAACCAAGGAGCTGTGACTGTCCAGGCTATTGCAGAATTTGGTTCTCCCCTCCCTGAAGCAATGTACAGAAAAAAAAAAAAAGACTCACATGGGTGTTTAAGAGCTGAGGGGTCATTTTGGCTTCTTCTTGCTCTGGCATTGAAAATCATTTTTGGAGTGTGCTGCGAGTATAGGTGTATGGAAAACGCATGGAGTGTGCAGCGAGCATAGGAGGTGTTTGGGAAATGCATGGAGTGTGCAGCGAGCATAGGAGGTGTTGGGAAATGCATGGAATGTGCAGCGAGCATAGGAGGGGTGTGGGGAATGCATGGAATGTGCAGCGAGCATAGGAGGGGTGTGGGGAATGCATGGACTGTGCAGCAAGCATAGGGAGTGTGTGGGAAATGCATGGAGTGTGCAGTGAGCATAGGGGGTGTATGGGGATGCACAGAGTGTGCCACGTTAAGAGTGCACAGCGGAGGGGTGCGTTATTTACATACATTTATAAAGTGCAAGATTCAGGCTTGTGCTACTCACAAAGTGCAGGGTTCAGGAGTGCGCTACACACAATGCAGGGATCAGGAGTGCGCTACACACACAATGTAGGGTTCAGGAAAGAGATCAGGAGTGCACTGCGTATGCAATGCAGAGATCAGCAGTGTGCCACCTACGCAATGTAGAGTTCAGGAGTGCGCTATGCACACAATGCAGGGATTAGGAGTACCTTACATACACAATGCGGGGATCAAGAGTGCCTTACATACACAATGCGGGGATCAGGAGTGCCTTACATACACAATGCGGGGATCAGGAGTGCCTTACATACACAATGCGGGGATCAGGAGTGCACTACATACACAATGCGGGGATCAGGAGTGCACTACATACACAATGCGGGGATCAGGAGTGCACTACATACACAATGCAGAGATCAGGAGTGCCTTACATACACAATGCGGGGATCAGGAGTGCCTTACATACACAATGCGGGGATCAGGAGTGCACTACATACACAATGCGGGGATCAGGAGTGCACTACATACACAATGCAGAGATCAGGAGTGCCTTACATACACAATGCGGGGATCAGGAGTGCGCTATGTACACAATGCGGGGATCAGGAGTGCGCTATGTACACAATGCGGGGATCAGGAGTGCGCTATGTACACAATGCGGGGATCAGGAGTGCGCTATGTACACAATGCGGGGATCAGGAGTGCGCTATGTACACAATGCGGGGATCAGGAGTGCGCTATGTACACAATGCGGGGATCAGGAGTGCGCTATGTACACAATGCGGGGATCAGGAGTGCGCTATGTACACAATGCGGGGGTCAGGAGTGCGCTATGTACACAATGCGGGGATCAGGAGTGCGCTATGTACACAATGCGGGGATCAGGAGTGCGCTATGTACACAATGCGGGGATCAGGAGTGCGCTATGTACACAATGCGGGGATCAGGAGTGCGCTATGTACACAATGCGGGGATCAGGAGTGCGCTATGTACACAATGCGGGGATCAGGAGTGCGCTATGTACACAATGCGGGGATCAGGAGTGCGCTATGTACACAATGCGGGGATCAGGAGTGCGCTATGTACACAATGCGGGGATCAGGAGTGCGCTATGTACACAATGCGGGGATCAGGAGTGCGCTATGTACACAATGCGGGGATCAGGAGTGCGCTATGTACACAATGCGGGGGTCAGGAGTGCGCTATGTACACAATGCGGGGATCAGGAGTGCGCTATGTACACAATGCGGGGATCAGGAGTGCGCTATGTACACAATGCGGGGGTTAGGAGTGCGCTATGTACACAATGCGGGGGTCAGGAGTGCGCTATGTACACAATGCGGGGATCAGGAGTGCGCTATGTACACAATGCGGGGATCAGGAGTGCGCTATGTACACAATGCGGGGATCAGGAGTGCGCTATGTACACAATGCGGGGATCAGGAGTGCGCTACATACACAATGCAGGGATCAGGAGTGCGCTATGTACACAATGCAGGGATCAGGAGTGCGCTATGTACAAGAGCTCCAGTCTGTTACTAAAGTGTGGGAAATATAGGGTTAGTATAATGCCATCAGAATATCTTTAATTTGTCAATCTATTCTTCTTGTATTGTGACACCAGCAATGAGGAATGGATGGTCTGATGGATGAATGAATGGATGAATAAATAGATGTATGGATGAGTGAGTGAATGAATGAATGGATAGATGAATGGATGGATGGATGAATAGATGAATGGATGAGTGAGTGAATGGACAGATGAATGGATGGATAGATGAATGGATAGATAAGTGAATGGATGGATGGATAACTCAGAAATCCTGCATTTTCTACTTGTCAGTTTCTGTAAGATCCATGTGACTTGTGCTGGCAGAGAGGAATGCAGGTGTCAGAATACAGGATAGGTAGATAAACCATCTTGCTCTCCTCTGCTAACTTTCCCACACTGTAGAAACCAGCTTGTTCTCTCCATGCTGGCAGCAGTGCAGACAAACACAACTCACTGTTTCTCAGTGCTGGGGCTGAGGAATGTGTCCCCCATAGCAGGCTGTGTCCTCTCCTCTCTTTCTCTCGAATATCCTTTTCTCAGAAATCATAGAAGGCGGGCTGGGGGAAGGGGGCGGGTACAGTCTTTACCATTGGCTGAGGAGGCAGCAGAGAGGTGGATATCCATCCGCCTCTAAAATTAGTCTGTGCCGGTGTCTTGTCGAATACAGTCCCCTATCCAGAAGTGTCCGCCCTGTACTGCGCAGGCGCAGTACGGAGGACAAACGAGACGCCGAAAGTCTCCGAAGTTCAACAGCTGATTGTCAGCTGTACATGGCGCCTGCGCATTTATTCTTACCCTATGTCCAGGATCATTCCCTACTATCCAAGTGGACATAGAGTTAGAATAAATAGTTGCCGAGCGCAGCGAGGCCGTGCCCGAAGCGTGGCGAGCGAAGCGTGCCCGCGAGGGGCCCTCTTACACAGCCATCGCTAACAGGTGCCCGAGCGCCGTGTACAGCTGATGGTCAGCTGATCAACTTCGGACATTTTCGGCATCTCCTGCTGCTCCGTACTGCGCAGGCGCTGCGCCTGCGCAGTACGGGGCGGACACTATCTGATAGGAGGACACTATATGTCAGAACGCCGGGTCTAGCTAAAGATTTTCGGCTTCTGCGGCCACAGCTGTTGTATCCCTCCACAACAAAAAAAGAGTCCCCAGCTTCCAGGCAGCGATAGAGAACACGCAGGCAAGGAAAGAACAAACAAAAAAACAATAACATCTGCAAATACTACCATGTGGATTTTGGGGGTGCTATGGGGGTGCTTAAATAATTTTTGGGAAGGCTTGAGCACACCCAAGCACCCACCTAGCGCCGCCCCTGCCCAAAGCAGAGAATAGAAGCTGAGTTTCTCCATGAAACTCCAATCAAGCCTACTGTATATGTTTCCCCAACTTCTCTCGTAATGAAATTCCTCTGGAAGCTGTCAAGAATGAGCATGGTAGTCACGACCACCCCTCCATTCTGACCAGAGGTGTCTTAGTGCTTCCTGACTTTCTACTTCAGAATACAGAAGTCGATTCCCCTTCACACATGCACAGACCAGAGATGCAAGCATAATGGCGGGAAGGGGAAGCCGCAAAACCTAGATTGCTCCAGAGTTGCTCCAACAGTGAGCTCTACTTTGGGGGGTGCAAAACGCACTCTACTAACAGCCTCTATGGCAATATCTGGAACAAACTTGTGTTTTTTTCTATTTTGCATGGCAAGATATTATTCTTACTGCGCCTCTGGTGGCAGCTGTTCTGGTCTTTTGTAGGTCAGATTGGACATGAACCTTACCCTATACTCTTTTGAGGTTGCAGGTGTCAGCAAGAACAAGGTTTAATTTGGCCAAAGTCCCTTTAGTTTGCAACATTTTGAAGACAGGATGTTTCGTCAACTGCGAGAGAGAATCTTTCACAATTAAAATCTTTCCATGCTGTTGGGGTTTATTTCAACTGTTTACTCCAACAGGGCAGTGTTCGGTTTAAGACATCGCTTACTAACCAGTATTTAGTGCAAATCGTCAAACAGAAGTCGGTTTGAGTTTCAAGCCCTTAGAGCTTCAGAAAAGCATATTGCTTTTGTTACAGGAGTAGAGCTGCATCCTGTAGTTCAGCTTATATCAGAGGTAGCGACAGCCCTCCATCTATCAATCATCTGTCCATTGCCTAACTTTCCAGACGTTCAAGCAAGAAAACCACACACATTGGTCATTCCCAGAGCTTTAAAGAAGTTTCTGTCCACAATTGCTCTTTTCAGTTCATATGATAAGTCTTTCACTGTTCCAGATGGAATTCATCAGGCAAGAGAGGTTGCCTCCTGGACTTTAGCAAGATTGGTTGTGCAGATGGGAAATGGGTCGTGAGCCTCCTTCAGTGGCAGGATGCGTCCTCTTCAAGAGGGGTTGAGGCCTCATAGGTGGCCCAGTTGAAAGCATCTCTGGATCCATTCTAAAGGAAAGTGGCATACTTTTCCCAGCATACCTTTCCAACCTTTGCAGAATAGATCCGGGTGCCTTGTCATCAGTGGGCTTGGGAGGAATGACTGTTCAGTCTTCTGTCCCATTTGAAAATATTTAAAATAATTATTTTGGTTTATTAAGTAGAACCCACCCTGTCAGCTAGGATATGTATCACTAGTATGCTGCCATGGTGGCGTCAGGAAAACGGAAAATTGTATCATACTTACCATTATTTTCCTTTCCTGACGCCAATCCATGGCAGCATACGGACCCACCCTTGTGCGTTTCGGTATCTAGCTAATTACGAAGAATGGGGCGGGCCTAACTGGCCTTTAATTTATGCTATTTCATTGGTCCTGAGGGAGGGGAGAAAGGCGGAGCCTATTACTAGTATGCTGCCATGGATTGGCGTCAGGAAAGGAAAATTACGGTAAGTATGATACAAGTTTCCGTTTTTTTTCCTTTAGAAATGTTTTGCTCTCGGACTGTTCTAAACACGGGAAAAATGTGCCACTTTACAGGCATACAATAGACACCCCCAGGTATGAATTTTAAAGGAATATTTCACTTTTATTGTTTCACTTTAAAGTGGGGTTCCACCCAAAAAAAAAAACTACATGAAAAATCCTAAAAAAAAATACAAAAAAACATTTGGATATATATATTTTTTTTTACTCACCTCTAAATGCCTGTTGCTAGGGGGTCCCTCGTAGTCTGCCTCTTCCAGTGCCTGGGCTGGTGACATCACTTCCCCCTCGGCACAGGAAGGGCTCAGCTCTGCTCCCTCCCTCCTGTCAATCATCTGGGACCCATTACAGGTCCAAGGTGACTGAGCGGCCAATCACGGCGCACGGCGCCGCTCGCGCATGCGCAGTGGGTGCCAGGCTGTGAAGCCACAGCCCGGCGCCCACAGTTGCAATGCCGGGGCCACCGAACGGAGGGGGAGACGAGCAGGGCTTCGATCCCCCGCATCGCTGGACCCAGGGATAGGTAAGTGTCCAATTAAAAGTCAGCAGCTGCAGTATTTGTAGCTGCTGACTTTTATGCATTATTAAAATCACTGCTCCCGAAAAAATGGCCGTTTTTAAAACTTTTTTTGCATTGATACATGTCCCCTGGGGCAGGACCCAGGTCCCCAAACACTTTTTATGACAATAACTTGCATATTAACCCTTAAAATGAGCACTTTTGATTTTTCACGTTCGTGTCCCATAGACTTTAACGGTGTTCGCCTGTTCGAACAAATTTCTTGCCGTTCGCATGTTCTGCTGCGAACCGAACCGGGGGGTGTTCGGCTCATCCCTAGTTAGGACGTATATCGGCGTGTGGCGGTCCGGAAGTGGTTAGTGTCCGAGGGTTGATCAGAGTTCGATCGATGAGCTGGGTAATCGGTTCTGAAACTTGGCAGATGTTCCTGCTTGGATGGTAAAAGGAGAACTTTATATATTAAGCTGTTTTTGCCCAATTTCATTGGCTGGCCAATCAGAATTGTGAGTGTGCGTCCACCTACAGGTGTTGGGCTGCACTTGGTGATTCATTGAGCTGAGGAAAGCCTTCACAGAACGGTTTCAAGTTCAAGTCTTTGAAGCGGACGTTGAACAAAAAGAATACACTTTGTTTCTTTTGTAGTTTATTTTTGCTGGGACAATAAAAGGAGTGGAGGTTTTATTGTCTATTTGAGTTGGATTTTGTAACTGGTTTATTAAGCACTGTATTCAAATAGAATTAGTCACAACTATAAGCACATTTCAAGTTATGACTTGAGGTTCACCAAAAGGTTCCTTGGCTCCCAGCAGCTGAATATAGGCATGTTTCTGAGTGTTTAATTGGAGTGCCAATAGTTTAATACCAATTAGAATAAGGGTACCTACTAGACCTGTGCACTGCCGAAAAATGTGTTAGTTTTCGTTTCATTCGTTTTTTGTTTTTTATCGTAAAAACGAAAATTTGAAAGATGTGGAAATTCAGAAATTAGGAAATTCGGAAATTTGAAAATCTGAAAATTAGAAAGAACAAAATCCAAAAATTCTAAATAATAACTAACTAACTAACTAATAATAACTATTAAATTATAGGTTTCAGAATTTCCTTTCAAATTTGGCTGTTAGTGAATGTAGAAATTTATCTGAAGTTACGAATTATTCGAAATAAAGAATGCCGCATCTAAACAAATGGAACTAAACTAAATAATAAGAAATAATAATAATAATAATACATTATTATTAAGTGTTCTTGCATAGCAAGACCACTTACTGTTATCTCACATATATATTATTCTTATTATTATAGCCAAATTTACCACCCTAACTCCTCCCACAGTTTTTACACTACATAGACAAGTAATATACCGAAACGTGCGGATTGTTCCCGAATGGTGTGCTATTACTTTGTGGAACGTTTCGCCAAATGGTTCACAACATATCGTCATTTTTGCGGCGAAATTGGTCCCATAGGAATGAATGGGGAAACTAGAGTGGGAGATGACAAAAGCTGAAAAATCAGAACTTGATTTCTAAACTGCCGCCACTCCCTCATTTTCAAGCCCACCTACACAAATCTTATATCAAAACGTTCAGCTATCCCTGCTGCCACTAAACATGTCCACGGCTAAGCCATAGTCCTGATAGTTTTCACAATATGACCATTTGTTTGTAACTCACGCCGTCCATTGACATTCATTGAAACTACACTCTAGCCCCCTCCAAATTTGAAGGGCAATTTCTAAACTGCGACCGTGCCTTCATTTTTAATATTTCACAGACATACTATACATCAAAATCTAGGTCTGGGTCTTGTGATTCTCACAATATAAAGATCTTCGCTGTAGGATGTATAGTTTTTAAAATACGGCCATTTGTTTAGCGGTCATTTCAGGAAATTTTAGCCATTAATCAGAGTGTACTGTTAGTGTTTGTTTTGTTGCCATGGTTACCAAAGCTTCTGTTATACACAGGGGGGAGGTGGCTGGAGCATCTCAGCTGATTACAGAGCCCGGGGGAGGGGACAGACACACCATGTACTGATTTATAATAGAGGAATATGATGGGGCAGTTTTGATGGGGTAATTCTGATGGGGCAGTTTTGATGAAGTAGTATTTGGGAAGCATAAACAGGGCATGAGCGTTGCTAGGAAACAGTGGTTGTAAACACAAGATGCTGAGACACCCCAAATGCATGTGACTTCATCTGCTAGACTTGATAATGCTTGTAGACTCCTCCCACAGTTTTTACACTACAGAGACAAGTAATATACCGAAACGTGCGGATTGTTCCCGATTGGTGTGCTATCACTTTGTGGAACGTTTCGCCGAATGGTCCACGAAATATCGTTGTTTTTGCGGCGAAATTGGTCCTATAGGAATGAATGGCAAAATGTTCAAAAGGAAATGTTGCTAGGAAACAGTGGTTGTAAACACAAGATGCTGAGACACCCCAAATGCATGTGACTTCATCTGCTAGACTTGATAATGCTTGTAGACTCCTCCCACATTTTCCACACTACAGAGACAAGTAATATACCGAAACGTGCGGATTTTTCCCGATTGGTGTGCTATTACTTTGTGGAACGTTTCGCCGAATGGTCCACGAAATATCGTCGTTTTTGCGGCAAAATTGGTCCCATAGGAATGAATGGCGAAATGTTCAAAACTAGAGTGGGAGGTGACAAAAGCTGACAACCCCATGATCAGCCAAAACATTATGACCACCCCATGATCAGCCAAAACATTATGACCGCCCCATGTAAAAAAAAATATATTTTTGAAAAAAATAAAAATTAATTTTTGAAAAAAAAAATATTTTTGAAAAAAAAATATTTTTGAAAAAAAAATATATTTTTGAAAAAAAAATTACTTTTGAAAAAAAAAAATTAAAAAAAAAATCATTTTTGAAAAAAACAAAATTCATTTTTGAAAAAAAAAATTTCATTTTTGAAAAAAAAAATCATTTAAAAAAATCATTTTTGAAAAAACAAAAAAACAAAATCATTTTTGAAAAAACAAAAAAACAAAATCATTTTTGAAAAAAAAAAATCACAAAGCTCTGAGGGGAATTATAGCTCCTCTCACACAGCTCTAAGGACAATTATAGCATTATAGCTCCTCCCACACAGCTTGGAGGGAAGTTATAGCTCCTCCAATACAGCTTTGAGGGGAATTATAGCTCCTCCCACACAGCTCAAAGGGGAATTATAGCATTATAGCTTAGCATTATAGCTCCTCCCACACAACTCTGAGGGGAATTATAGTTTCTCCCACACCGCTGTGAGGGGAATTATAGCTCCTCCTACACAGCTCTGAGGGGAATTACAGCTTAGCATTATAGCTCCTCCCACACAGCTGAGGAGAATTAGAGCTCCTCCCACACAACTCTGAGAGGAATTATAGTTTCTCCCACACCGCTGTGAGGGGAATTATAGCTTCTCCCACACAGCTCTAAGGGGAATTATAGCTCCTCCCACACAGCTCTAAGGGGAATTATAGCTCCTCCCACACAACACTAAGGGGAATTGTATCTCCTCCCACACAGCTCTGAGGGGAATTATAGCATTATTGCTCCTCCCACACAGCTCAGAGGGGAGTTATAGCTCCTCCCACACAGCTCTGAGGCGAATTATAGCTCCTCCTCCAACACAACTCTGAGGGGAATTATAGCTCTTCGAACAAAGCTCTGAGGAGAATTATAGCTCCTTCCACAAATATCATCATGCCATCTAAAGGAAAGAGATCTAAAGCTGCAAAGATACGCTGGACTAAACTGGATCCGGAGCCCCACAGCAGCATAGTGGATATGGAGGTTTGTGACAGTGAATGTGCCCAGGAGGTACATAGTGAACCTGTGGTGTCATTTTCATGTTCAACTCAGTGTCAAGTTCAAGAGCACAGTGACAGTGTGATGGGCACTTCTGAAAACCATGGCATGCAAGAACCATGTGTACCAAGTGAGATTTCTGTGCAGGCATCATTTCATCAGGGTCATCATGGCTATGGAAGGTTAAGGAACAAACAGTGTACATGCATGGCTCTGACATTTTTGGCATACCACAGTGAGCTTGATGATGTGAGAAAGGGTGATCTTGATCAAATACTGAAGAAGGGCAACAGCTTGTATGGCTCAACAATAAAACAGCTAAAACAAAGAAATGTCTATCAGCATCAACACTTGACAATGGAAGAAGTGCCCCTCAGAGTCAACACTGACAAATATGAGTATAACGTTGTTAAATCTCCAGTGTTATCGGGATGTATGAGAGACACGGTAGACGGTGACAACCAAGGTTGGTTTGTTGACCTCTCCACAAGACTTCAGTGCCTCAATGCAGATGTTACACATGCACTTTTTATAGTAGTGCCATATTGCATTGCATTGTTCAGAGACAAGTCTGGGAGATATGGACTGTTTGATTCTCATAGTCGAAATAAGGATGGACTTCCTGCCACTGGAAAAGGAAAAGCTGTTATGATCACTTTTACACATTTGAGTGATATGGGGGGCAAGGATTTATAAGTTGTATGAATTGCTCCTTACAGACACCAGAGGCCCTATTGATGGACTGCAGTATGACTTCATGCCAGTCTCATTTCATCGTGCAAGACGTCTGTCAGATGGTTTGCTGTCCCCACTGGTGCAATCTGACAAACCACATAATGCAAAGCATGTGGAGAACAAAGTGACACAGATGACCAAAGATGTAACACACACTGGATTCCCAGCCAGCAAGCATTCTCCACGGTCAGTTGATGCGAAATCCTCACAGGGCATATGGAAGGACAGTAAAGCATTGTCCAAATTAAATGCACAGAGACGACAAAAACTGAAGACAAGACACAGAAATGAAAGAAGGCGTGATTTCAAGGCTACAAAGATGTCTGTCACCAATAAGAAAAGGACATACATCACCAGCCGATACAGAGCAGATGCTGATTTTAAGTTGAAGCAGAAGCAATATATCATTCGCAAATATGCAACAGATGCCAATTTCAACTTGAAGCAGAAGCAATACATCACCAGAAAATATGCGACAAATGCAGATTTCAACTTGAAACAGAAGCAGTACACCACCAGAAAATATGCGACAAATGCAGATTACAACTTGAAGAAGAAGCAATACATCACCAGAAAATATGCCACAAATGTCGATTTCAAGTTGAAGCAGAAGCAATACATCACCAGAAAATATCATAATGATCCTGCTTTCAGAAAACGTCACTTGCAACATTGCATGAGTTACATGAAAATGAAGCGTCAAACTCAAGCAGATTTTCGCATAACCCATAAGATGCAATGTGCCTTCAAAATAAGAATGAAATACAGACGATGGACTCGTGTCATGCGGGAATGCAGTCAACCAGTGGACAACAGCCTAATGCAGACAGCTATATCCACTTTCCATGAATGCATTAAAGCTGGGCCAACATTTGTGTGCACGATGTGTCATCGCACCCTTTTCCCTAACCAAGTGAAACATTGCATTCACAGCAATTACAAGAAGAATCTACACATTGTTGCTGCCTGTTTGACAGGGAAATATGTCCATGTGTGCAACAATCACTGTCAAGGACCTGAACAATGCACCGTACCAGATGAAAGGACCAAAGAATGGATTTGTCACAACTGTGATTTACATTTAAAAGCAGGACACAAATCATCCATCGCTGTAGCTAACAACATGGAGCTGGCGCCCATTCCCCCAGAGCTCTGCGATTTGAATGTGCTGGAAAGACAACTTTTGGCCAAAATACTGCCATTTGCCAAGATCATCACACTTCCCAAAGGTCGACAGGCAGCTATACATGGCGCTGTAGTGTGTGTGCCATCCGAGGTGGAAACCACGGTCAATACTCTACCAAGATCGCACAGCAAATCCCAGTTACACAGAGTCAAGCTGAAAAGACGTCTGACTTACAAAGGCCACCAGCTGTTTCATTATGTCAACATGGGAAATGTAGTAGCAGGTCTGTCAAAACTCATTGACACACACCCCGACTACAGTGACATTTCAATTAGAGTGGATGAGACAATCGCTGATGATGATGATAATGATGATGGGATGGAACTCGACAGTTGTGACGAAACTGAAATGATGGAGATACTTGAACGCATCGAAAATTGTGATCCATCAGAGGTACAGTCTGCATGTTTACCGGCTGCTTCTGAGCAACAGGAAGGCCATGACCAACAACCTCCCAATGCAGAGGATGAGAAGGATACACTAAGACCTGGAATTGGCCTAGACAGTTGTTTGCAGCCATCTGACCTTGGAGAGGAAGCACTGACACACGGTGATGGAATATTCAGCATTGCACCTGCACAAGGAAACACACCTGTCAGCTTCTTTAAAGTTCCTAGGCTTGAGGCAATGGCTTTCCCTGTTCAGTTCCCTACTGGACAGAATACATTGGACCAGGCAAGACAAGTCAAACTGTCCCCGAGCATGTATTTCAATGCAAGGCTTTTTTGTGTTGATACTCGTTTTGCAAGAGACACAAGCTACCTCTTCTTTGCGCAGTTTGTCACAGAAACACACTTGGCCAAAAGCAGCATGTCCATCCAGTTAAGGAAAGGAAAACCCAATACCAGGGATGGACGGAAAATATCCAACAAGCTGCTACAGGACAAGTGTGAGGTTGAGAGGTTGGTGCGAAACCGAGATGCCACAAGGTTCATGCAACCACTGAGAGGGAGTCCAGCTTACTGGGATAAAAATCTGAAGAATTTGCTAGCCATGGTCAGACAATTGGGTAAGCCAACATTTTTTCTTACCTTCTCTGCTGCAGAATTCAGATGGCCAGAGGTAATAACGGCAATAAAGGCACAACAAGGTCAAAAGGTGGATTTTGCGGGGCTAGACTGGGCTGAAAAGTGTGACATTCTTCGAGGCAACCCAGTGACCACCATACGCATGTTTGACAAACGGGTTGATGCTCTGATGCGAGAGCTGCTGTTGGGTCCTGCACAGCCAATTGGTGAAGTTATCGATTACTTTTACCGGGTTGAATTTCAGGCGAGAGGGAGCCCTCATATACATTGTCTCTGTTGGGTAGCAGGAGCTCCTATATTTGGACAAGACAGTGATGACAAGGTGTGTGCCTTTATAGATCATAACATCTCATGCCAGCTGCCTGATGAAGCCAAACAGGCCTTACTTCACAGATTTGTAACAGAACTTCAAATGCACAGCAGATCTCATTCAAAATCATGCAAGAAAGGTAACAGAGTATGCAGATTTGGATTTCCAAAGCCACCTATTAGAAAAACGAGGATAACTTACCCGATGCCTGAAGAACAAGGAGATTGTGCAATGAAACCACAAGCAGCCAAAAACAAACTGAAACCAGTCTGGGATTTGCTTAATAACCCAAAAGTGCAGCTTGAAGACATGTCACAGCTACTGGCACAGTGTGATATGACTTTGAATCAGTACAACTCCTACATTCAGGCATTGACCTCCTCAAGCGTGATTCTAATGAAGCGTGATGTCAAGGACTGCTGGGTGAACAACTATAATCCACATTTGCTGACGGCCTGGAACGCCAACATGGACATCCAGTACATTCTTGATGAGTATGGTTGCATCATGTACATGTTGTCCTACATATCCAAGCCAGAACGGGAGCTGAGTGACTATCTCAAAACAATAGTCAAAGAAATGAGCCCAGAAACAGCGACAGAACGAGAAGAAATGAAAGAGGTTCTTCAGGCTTATTCAAAACACAGAGAGGTCAGCGCCCAGGAGTCTGTGGCCCGTACGTGCAGCCTGAAAATGAAGTCTTGCTCACGTGAGGTTGTTTTTCTGCCAACTGGTGACAACGCACTGAAAATGAGTCTCCCGCTCAGTGCATTGCAGAACAAACCAGCCGATTCTCTTAATGTGTGGATGACGAGTTTTGTCGACAAATACAGAGCCAGACCTGAAACACCAGAGTTTGAGTCCATGTGTCTGGCAGACTTTGCATCCCATTACAGGGTTGTCTATGGCAAGCAGAAGGAAGATGGCAAGCAAAAGGAAGACAGCAAGCGTGTCAGCCTATTGAATGAAATGGAAATGATTCAAAAACGCACGAGAGGGAAGCCTGCAATCATCAGGTACGCACGCTTCTCAGAGAAGAAGGACCCTGAGAACTACTACGGCAGACTGCTTAAACTGTACCTCCCCCACCGTTCAGAGTCATCACTGAAAACTGTAAGGTTCCCAACACACCAGGATTTTTACAAAGGCGCCTGTGTGAGCTTACCAGGAGAAGAAGCAATCCAAGCAGTGTCTGCAATTGTTACCAGCAACCAAAAGAAGTTCGAACAACACAACAAAATTGTGGAACAAGTCTTGGATGACTTTGTAAAAAACGGACCTGTTGAAGATGCTTGGAACACCTTTGCCCCAGAAGCTGAGTTGGATAGGTTGGAATGTGTAGAGGAACGCAAAGAAGGGGAGCCACTTCATGAGAATGAACAAGATGATGTTCCGGAGTATACACGTCACAAACAAACAGGTGGAATTGCGCTTACTGTGAAAGCCCCACAAATGTGCCCTGATTTCCTTCGGAAAATGTACAGAAACCTTAACCGGACACAAGCTCAGACATTCTACTCAGTTTGTGACTGGTGCACTAACCGTGTGCGTGGCCTAAATCCTGACCCATTCTATTACTTTGTCACTGGTGGTGCAGGGACAGGCAAATCACACCTGATAAAGTGCATCTATGCTGAGGCGACAAAGATACTCTGTAAACTTACCAGACTACGTGAGGAAGCAGACATATCCATGCCCAGCGTTTTACTAACTGCATTTACAGGAACAGCAGCTTTCAACATTTCAGGCAACACATTGCATTCTCTGCTGAAGTTGCCAAGAAGCTTGAAGCCACCCTACCAAGGACTTGGAAATCTAATAGATGAAGTGAGGGCACAGCTGTCAAATGCGGAGATCATTGTTATTGACGAGGTGTCAATGATTTCAAAGCCCCTGTTTGCCTACATCAACTGGAGATTACAGCAAATCAAAGGCAGTAAGAAACCTTTTGGTGGTATGTCAGTACTAGCAGTAGGAGACTTTTACCAGGTCCCCCCGCTGGGAAAAAGTAAGCCACTCTGCGTGTTTGAGGAAAATACCAATGACGTCTGGAAAGACAACTTTCAGATGATCACGCTGACAGAGATCATGCGACAGAAGGAAGACATTTCATTTGCTGAGCTTTTGAATAGAATCAGAGTCAAGCAGAAGACTGGCACCTTAAGCAATGATGACAAAGCTCTGCTTGCTCAGGCTTTTACAGATCCCACCCACTGCCCTAATGACGTGCTACACATATTTGCCACCAACAAAGAGGTTCACAAACATAATGCTGCAACTGTGTCTGTTCTCCATTCAAACGTCACCAACATAGATGCAGACGATTACAGAAAAGACCCTAAGACAGGAGTGATGCTGAGGCAACACCAACCTTTCAAAGGACACAAAGACAATCTGATTGACACACTGCAAGCAGCTGAAGGTGCCCGTATCATGATCACAAGAAACATTGATGTAGAAGACGGGCTTGTTAACGGGACATTTGGCAAGATTGCAAGAATAATCATCCAGACTGAGAATGGTGCTACTACGGTAAACAAGCTTGGGCTTGTGCTGGACAATCCAAATGCAGGACAGAGATACCGTAACAAGTCGTCTTGTGATGCTGACAACTTGGTGTACATAGAAAGGGTAGAGGAAAACCTGAGACAGAAAGGAGTTGTTCGCAGGCAGTTCCCCCTGAAGTTGGCTTTTGGATGTACGATTCATAAGTGTCAGGGGATGTCGATACAGTCGGCAATGGTCTCATTGAAACGGGTCTTCCAACCGGGAATGGCCTATGTTGCTCTGAGTAGAACGACTACACTACAAGGACTGTACATAACCGACTTTGATGAGAAGAAGATCTTTGCTGATCCTGAAATCACAGCTTCCCTGGATTCAATGAAGAATGCATCACTGGAAAGTGTTATGCCCCTCTTAAAGTTTCTACAGACAACAGACAAACAGCAAACATTAACAATTATCCATCACAACACGGAAGGATTACCAGCTCACATTGAAGATATCAAATCTCACCATGAGTTGACACTTGGAGATGTTTTATGTTTCACTGAAACTCATCTCTCAGGCTCTTCTGTTGCTGAAAGTCTCCAGCTGGAGGGCTACAACCTGTTCAAACGCAACAGACACCTCTCGTACACAAACCTTCCTGACATTGCAAGTAAAAGTGGCGGAGGTGTCGCCTTGTATGTCAGAAACCATTTCAAGGCCTATGAAAAGCAGTATCATCACAATGTGACTGACTTGGAGTTCTTGGTTGTCAAACTGGAGTCCCCTGTACAAGCTTTGATCGCTGTCGTTTACAGGCCACCGGATTACAGTATTGGCCAATTCCTTACTAACCTGCTGGGCCTCTTGGAATCTTTGGAAATAATGGATTGCCAACCTATAATACTCTGTGGAGATTTCAATGAAGATTTTCTGTGCAGAGAAAAGAAGCCAATATCTGACCTTCTTCACTCAAGAGGATATACTCAACTGGTCTGGGCAGCCACCACAGAAAAAAACACACTGTTGGATCACATTTACATCTCCAGGGTGCAGCAGTGTCTCCAGTCAGGAGTACTGCACAGTTATTACAGCTACCATTATCCTGTGTATTGTGTTTTGAGCAGTGGTTGTGAACACGCTTAGAGCCTGCATAAACAGGGCATGAGTGTTGCCAGGAAACAGTGGTTGTGAGACAGTGGTCATCAAACAGATAAAGTGGCAATGAGGGTCAGTTTACGTGGCCATAGTTATGTGGGACCATTTACAATTAGCTAAACATCATTCTCTATATTTCATGTTCGGTGTACTTGTTAGACACTGAACTCACTTACTCCCCCCCATCCATCACAGACATCTGTCCTCATCATATAGTAAGAGGAATACCGCGCTGTAGTGCACCCAAAAAGGGTACCTGTTCGTGAAATATTGTGAATGACCAAATAGGGGATAACCAAAATAGTGATGAAAATAACTTAGTGAAAAAAAATTAAAAAAAACTACATAATAACAAAAGCAGCCACTCTATGTGAGATACACACACTAATACAACAATATAACAAATATAGCAGCGCTGTAAATAGGAGTAAATACTAGTACCAGTGTTGAATAGGACTAATTGGTTAGAACCCAAATTAAATAACTAACACAGTTCTTGAAACCTAAATCAATAAGTGTTCACTGGACAGTCCTAACACAGTGAATAAAGTCCAAATAAATGTTGTGAAAATACATAGGCTCAGACCCCATTTTTTTAAAGCAGGAAATGTAAAATAGAAAAAATTCCTCCACCGCACCACGGTGGTAGCTGAAAATAAAATGCGCGCTTACCAAACGGCAAGCACAAGGGGGCTTGCGACCTTAACCCGGTCAGGGCCTTTCATTGGATGGGCTTCTAGGAAACGACATGCCACTTCATACAGCCAAAGGGTGATGATACCACTAGTCCACCAAGTCACAGGAAATCACTCTTATCATGGAGATTAATAAAAGACTCCTAGCTGGGGGGTTGTTCTCATTTAGGGGTACCCCGGGAAAAGAGAGGGAAACAACATAGCGTAATCCTGGTTTTGAGGTTTATTAAAAGAATTAAAATAACACTTACAGTGTAGCAGATTCAAATAAGCATAAGAAGCCGGCTGGCTAAAACGATCACCCGTCCTACAGACGGTAGATGCAGCACGTCAGCTCGCCCTATCACACTGTCCTCATCACACTCACCCTCTCCTTCCTGTGCTATAGCCTGCTTGCTGATTAGTAAGACAAAGAAACAGCAAGGAGCAAAACTGCAGAGAAACTGAAAATTTGTAAGGGTTTAAAGTATATGCTTTAATGAATTGCCTTGTATCCAAAAAGTTCAAAAAGTTGACTGTTCAAAATGTTAATGTTAATGTTAATGTATAACGGAAATATACCGCCAGTTCGCTTGTGATGCAATATATTGAAATTATATGTACACTGTGTAAACTGTTTTTGACACACTTGATTTTGGGACGCGAGTCCGTCAGGTGCTATGCTTTGGCTGGGGCGGAATAAATCCTGGTAACCCTTAAGTCTGTGTCCGACAAAGTCATTTACCGATATTTCTACCTTCTACATCATTAGCACTTGTGCACTTTTTAAATTTGATCAATCAATTGGTTAGTGTAATGTTTACTATCTTTACTCACTACAAACACTCCACACAGTTACTCTGCCCATCTGCCCAGTTCAACCTTTCCACAGTTACTCCAACCACACAACAGTTACTCCAGGCACTCCCCCCAGTTACTCCGCTCACTCCAGATGTAGAGGCAAGAACACTTTTCACAACTTCCCCAGAAATTGTACCTTTTCTAGTTATTATTGTTATTTATTGTTATTAATTTGTTATGTGCCCTTCGTTTAGATCTGGCATTCCTTATTACAGATAATTCGTAACTTCAGGTAAATTCGTATTCGTTTTGTTCACTAACAGCCAAATTTGAAAGGAAATTCCAATACCTATACTTTAATAGTTAGTAATAGTTAAGTTATTAGTAGTTAGTTATTATTTCAGATTTTCGAGTTTTTGGGTTTTTGAATTGTCAGATTTTTGTTCTTTTTTTCTGATTTTTGTTCTTTTGAATTTTCGAATTTTCATTCCTATTTTTGGATTTCCGAATTTTCGAATTTCTGGATTTTAGGATTTTCAAATTTCAAATTTCCAAATCTCTGAATTTTCGAATTTGCAAATTTTTGAATTCTGAATTTCCGAAATTTCGAATTTCCGAATTTCCGGATTTTCGAAATTTCGAATTTTTAGATTTTCAAATTTCGAATTTCCGAATTTTCGAATTTAGAATTTCCGAATTTCCGAATTTTAAAAGATAAAATGTTGGGAGATAGTGGATGGAAGCAAAAGGAGCTGTGATGTGGATCACACTCATCTGTCGTGTTTTTAGTCAGCCTCTGGTCCTCGATTGGGACCATATAGTTGACAATGTTACTCACAGTTAAGAATTGATGCTGAATGCCAGGTGTCCGTGGCTTATCCGGAGATTCTCCTGTTGTGGGGTTGCTGACAGTGTTTTCCTCCCGGCTCTGTGTAGGTCAGTGGGTGCCTTGGGTGCGAGGCTCGTCTGAGCTTCTGGAGCTTTCGGCAAATGTTCCTCCCAGTAGACGGGGCTGAAGACTCACAGGGGAGTAATGGTAGTCCATGTGCCACGAGTGCAATTGGGAGCCTCGGTTGCTCAGTTCTGGACTTTGAGTCCTAGGGGCTTATTACTAACATACTGCAATCTGTGCTTTTAGTTTTTTTCAGGAGCAGTGATTTTAATAATGCTTAAAGTGAATTTATAAATTAAATATTCCTTTAACCACTTCAGCCCCGGAAGGATTTGCCCCCTTCCTGACCAGGCCATTTTTTGCGATGCGGCACTGCGTCGCTTTAACTGACAATTATGCGGTCGTGTGACATTGTACCCAAACAAAATTGATGTCCTTTTTGTCCCCACAAATAGAACTTTCTTTTGGTGGTATTTGATCCCCTCTGTGTTTTTATTTTTTGCGCTATAAACAAAAAAAGCGTCAATTTTGAAAAAACACAATATTTTTAACTTTTTGCTATATTAAATATCCAAAAAATAAATTAAAAAAAAACAAAATGTCTTCATCAGTTCAGGCCAATATATATTCTTCTACATAATTTTGGTAAAAAAATTGCAATAAGCGTATATTGATAGGTTATAGCGTCTACAAACTATGAGATAAATTTATGGCATTTTTATTATTATTTTTTTCTTTACTATTAATTCCTGTGATCTGTGATTTTTATCGGGAGTGAGAAATTGCGTCGGATAAATCGGACACTTTTGACACTTTTTTGGGCCTAGTGACATTTATACATCAATCAGTGCTATAAATAGCCACTCATTACTGTATATATGTCACTGGCAGGGAAGGGGTTAACACTAGGGGGGGATCAAGGGGTTAAATGTGTTCCCTCATGTGTGTTCTAACTGTGGGGGGATGTGGTTGACTAGAGGAGAAGAGAGATCGTTGTTCCTACTTGGTACTCTCCCCTGACAGAACCGGGATTTGTGTGACACACAGATCCTGGTTCTCGCTCTGTCACGAGCAATCGCGGGTGCCCTGCGGTTATCGCACCCGCCAGGCATGCGCGTCGCTCCGGGGACATGTTGTGGGCGCGCTTGCCTGCTACAGCATCTTAAAGAGCCGACGTACAGCTATGGGGGCTCGCGCAGGGGAGCCAACCTGCCACAGTATAACTGCAGTGGCTGGTCAGGAAGGGGTTAAATATTGTGCCTGGGGAGTCCCCTTAGTCTGCCTGTAAAGTGACGCATCTGTCTCATGTGTTTTACTGTGCTGCAGCAAAATTACATTTCTAAAGGAAAAAATTTAATTTAAAATTGCTGTAATGTATTGCCAGCTCCCAGCAATATAGATAAAAATCTATGAAAAAATCGGCGTGGGTCCCCCCCCCCCCGCCCATAACAGGCCCTTCGGGTCTGGTATGGATTTTAAGGGAAACTCCATGCCAAAATGTAAAGAAAAACCTCCATAGGAGGCCTCCCGGCGACTGCTGTCTTTTTGCATTGACAGCTGTTATATAGGCAAGGGCGGGACCACCCGCTGGCATAACTGGATGACCCCGCCCCCCTCAGACAGCACATTACGTCACTGGGTGGCCCCTCTCCTTGCCTATATAACAGCTGTCACAGCCAAGAGACAGCAGTTGGCGAGACGCCTCCCATTTTTTAAATTATTTTTCGGGTCTGTCGATACCGTGATTAAAGATGGATGAACATCGCGGGACCTTTTTTTTTATTTTACCTTTTTAATAAATGAATTGTCATAAACTGTATAATCTGGTTTTTACTTTTTGACACTCAATGTACCTCATACCCATTCACATGGGGGGCAGGATCTGGGGGCTCCCTTGTTAAAGGGGGCTTCCAGATTCTGATAAGCCCCCCGTCCACAGACCCCCACAACCACCGGGCAAGGGTTGTGGGGATGAGGCCCTTGTCCCCTTCAACAAGGGGGAAAGGTGCTTTGTGCACCCTCCCCAAGTTGAGGGCAAGCAGCCTGGTATGCTTGCTCGCCCCTCCCCCTTTCCTGGCCTGCCAGGCTGCTTGCTCAGATAAGGATCTGGTATGTATTTTGGGGGGACCCCATGTCAATTTTGTTTTTAAATTTTGGTGTTGAGTTTCCCCTTTAAAATCTATGCCAGACCTGAGGGGCCTGGTATGGAATTTGGGGGGGGGGGGGACCCCACGCCGTTTTTTTTTTAAATTTTGGCGTGGAGTTCCCCTTAAAATCTATGCCAGACTTGAAGGGCCTGGTATGGATTTTGGGGGGGGACCCCACGCCTTTTATTTTTTTAATTTTGGCGTGGAGTTCCCCTTAACATCTATACCAGACCCAAAGGGGCTGGTGTGGACTGGGGGGGGAACCCATGCTGTTTTTCTTTCTTAATTCTGTCATAGGGTTCCCCTTAACCACTTCAATACACTGTATTATATAATGTACACTGATTGCACTGTGTATATATGTATATATATATATATATATATATATATATATATATATATATTTATATACACACTAAACTGCCTGCTGACCACCAACTAACCTGCCTCTAGCCAACTTCTCTCATTCATAACACCATATACGGCCACCGTGTAAGCAGCCTTATATAGTGTGGGCCTTTGGCCAATCATGGCTCTCACAGCAGAGAGCACTGTGATTGGCCAATCATCAGACATCGATGCACAGTGCATTATGGGATGTTCCGTGGCACTCTAATTTCCTGCGAACGCCCTATAATGTTCGGTATTCGCCGAACGGGCGAACACACGATGTTCTAATCAAAGTTACGTTTGACTCGAACATCGGGCTCATCCCTTGTCATTTGTGTGACAGGTGGTCTCTGCTTTGTTTGGGAAAGAACCAGTTAAAATCAGTGGCTCCTATGGGCGTAGTGCTGCAGACATGATGTAGCTGTTTTCTGGCTGGTGGTTGTTGACTTAACTGTATACAGCAATTTGGGGGTAGACTATTTTACTTATTTCTCTCTGTTTTATATCTGTGTCCTCTTTAGTGAAAATCCTTTTTTTGGCGGTACACTTTGCTTCTAGCAGAAATGAAGTTATTTTATTTACGACTTCC
Source organism: Aquarana catesbeiana (assembly GCF_042186555.1). NCBI lineage: Eukaryota > Metazoa > Chordata > Amphibia > Anura > Ranidae > Aquarana > Aquarana catesbeiana. Next base: position 702,422,002 of record NC_133326.1, read on the forward strand.
CCTTGTAGGCAACGAAAAGTGTATGCTTCCTTTCCCCCACCTTCTAAACACAGTATTTTGACTTGTCTATTTTTTTTTTTTTTTTATATCTGATCTTCCGGTTAGCTTTGTATCAAACTAACAAGAAAAGAAGAAATAGTCATACAAGGCGTGCTGGGGTGGAGGGGGTACGGAAGGGCCAGCTGAAAGTTTCTTCTCTCAGAATCAGTACACCAAGAACAGATGGCCAGAAGAATAGGCATCTTGTTGCACTACACGACGGAGTCAGAGTGGGGGAACTGTAAGTACACGAAGCACTATTCTACCTACAAAAACTGGGATGGATCCCCCAGATAAAATAGAGAGAGGCTCTCCTTAATGTGCAGAACCAGAGAGCACCCTGGTCACCTGAACGCCTGGTGGTGGGGTTGGATACTGGTGGTGTGGCATATAGAAAATATAGAGCTCAGTGTACAGGGGTATTGAATGGAAAGGCTTGCCAGTAGACAAAATGACTCCTCTGGACTCCTCTGTGCCCAGGCTAATGCATGTTCCCATTTGTGCTTGCAAGAATTGGGCCCTGGCTATTGCATAGACATGTGCCCTTGCACATTCTCCTGCATGCCAGCGGACGCGTGCACCTGTGACCGATGTTGGCGCCAAACGGGCTATTTAAACTTGGCCAGTGCTCAGGATAAGTGCTGCTTTTTCTTCAGCCTCCTGTGTATCCTGTGACCCTGTGACTCTGCATCCTGATTCCAGCTAAAAATACACAAAAATCATCATTAGTGGACACAAACGCAACATAACGTACAAACCTACAGGGGAATAGGAGGGTGCAGTACAGGGGGGGGGGGGGGCAGGAGGGCATGGTACTGGAGGGGGCAGAGGGTACAGTAACGGAGAGGCAGGATGGCACAGTACAGGGGGGCAGGAGGGTACAGTACATCAGTCTCTTTTGTGGTAAATTAACACTTATATTGAGGTTGGGATTTGACCTAATCTGAGCTTGCAGCATCTGACATCTGGAGCTACTGTTTATTAAGAAGCTGATGAGCTGGGGAGCTGGCTGCCTTTGCTGAGTATGTGACGGGTCACCGGTGGATTGCATCCCATTGCCAAGCGCTGTCGACCTCTTTAATTTTGGGGAGTCGAAACTTTTGGTAAGGGAATAGAGCTCTGTGTTTGGTGAAGGAATACGGGAATCACAATAAGGATTGTTGACACTTAGGGGTTGATTTACTAAAGACAAATAGTTGCACTCTGCAAGAGCAGTTGGTCCAGAGCTTAGTAAATGAGCAGAAGCTCTGCTGACTTCCATCATCCAATCATGTGCAAGCAAAATGCATTTTTTTTTAAATTTTCCTTGCATGTGATTGGGTATTCTTTGCAAATGATGTTTTACCTCATTTACTAAGCTTTGGAGCAGCTGCACTTACAGAGTGCAACTGCAGTCTATTTGCCATTTAGTAAATCCACTGCTTATAGTTCACCCGTCATCAAATCTGAGGGGTAGATCTGAAATGAGGGGGGAAGCTCTGCTGATTTTATTATCCAATCATGTGCAAGCTAAAATGCTGTTTTTTATTTTCCTTGCATGCCCCCGTCGGATCTACAGCGCCTGCACTTCCAAGTGCACTTTCAGTGCAATTTCAAGTGCTCTTTGCACTTGTAGTTTGCACTTGTAGTGCAAAGTGGAGTTGCCTTTAGTAAATAACCCCCTATGTTATTTAGGCATTTAGTATATACTTTAATATAGGATGTATTATTTAACCACTTCAGCCCCAGAAGGATTTACCCCCTTAATGACCGGGCTATTTTTTGTGATACGGCACTGCGTCGTTTTTAACTGAAAATTGCGTGGTCGTGCAACACTGTGCCCAACCAAAACGTATGTCCTTTTTTTTCCCACAAATAGAGCTTTATTTTGGTGGTATTTGATCACCTCTGCGTTTTTTTTTTATTTTTTGCGTGACAATTGACAATTTTGGGAAAAAAAACCCAACATTTTTTACTTTTTGCTATAATTTAATATAAATAAATAAATACAATATATTATATGAAATATATAATTATAATTTAATAAATACCCCCCCAAAAAAATCAGTTTAGGCCAATATGCATTCTTCTACATATTTTTGATTTTAAAAAAATGCAATAAGCGTATATTGATTGGTTTGCACAAAAGTTATAGCATCTGCAAAATAGGGGGATAGATTTATGGCATTTTTATTATTATTATTTATCTTTTTACTAGTAATGGCGGCGATCAGCGATTTTTAGCGTGATTGCGGCGGACAGATCGAACACTTTTTTGACACTTTTTTGGGACCAGTGACATTTATACAGCGATCGGTGCTATAAAAATGCACTGATTACTGTTTAAATGTCACTGGCAGGGAAGGGGTTAACACTAGGGGGGGATCGAGGGGTTAAATGTGTTCCCTGGGAGGTGTTTCTAACGGTGGGAGGAGTGTACTGACCGGGAGTAGAGAGAGAGATCGCTGTTCCTGATCATTAAGAACAGACAATCTCACTGTACTCCCCTGCCAGAACGGGGATCTGTTTGTTTACATTGACAGATCCCCGTTCTGGCTCTCTGTGGAGCGATCGCGAGTGGCCGGCGGACATCGTGGCCACGCGCATCGGCTCCGGCCTACTGTATCTGATGCACGAAGCGACGTACACCTACGGCTATTCGCGCAATAGAGCCGACCTGCCGCAGTATAACTATGGCAGCTGGTCGGCAAGTGGTTAAATGGACAGTGCGCCCAAATTTTCCTCTACCCCCAACTCGCTCATCAATGTCTTTATGGACCTTGCTTTGTGCACGGGTCAAAATCATTTGGTGGAGGGGGGATTATGGTGTTGGGGTTGTTTTTCAAGGGTTGGGCTTGGCCCCTTAGTTCCAGTGTCCAGCATCAGCATACCAAGACATTTTGGACAATTTCATGCTCCCAACTTTGTAGGAACTGTTTGGGGATGGCCCCTTCCTGTTCCAATAATGATTGCGCACCAGTGCACAAAGCAAGGTCCATAAAGACATGCATGAGTGAGTTTGGGGTGGAGGAACTTGACTGACCTCAACCCGATAGAACACCTTTGGGATGAATTAGAGCGGAGACTGTGAGCCAGGCCTTCTCATCCAACATCAGTGCCTGACCTCACAAATGCGCTTCTGGAAAAATGATCAAACATTCCCATAGACACACTCCTAAACCTTGTGGACAGCCTTCCCAGAAGAGTTGAAGCTGTTATAGCTGCAAAGGGTGGGCCAACTCAATATTGAACCCTACGGACTAAGACTGGGATGTCATTAATGTGCGTGTAAAGGCAGGTGTCCCAATACTTTTGTCAATATAGTGTATATTGTTTAGTAGTGATGGGCGAATACACCCCGGTTCGGTTTGCACTAGAACTTCCGAGCATGGAAAGTTTGGACCCAAACCGGGAACCCTATGGGACCCAAACTCGAAAAATCAATAGTCTCCATTTTGAAGGCTTATATCCAAGTCACTGGACATAAAAAGGATATGGGGGCCCAGGTACTGCCCTAGGGGACATGTATCAATGCAAAAACTTTTTTTTTTTTAAAATATTGTTTTTAACCGCTTAAGGACCGCCCACGTACATATACTGCGGTAGGGCGGCCCTTAAGTGCAAAATCACATACCTGTACGTAATCTTCTTCTTCGGCTCTGGGGCGCGCGTGCCGCCGGAGCCCCGCATCCACTGGAGCCAATCAGCGGGTCCAGTGGACACGATGTCCACCAGGAACCCGCCGATCGTTTGCAGAGAGGCAGAACGGGGGTCTGCCTAAGTAAACAAGACAGACACCGCCGTTCTCCCAGAGAGGAAAATAGAGATCTCGTGTTTCTGCTAAGCAGAAACACGGATCTCTGTTTTCCTTTAGTCAAAGCACCTCCCCCACAGTTAGAAAGCACTCATAGGGAACACATTTAACCCTTTGATTGCCCCTGGTGTTAACCCCTTCCCTGCCAGTGTCATTTATACAGTGAGAGTGCATTTTTTAAGCACTGATCACTGCATTGGTGTCACTGGTCCCCAGAAAGGAAATACATTTTATTTGGGTACAGCATTGCACAACCGCGCAATTGTGAGTTAAAGCGACGCAGTGCAGTATCGCAAACAATGGCCTGGTCAGGAAGGGGGTAAAACCTTCCGGAGCTGAAGTGGTTAAAATAGCAGTGGTTTTAATGATGCTTAAAGGGAAACAATAAAAGGCTCCATGCACACTGGAGCTCAAAAACGACCATTTGTTGACGTTTGGGCGTTTTTTTTTTTTAACAGCCCATAAACTCCACTCTGTGTTATCCTATGTGTCCATGCACACATGGACGTTTTTTTAGCTTTTATCAGCAGTGGAGTTTATGGGCTGTTGTCTGAACTGCCCTAAAATCCCGTTCAAGAGCAGTCCGAAAAACGCCAGACGCTGGTAAAAGCTGTTAAACGCGGGTTAACGCTGTAAACCGAATGTTAAGCCTCGTCAGGCGTTTCTCTGCTTCTATTCAAAATCAATGGAGCCCATTGATTTGAATAGAAGTCGCACCAGAAGTCGGATTATAATGATCCGACTTGCGGTGCTGAGGATGTAGAAGGGGAACCCCCCCCCCTGCCAAAATGATTAAAAAAATGGCGTAGGGTCCCCCCCCTCAACAATACCAGACCCTTCAGTCTGGTATGGATTTTAAGGGGAACCCCCCCACGCCCCCCAAAAAATGGCGTGAGGTCCCCCCCCCCCAAAAAATCCATACCAAACCTTTATCCGAGCACGCAGCCCCGCAGGTCAGGATAAATGGGGGGACGAGCGAGCGCCCCCCCCCTCCCCCCCTCCTGGACCATACCAGGCCACATGCCCTCGACATGGACTATTTATCTTTCAAAAAGTGTTTTTCAGTGCTAAACTTTTCATCCAGTTTCTAAATTGCTGCATTTGTAAATTTCAGGAGAAAGTATTTAGAAATAATAGTGGTAAAAAAAAAAATAATAAGAACTTGTGGGTTTAAAGAGGAACTGTAGTCTGCTGACATAATTTTTAATAAGACAAATGGAAAACCTGGTGCCCACAACTAGAACCCCAGCTGGATCTATTATAGGCAGACCAAGTATGTAAGTAAAAAAGTATATTTTATTCAAATACATATAAACATAGACAGAGATAAGAACAATGATGACATCATATAAAAACAAAATACATGGCACCCAAATGTCGCAACTGTATGTGAACCAACTGCCCTTGGAATAGGCGGGTTAGTGGTGATGCATACTGGCGTAGACTCCTTACATGTTGCGGACAAATTACAGTCCTACTTCTTCTGAGGTTTTTAATGTCAAATGGGTACGAGATTTCTACAATGCAAATGCAAAATGTACAGAATTAGTATTTTATAAACAATTTACAAAAAATTCAAAAAGTAGAGATAACAAAAATATATATACAGATGTCATCATATATAATATAATATTAATATAGCTGTACTCACAAAGTCACACATACAGTATTGCATGTGTCTAAGGAAGAGATGGGAATAATGGTAAGTCCTTCACTCCGGGAGCATGCAAAAATCCAACCCCAGAGTGGAAAAAGGAGGATCATGGATACATGGCAACAAGTGCTACAGCAAAAGGACACCTAGCTATGGGGCACAAGGCTCCTGCTACTGATGGGCCAGCAGTTGGGAAAGTAAAACTTAATCCTGAAACTGCAGAGATTGTTGTGAGCTCAGCTGTGTAAATAAACAAGAGGGTGTGGATTAGAATTGCTAGGGGTCTTTTAATTCAGGCGTGCACTGACAATTTCTTTTCCAGGGCAGTAAAAAGTCGGCCAAAGCCAAGCTCTCCATATAGTTTTTCCCCCCCTTGTTATACTACTGTGAATATTGCTGAGAATAGGGTCCCACTGAACTACATTACCTGGAGGGGGAAAGGGGAGGAGTGGGCAGGACAGGAGGAGGAGGAAGGAGGAAGAAAGGAAGGTGAAGGGAGACATCCCCGTCCGCCACCCCACCCCCCCCCACGCCCAGACTACCCTGCTGCCTGGCCCTACAGGGAAGTTATAACAGTAGGATAAACCAAATCCCTGGGGCGGAGACTCGGCCCAAAGCAATTAGCCCCCAACAAATGGTAGCTGAAAACGCCAGGCTAAGGAGAAAGCATGAGAGGCCGTACAACACGAACAACTGAACCCCAGAGCGCCAGAGAGAGTCTCAATACCAGCTCTATTCAAAAATACTTAAAAGAAGTAAGCGCCAAAAGCCCAGGCATGGAGGCGAAACAAACAGGGGCTAAGGATAGAGAGAAAGACCAACAGAAGCAAAAAGGGGGTCAGGGGGACAAGGCCTGTGAAGAACTGGACCTCGAGGGGGCATTAGCCTGGAGCTCCGTGGAAGAACACAGGATATTGGCGTTAGTTCCAAGTAAAACAGAATCAGCAGAAATGTTTTCCAAACTAGAAAATGTGATAAAATCTGAAATCTCAAACGTTCGAGCGGATATGGGGCACCTCCTTCGGCGGGTGGAAGAAGTAGAGGTAGCCTCAGCGCTTCAAACTAAAGAAATTTCCGATTTAAAGGATCAAGTCTACAAACTGCGGAAGGAAAACCGCAACATAGTGTTCCAGCTGGAGGAACAGGAAAACCAAAGCCGCCGACAAAACCTGCGCATTAGGTCCATCCCGGAGCAACAAAAGGAAGACCTATGGGAAAAGATGAGGAAAATCTTCAACCCAATTATGGGAAAGCGAGAAGAAGAGCCCATATTGATAGACAGGGTGCACAGAATAAGAAGGCCCCCCCACATAAAGTTAGATACTCCAAGGGACGTGATTGTTAAATTTCACCAATACGAAGACAAAGAAAGAATATGGAAGAAATTAAAGGGGGCCCCCCCTATAACGTTCGAAGGCCAGGAGCTTCAGATATTTTCGGATTTATCTGTAGGAACCCTCGCTCGCAGAAGACAGATGAGGCCAATTCTGGACCAGCTAAGGAAATATAATTACAAATACAGTTGGGGGTTTCCAACATCCCTGATTGTCTTAAAGGACGGCAGATCAAGCAAGATGAGATATTTGGAAGAAGCTCAGGACTTCTGCGACAGCCTGGGTATCCCCATCCCAGATTTGTCGCAGGCCAGACTGACTGAGAGACCTTGAGGGTAGAATGTTATGACCTGACCAGGGGGGGGGGGGGGGGCGGGGCGGTCAGTGGAGGGGTACCTCTTTTTTTTTTTTTTTTTTTCTCTGCTCCTCCCCTGCTGGTCCGCCTCCCCTCCCCTTCAGGGGGGTTGTGGGCTTTTTTTTTTTTTTTTTTTCTCTGTGGTGATGGGCGGTTGTGGGCCAAAGGTTGTGGGTCGGGGGGGGGATGATGATGTACACTGTTGCTGTGTAATATTGCTGTTGGGGGGGGGGGGTGGAAAAACTAGAGGCGGGTCCACTGGGGTATTTAGACTTTAGAGATAAGCCACACCTCATACACTCTCTCCTGGTGGGGGGGAGTGCAGAAGCCAGGGCTCTCGCTGGAGCCCATCCTTGGGAGGGAGTTCCGTAGATTGGAATGGGAGCAGTTCCAAGTCGGGGGACTCAGGGTGGAAATTTCACCATTGGTGGGGGGGGGGGGGGATAGTGGGTGGGATGGGGGGGTGGGCAGTAGTAAGGGGGGGTGGTAAGGGGAGTGGGAGGGGTACTTCAGGACGTGCTCGGAGGAGTTGGAGACATGACTGTAGATCAGGTCTATCGAAATGCTGGAGCTAAGACTTATTTCGTACAACGTGAAAGGGCTAAATTCACCTAGCAAAAGACATAAAATCTTAAGAGAACTGGAACAGCTGAGGGGAGACTTAATCTTTCTTCAAGAGACACACTTGACTCTTGACACTAGAGTGAGGCTCTTCTCCGCTAGGTTCCCCCAGTGGTTTTATGGAGACACTCCCGACAGGGGGTCAAAGGGAGTCGCTATTGGACTGTCAAAGGCCACAAACTTCTCCCTAAGAGAAAGAATGGTAGACCCTGAAGGCCGTTTCATTTTTTTAAAAGGCAAACTGGGACCCAAACTGATTACCCTAGCAAATGTATATTGTCCCAATAAGAAGCCCACTGTTTTTTTGGGTCAGATACTGAACATACTGTCAGGGTTTGGAGAGGGGGTAGTGATCTTGGGGGGGGGACTTAAATTTTTACCTAGACCCAGAGCTGGATGGTACGTCCCGTGCCCAGGGGACAGGGAAGGTGTCTCTTAGGGCTATCAGGCGCAAGCTACATCAAAGTCAGTTGATAGATGTCTGGAGGCTCCAACATCCTAACGAGAGAGATTACACCTTCTTCTCCCCTGTGCACGGGACCTACTCCAGACTGGACTATTTTTTAGTAGACCATGGTTTGCTGGATTGGGTTATAGAAACAAAAATAGAAGTAACAACTCTGTCCGATCACTCCCCGATCATGATGCGGATTAAAATACCGGATGTGCAAGGGCGTCTTGGCTCATGGAAACTAAATGAGGATCTATTAAGGGACCCTGAAATCGTAGAGAGATTGCAGGACGAGGTAGAATTTTTTTTTAAAACAAACGATACGGGGGATGTACCATCAACTATACTATGGGATACACACAAAGCCTACATCAGGGGTATATTGATATCAATAGGCGCTGGTCTGAAAAAAAAGAAAAGAGAAGAGAGAGAAAAATTATTAGGGGAAATTTATTCCTTGGAACAAGCACATAAAAAAACAAGGGGCCTGGACCTGGACGGTTACCACTTACTGGTCGCCAAAAGGGAGGAGTTAAGAGACTTGATGGACCTAGAAGCCAAGAAAGCTATAAATGCTATAACTAGGAACAACTACTTCTGGGCTAATAAATCTGGCAAACATTTGGCCAGGATTATTAGGAAGAAGAGAAGCAGAAACTATGTAGAGAAAATACTCAGTAAAGGAGGAGCAGTGAGTGTGACTAGTAACGCCATAGCAGAAGAATTCAAAAAGTTTTATGGGGACCTGTATTCGATCGGGCAACGGGGGTTAAGCGATACTGCTCGATTAGATAGGAGCAAGGAATTCCTGAAGGAGGTGGGACTAGAGGGCCTGTCAGTCGAGGAGAGGGATCTACTGGACAGACCCTTGGAAGAAGAAGAAATTCTGGTAGCGTTAAGGGAATCTCCGAAAGGGAAAAGTCCAGGCCCGGACGGCTTCACCTCCCTCTACTTAAAAAAAATGAAACATATCCTGGTCCCGAGGCTATGCCGATTTTGGAATGACCTCGGTCCAGGATCTGAAATGTCCAGGGAAGCTTTAATCGCCACAATTACCCTAATTCAGAAGGAGGGGAAAGACTCTAGGTTGTGTTCTAGCTATAGACCAATCTCCCTTCTGAACGCTGATGTTAAACTATACGCAAAAGTTTTAGCGAATAGGCTTAGAGAGAAAATGACTAATTTGGTACACCCAGACCAGGTCGGTTTTGTCAATGGGAGACAGTGTAGGGACAACGGGGTTCGAGCGGTGTTATTATCGGAAGTATGTAAACAAGGGGGACCCCCAGCTCTATTCCTGTCAATTGATGCTGAAAAAGCTTTTGACAGGGTAGACTGGGGGTTCATGATCAACACTCTGGAGGCCATGGGCTTCGGGCAGAGGTTTGTCTCCTGGGTCAGGGTTCTGTACAGCAACCCGGCAGGGATGGTGAGAGTTAATGGGGTGACATCAACGCCCTTCAGGATGTTCAACGGAACAAGACAGGGTTGCCCTCTCTCCCCCCTCCTGTTTGTTCTGACCCTCGAGCCGCTGTTGTCCGCCATTCGGAATAATTCGGACTGCAGCGGCATAAGGGTCGGAACGGAGGAGCATAAACTAGCGGCTTATGCCGACGACGTAGTGTTCTTTATAACAAACCCTAGAATAACTCTCCCCAATATATTGCAGATTATCAGAAAATATGGAGAAGTTTCGAATTTTAAAATTAACTCCAGCAAATCTGAATGTCTGAATATTAACATAAGTAAGCAGGAAAAAAATCATTTGGCCGCTGTCTTCCCCTTCCCATGGAAGGAGGAGATGGAATATCTGGGGATTAAACTAGCCAATACCTTTAATAGACTATTCATAAAAAATTTCATTCCTATGTTAGATGACACCAGGCGAGAAATGAGAAGACTTCAGGTCAGACCCTTATCGTGGTTCGGGCGAGTCAACGCAATAAAAATGAGTGTGATGCCCAGGATCCTGTTCAAATTCCAGATGCTGCCCATTCCTTTACCAGGATATTATTTTAAAGCTCTTAGGAAGCTTATAAGCGAGGCTGTTTGGGGTGGCAAAAAACCACGCATCGCCTATACAGTATTAAGTAGGGGGAAGAGAAGGGGTGGTATTGCCTTACCAGACTTTAATAGATATTATAGCGCAGTGGTGTTGTCCAGGATCACAGAATGGAATAAAAAAGACACGGACAAACGCTGGGTTCACATTGAGCACTTTTTGAGCAACATGAATTTAGGACAGGCACTTTGGAACCCTCCAAAATTTAGAACACTGAGCACTCACACATCTTTATTAACGCTTAACATGCTCAAACTTTGGGATAGGATACACTATAAGAATAAATGGTCATATAACTCACCTCTGATACACATGAAAGATAACGTTTTTTTTGCACCAGGGAGGAGGGAGGGAATTGGTTGAAGGGCGACACTGTACAATTGAAACATTTTCTAAATAAGGGGCAAATACGCACTTTTTCGGATTTAAGTATAGAACCCCACCTGTGGGTAATGAATGGATGGAGGTACCTCCAGCTCTCCCACTTCGTCGAAAGTCTCCCGAAACCTCTCAGGAGCATGGAGGAGCTCAGACCGTTCGAGCAGCTCTGTGTAAAGGAACAAGCAGGGAGAGTAATCACGCAAATATACAAGATCCTGGGAGCCACGGAGGAGCTGGAGGTGCCCCCATATATTAAAAGGTGGGAACTGGAACTGGGCTCTCAATGCAGTGAAACTGTGATAGATAAGATCCTGAGGATGGCTCATTATGTAGCAGCCGACTCTAGAAGATCAGAAAGCCACTTTAAATGTCTCGCGAGATGGTATGCCACCCCAGACAGGGTTAGCAAAATGGACAGGACTAAATCAAATACTTGCTGGAGGGGTTGTTCCACCCCAGGAACTATGGCCCACATTTGGTGGGAGTGTCCTATTATAAAAATCTTTTGGAAAAAAATATTAAGTTTGATAAAAGCTATCACAGGGAAAGTAATAGCAGAGGACCCATGGGTTTGCCTCTTCCATGGGACCCCAGACCCGGTGAAGAACTACAAAACCTCTCTGATCCCTATTATGCTAGACGAAGCTAAAAGGCAGATATCAACGAATTGGCTGAACATCTCGAGGCCCTGCACTCGAGAATGGTTGTACAGCCTCAATGAAGTATACAACGTTGAGCGTTTAGATAAGGGAGGAGTTGAATCCGAAGAGGAGGAGCACTTAGGGAAATGGGCAGCCTGGATTAGGTTTAAAGGGACCTGGGATTATCTGAAGGAGATTGTAGGCCCAGCATAAATAAACAGCATAATTACACAATTGGGTAAACATTATTTTCTCGCTGAGCACAGGCCTGAGGGGAGGGGGAAGGAGAGGTGGGGGGGGGAGGGAGGGGATAACTGGTTATAAGAATTTAAAATGGTTATGTCTGAAGATTTATCCCCGAGGGGTTTTGTATTGTTATTTATAAAAAATGATAAATAAAGAATTAAAAAGGAAAGGAAAAAAAAGAAAAAAAAAAATAGAATTGCTAGGGGTAACTGCATGCATTTGGCAAAGCTGTTCGGACTAGGCCGACATAATTCGTGCCAGTTCGCATATATAGATCCTGTGCAAAAAGTTAAGACATCAACATACCTTTGACCATGCTTGTGTGAGCATGTAGGACAGTGGCGTCTCCAGCTTTCATATTTAGGGGGGGCACATGGGGGGACAGGGACAAAAGTAGGGGGGCAACTATAAAATGCATATATATATAGATATAGATATATAGATATATAAATATATACTGGGGCCCTTTACTACGACCCCACAATGGCCCTTTCACATGTTCTGCAGTGAGCTCCCTTCCTACTGTACTGGGGCCCCCCCAGGGTGGCAGAAAACAAGAGATATATGTCACCAGCATACCAAGAAAATATAAGGATCCAAATCAGTGGGAGAACTATCAGGGTTGCAAAGGTTGTCTTGCCACCGGACCCTGGTGTTCTGCCACTGTGAGGTTTCCCAGCCCCCTCTTGCTGTCCTGCCCCTGCTATTGACAGCGCTGGTCTGGCATCTCTTGGAATTTACAGGCTGGTTCTCCTGTCCTAAGGATGGGAGAAATCAGTCTGTTTTTTCAGTAACTGAGAGTCCTGGTGGAGTCCTTCCTGCAACTCGCTCTTCTCCCTGCCAATGAGGATCCAGGGGAAGGAGCAGATCGGGCGGCCGTGGTTGTGTGAGCGCTCACATTATGCAGTGTCAGCAAGCAGAGGGAGGGGGGAGGAATCACCCGCAGGAGCTGACTGGGGACTCTCTCCCTCTTAGACATTGATTTTTTGTAAAAAAAAAAAATATATATATATATATATATTTTTTTTATTGGGGGGGCACATGGTGGGGCACAGCATAATGTTGGGGGGGGTCAGGGCCCCCTCTGCCCCCCCCCCCCCCCCCTAGGGACGCCATTGATGTAGGGCATCCACCATGCACTTCCTCGGCATATCAAATGATTGCCTGGCGTGCAGGTAGATAAGGCTGTGTACAAAGGAGGTTAACCAATCGCAACACTGATTGCGATGGAATACAGCTGGTCCCTTAGTGGGGATGTCCGCGCCCGGGATAAACGCTGGAACATCCCCACTGCGTCCATCGGCGCGATTATGTGCGGTGTAAGACCGTCCGGAGGCAGGGTCACGTCACGCGTCATTATGCCACTGAAGCGCGTGCGGCTACTGTCTGCGCTCCAAGCTGGAACGCAAGGTGGGGGAACCTGCGGTACCACCTGGAGGGGTGGTGAAACAAAGGACCCATGCATGCTGTGCTGACTATGTGTCTATAGATTTGACGCCATAGTTCTAATTTTGTTTTCCCCATGTAGTAACATCCACACTGGCAAGTCAATAAATATACCACCCCAGGAGTGTGGCAGTTAACATAATGTTTGGGTTGAAAAATGTCTCCATTCAGCAGGGTGATATATTTACGTGTGTCCATATATTGGCAATAGCCACAGTGGATACAGGGAAATGTTCCCTTGTATTTGGCTCTACTGATGTTTTCTCCCTTCACTATGAACCAGTTTGTCGCCCTCATGAGGCCCTTTTGTAATGTAATTAAAGGTCGATCTGTGACCAAAGGGGCAAGAGTGGGATCCATACATAAAAGGTGCCAATGATTATTCAGAATGTTTTTGATCTGTTTGTGATGACAAGAGTATTTAGTGACAACTCTAGTAGTGTTGTTTTTCAGAGTTTTCCTTTGTGAAAAAAGTAAGCCAGTGCGTATCTTGCTTTTTGCCTTTTTTGTAGGCTTTTTGAGGATGTTGTTGGAATAGCCACTTGTGTGTAATCTGGTTCGCAATGTTTGGGCCTCTTTTTCGAAAAGGGCATCACTCGATCAATTATACCTTGCACGTAAGGATTGGAGGCTAGCAATGGTTTGGGATGGAAGCTTGAAGCTTCCAAGATGGGGTTGCCTGCTGTTGGTCTTGGAAATAGTTTGCTGTATGAATAACCATCAGGATGTTTTTGTATGGTCAGTTCCAATAAGGTTATGACAAATGGATTGTGGGACATTGCAAATTTGAGATTAAACATATTGTTACAATTGATACATTCAAGAAACTGGTCAAGAAGTGTGACTGGTCCATCCCACAAAATTAGGATATCATCAATGTAATGATACCATGCCAACGCATGGTTCGTATACATAGATGCTGACTCATCTGAAAATAAAAAACGTTCCCACTTTCCCAGGTACGGGTTGGCATAAGAGGGGGCACAAGATAGCCACTGCACCTGGAGGAAGCGGGAATCAAGAAAAGCCATTTTTCTAAATAAAAATTTAATTGCCTGCAATGTTTTTTTTTTCATTCAGCTGACAGCTGATGACTTATCTGTAATGCTCACAGATCAAATGGCGTTAAACTGGCAGTAACACACACAAAACGATATGACGTTAAACTGGCAGTAACACACACAGAACTACCGTATTTAACACGCACCGGCGTATAACACGCACCCCAATTTAGGAGGGAATTTTAAGGAAAAAAAAACTTTTAGGAGGGAAGTTAAAGGAAAAAAAACTTACATTTAAATGCCCATCATTGCAGCCTTCTCAGTGCAGCCTTGCCCCAGTGCAGCCATGTCAGTGCAGCCTTGCCAGTGCAGCCATGTCAGTGCAGCCTTGTCAGTGCAGCCTTGTCAGTGCAACCTTCCCCAGTGCAGCCATGTCAGTGCAGCCATGTCAGTGCAGCCATGTCAGTGCAGCCTTCCCCAGTGCAGCCTTCCCCAGTGCAGCCTTGTCAGTGCAGCCTTCCCCAGTGCAGCCTTCGTCAGTGCAGCCTTCCCCAGTGCAGCCTGGTCAGTGCAGCCTTCCCCAGTGCAGCCTGGTCAGTGCAGCCTTCCCCAGTGCAGCCTGGTCAGTGCAGCCTTCCCCAGTGCAGCCTCGCATCTCGTGATCTTTCAAAATCGCCGACCGCAATTTGAAAATGGCGCCGAAATACACAGAGCCGGTCCTCGGCTCTTCTCGGCGGCTCTCGTTTACTTTCGGCTCCACTCGTAGTACACTCGGCTAGGTTCGGGCGGTGCTCGAGTGAAGACGAAAGTGGTCGAGAAGAGCCGAGGACCGGCACTGTGTATTTCGGCGCCGGCGGCGCCATTTTCAAATCGCGGTCGGCGATTTTGAAAATCTGGCAGCTCCGGATCGCAGGGGATCGGCGTATAACACGCACCCGCGATTTTCCCCTGATTTTAAGGGGAAAAAAGTGCGTGTTATACGCCGATAAATATGGTATATGGCGTGAAACGCAGTAACGCATGCAAACCTATATGGCGTTAAACTGGCTGTAATGCACACAGAAGTAAATGGCATTAAACTGGCAGTAACGCACACAGAATGATATGGCGTTAAACTGGCAGTAACGCAAACAGAACTATATGGTGTTAAACTGGCAGTAACACACACAAAACTATATGGCGTTAAACTGGCAGTAATGCACACAGAACTATATGGCATTAAACTGGCAGTAACGCAAGCAAAACTATATGGCGATGTGGATTATAATGTCTGCAATGTAGGAGACAGACCATCTGCTAATTCTGAGAGCTCCCGCTATTGTGAAAAGGAGTCCTGTGTTTATAATTATGATAATGTGTGTTGTCTCTTCTAAGCTAGACGGCAAGGCTGACCTGAAAGGTCATACCTCTGATTCACCTAGACTGGGTAAATAATTAGTTATTTAGCTCATGTTAATTTATGTATCTGGTTACAGTGTGTTGGTAGAGTAATATGATCAGGAGGGGGGAACCTCCTTCTGAATTGTATATAAGACTGTATTCTTGTTCTAATAAACAGTTCCATGTTCAAGCTGTGTAACTGAGCTAGTCTTGCCTGGTCTTTAGTTACAATATATGGGCTGTAATATCTGATATCTGATGTTCAGACTGGAGGAGGCTGTATGCTGACGGAAGCACTCAAGCAGAGTGCGACGGGGGTCCATTACAGGTACACCCTGCACTGCTCAGCGCTAAACCTTTTAGGCTTTCAAAATTAAACATCCAAACAGCATCACAGATGTCAATATACCATATTTATTTATATATATATATATATATATATATATATATATATATATATATATATATACAGTATATATATATATATATATATATATATATATATATATACGCTTCATTTTTTGCTAAAATTACTCTGAAATGCAAGATGTAGCTGGGCGTACTAAGATGTCCACTGCCGCCTTCTGACTGCAGTTGTTCTGTCAGATTAGCAAACCTGGTAGCGGTGGAACGCCGGTTGAATGCATGCACAGCTGATGGAAAGTCACTTCTCTTCGCTAATCTGACGGGTTTGCTATTCTGACAGAACCCCGGGGAGGACCATAGATGTGTGCAGCCTATTGCATTAGGGTGTGCATCCCAAAGCTCAAACTATGTTTACTATGCTTTAGTTTGTGAATGAACAGAGTGATTGTTTACTGTGTTCATTTAGAAAAGGATGGGACCGGTAAATGACATACTGATAGCCCTTCCCACCCGCATTCCATCCTGAAACATCCCATGCAGCAGCCGAGAGGAGAGAAGAGGAGGGAAGCCAGCAGCACTGCAGGGGGGTCAACACAGGGGGAAAGCCTGGACAGTAGGGGGAGTCAGCACCTCACGTGAGTGATTAGGGTGTGCCCAGGCACACCTGGCACACCCCCTGCTCACACCTATCGTGAGGACATAAATAGCCTGGTTCAGGGAGGAGTCTCTCTCCTGGGACCACGGCCACTTTGATCCGAGAGCAGGGACCTGGCCACTTTGGGGAATGTGAAAAGCCTCCGGCAAGTGAGCGAGCAGATCCACCATTGCCAGCTCCCTGTCGGCCGAGTGGCTGTCAGGGGTCACTCTCATCATCACCAGTACAGACCCAGCTTAATGCGCGTGCTGCCAGATGCACAGCCAGGCACCCTTTACTGGTTGCAGATTCTTCAAGAGCCTGTTCTGGGACATCCTATTCCTTTGAGCCTTGGCATCATCAGGATTGGTGAGCAGGCAGAGGCCCACCTGGTGTACACCCTACAAAGACACTGCATGCAGACACCTTTATCCCATCTCTTTACATTAAAGCTTCAAAAAGGAAATTCTTTGCACATGCTATTTTCTGTTGTTGGTCACCATTGCACAGCAATTCTTCTGGGCTCTTGTTGAGCTAGCTGAAGACACTGAACATCTACATCACAAGGACTTCTCCATCTTTCCTCTTGTTCCTACTTAAAGGACTCTGTGCACAATATCTGCACACTTCAAGGGGAACTCTACTCAGAGATTAGGTATTGCATTTCTTACTATATAATTAGTTCCCCCTATTCTCCCAGTGAACAGCCGCAACCATTGATGAGGGAACTCAAACACTGCGACCCAATGATAAATATATAAATAAATGGTGCGCTTGTTCCACACTAAATCTATATCAATTGTGTATCAAAAATTATAAAAAAATATACATGTAAAATTATAAAATAGCAAGTGTTCCTATCTTATACACAATATCAAGATACAAGTAATCCATACAGCAAATTTAAAAACATACATAAAATATAAAATATTAGCCCCCAAAATATATATATATTCCTCATATTGCACAAATATATAGTGTCCACATCCAGTGCAATATTCAAAGATAAATTGAAAAAACAAAGTACAAAAAAAATCCCCCAAAAAATCCTTGAATGATCCCACAATATGTGAAAAAAACTCTTTCGGTAGACACTTATCCTCTCGTAGTGCTAGAAAACAATGAATATCAACCACCAAGAGTTTTTTTTCACATATTGTGGGATCATTTTGGGTGGATTGTTTTGACTTTGTTTTTTTCATTTATCTTTGAATTTTGCACTGGATGCTGACACTATACAGTGCCTTGAAACTTTCCAAATTTTGTCATGTTACCACCAAAAACGTAAATGTATTTTATTGGGATTTTATGTGATAAACCAACACAAAGTGGCACATAATTGTGAAGTGGAAGGAAAATGATAAATGGTTTTATTTTTTTTTTACAAATAAATATGTGAAAAGTGTGACATCTGGCTGTATGTTTAGGGTCGTTGTCCTGCTGGCAGGTGAACCTCCGCCCCAGTCTCAAGTCTTTTGCAGACTCTAATGCCCTGTACACACGGTCGGACATTGATCGGACATTCCGACAACAAAATCCATGGATTTTTTCCGAAGGATATTGGCTCAAACTTGTCTTGCATACACACGGTCACACAAAGTTGTCGGAAAATCCGATCGTTCTAAATGTGGTGATGTAAAACACGTACGTCGGGACTATAAACAGGGCAGTAGCCAATAGCTTTTGTCTCTTAATTTATTCTGAGCATGCGTGGCACTTTGTGTGTTGGATTTGTGTACACACGTTCGAAATTTCCGACAACGGATTTTGTTGTCAGAAAATTTTTTAGCAAGCTCTCAAACTTTGTGTGTCGGAAAATCCAATGGAAAATGTGTGATGGAGCCCACACACGGTCGGAATTTCCGACAACAAGGTCCTATCACACATTTTCCATCGGAAAATCTGACCGTGTGTACGGGGCATAACAGATTTTTTTCTAAGATTGCCATGTATTTGGCTCCATCTATCTTCCCATCAACTCTGACCAGCTTCACTGTGTCTGCTGAAGAAAAGCATCCCCACAACATGATACTGTCACCACCATGTTTCACGGTGGGGATGGTGTGTCCAGGGTGATATGCAGTGTTATACATATAGCGTTTTGCTTATAGGCCAAAAAGTTAAATTTTGGTCTCATCTGACCAGAGCACCTTCTTCCACATGTTTGCTGTGTCCCCCACATGGCTTCTCACAAACTGCAGACAGGACTTCTTTTGGCTTTCTTTCAACAATGTCTTTCTTCTTGCCCCTTTTCCATAAAGGTCAGATTTGTGGAGAGCACGACTAATAGTTGTCCTGTGGACAGATTCTCCCACCTAAGCTGTGGATCTCTGCAGCTCCTCCAGAGATACCATGGGGCCTCTTGGCTTCTTCTCTGATGAATGCTCTCCTTGCCTGGCCTGTCAGTTTAGGTGGACAGCCATGTCTTGGTAGGTTTGCAGTTGTGCCATACTCTTTCTATTTTCAGATGATGAATTGAACAGTGCTCCGTGAGATGTTCAATGCTTGGGATATTTTTTTATAACCTAACCCTGCTTTAAACTTCTCCACAACGTTATCCCTGACCTGTCTGATGTTTTCCTTGGCCTTTATGATGCTTTTTGTTCACTAAGGTTCTCTAACAAACCTACGAGGGCTTCACAGAACAGCTGTATTTATACTTAGATTAAATTACACACAGGTGGACTCTATTTACTAATTAGGTGACTTCTGAAGGCAATTGGTTTCACTAAATTTTAGTTAGAGGTATCAGAGTAAAGGGGGCTGAATACAAATGCACGCCACACATGACAAACATGACAAAATGTGGAAAATGTCATGGGGTATGAATACTCTTTCAAGGCACTGTATATTTGTGCAATATAAGGAATATATATTTTATGGGCTAATATTTTATTTTATGTATGTTTGTAAATTTGCTGTAGGGATTCATTGTATCTGGATAAAGTGTATAAGACAGGAACACTTATTTTTATAATTTTTGATAAACAATTGATACACATTTAGTTTGGAACAAGCGTACCATTTATTTATAAATTTATTTCTTGTAACTTGTTGTTTTATAACTGTCTCACACTGACCTACTGATTGTGGTTACTACTGTTTGATCTATTTTCTTTGTATTGCACACCCTCTGCATATTTACCAAGAGTAGAAGTTTAACACTGAAAGATATCTGCCTACTTTATTCTTCTTCTTATCTGCTTCAAGAATCTTATGTAAAATACTTGTTTACTTTGCTACAGTCTGGTGTCTGTGTAATTGCAATTATCACTTTGAAATATGGCTAATCCCAGGGTGTCAGAGGTGTCGGGAGGCTTGCAAGGTCAGGGCAACCTTTGGGGTCAGTCATCTTCCAGCAGCCCTCACGGGGGGTGGCCCTACATACAGAGAAGAATAGAATGGCATATATACAGTATATATACTATATACACTGCTCACAAAAATGAAAGAAACACTTTTTAATCAGAGTATAGCATTAAGTCAATTCAACTCCTGGGGTAGTCATCTGGTCAGTTAAATAGCAGAGGGGATTGTTAATCAGTTTCAGCTGCTATGGTGTTAGTGAAATTAACAACAGGTGCACTACATGGGCAACACTGAGACAACCTCCAAAACAGGAATGGTTTTACAAGTGGAGGCCACTCACATTTTTTTCCCCTACTCATCTCTTCTAACTGTTTTTCACTAGTTTTGCATTTGGCTAGGTTCAGTGTCACTACTGGTAGCATGAGGCGATACCTGGACCCTATAGAGGTTGCACAGGCAGTCCAACTCCTCCAGGATGGCACATTAATACGTGCCATTGCCAGAAGGTTTGCTGTGTTTCCCAGCACTGTCTCGAGAGCATGGAGGAGATTTAAGGAGACAGGCAGTTACTCTAGGAGAGCTGGACAGGGCCGTAGAAGGTTCTTAACCCATCAGCAGGACCAGTATCTGCTCCTTTGTGCAAGGAGGAACAGGATGAGCACTGACAGAGCCCTACAAATTGACCTCCAACAGGCCACTGGTATGAAGGTCTCTGACCAAACAATCAGAAACAGACTTCATGAGGGTCCTCTAGTGGGCCCTGTGCTCACTGCCTGGCACAGAGGAGCTCGATTGTCATTTGCCATTGAACACCAGAATTGGCAGGTCCACCACTGGTGTCCTGTGCTTTTCACAGATGAGGGCAAGTTCACCCTGAGCACATTTGACAGATGTGAAAGGGTCTGGAGAAGCCATGGAGAACATTATACTGCCTGTAACATCGTTCAGCATGACCAGTTTGGTGGTGGGTCAGTGATGGTCTGGGGAGGCATATCCATGGAGGGACGCACAAACCTCTACAGGCTAGACAATGGCATCCTGAGTGACATTATGTATCGGGATGAATTCCTTGGACCCATTGTCAGATCCTACGCTGGTGTAGTGGGTCCTGGGTTCCTCCTGGTGCACGACAATGCCCGGGCTCATGTGGCGAGAGTATGCAGCCAGTTCCTGGAAGATGAAGGAATTGAAGGAATGGCCCTCACGCTCACCTGACCTAAATCTAATAGAACACTCTGGGACATTATGTTTTGGTCCATCCGACACCGCCAGGTTGCACCCCAGTCTGTTCAGGAGCTCAGTGATGCCCTGGTCCAGATCTGGGAGGAAATACCCCAGGAACCATCCGTCGTCACATTAAGAGCATTCCCTGATGTTGTCAGGCATGCATACAAGCACGTGAGGGCCATACAAACTACTGAGGACCATTCTAAGTCGCTGCAATTACATTTCAGCAAAATGGACTGGCCTGCTGCATTGAATTTAACCCTCTGTAGGTTGATAATTTTCACTTGGATCAAACAATGTGGCATCCTTTCATTCCCAACACATTACTCAGTCCATATCAGTATAGATATCCAGCATTATATTTTTCCCCTTTGAGATCTAATGTTTTCAAAGTGTTTCTTTATTTTTTTGAGCAGTGTATAATGCACAGCACAATGTACAGAGTGGAGTGTTATGGCATTTATATTGTGAGTGAAGCAATAAAGGGCTTTTATACCTCGTATAATTCTATTATCATCATAAACATCAAAACCTCTGTTCTTTGAATTGTATATTGTCTGAACTCACATGAGCCCCCCCCAAAAAAATAAAAAGTAAGTTCAATAGTCATGTGATATCGCCATTACGACCGCTAGTTTTACAAGGCCAAACACTTCCAGCTCGTACTTGATTTCGAGTATGTGTGAACTTTTGTGCGATGGACTTGTGTACACACGATCGGAAAGTCCGACAACAAAATTTTGTTGGTGGAAAATTTGAGAACCTGCTATCAAACCTTTGTTGGCGGAAAGTCTGTCGGTCATTCTGCCAACAAGCTCACATCCAACATTTCCCGTCGGAAAATCCGGTCGTGTGTACGCGGCATTATACTTTTTTTTTTGTCTCATAACATGGACCTGGTAGGCATGACCTCAGGTCATAAAGTGTAAACTTCATTTTTGTTTCAGTTTTGGGATAGGGCATCTATCAAGTTTTATTTTCTGTGCCCACTGGGGAGAATGACCTTCTCTCATTATCTAAGGGGTCATTGTCACAGGGACTGAAATGATGAGAAATATAACATTTTGAGTTGCAAGCAGAACAAGAATAAAGGGGAAATCCTGCAATGGGGACACCTGTACAAAGGCCTTGCTTACACTTGCTGTTGGTGGCAGTAAAAATAGGTGGTTGAGATGCTGTACTCCCCCTTAACCCCTTAAAGACTAAGCCTTTTTCTGACACATGTTGCTTACATGTTAAAATCAGTATTTTTTGCTAGAAAATTATTCAGAACCCCCAAACATTATATGTATATTTTTTAGCAGAGACCATAGAGAATAAATTGGCGGTTGTTGCAATATTTTATGTTTTTTTATGCCCAGTGTTTTTTTAAACAAAATAATTAAAAAAATAAAAAAAAACAGTAGAGTTAGCCCAATT
The DNA here is from genome assembly GCF_042186555.1 of Aquarana catesbeiana. NCBI lineage: Eukaryota > Metazoa > Chordata > Amphibia > Anura > Ranidae > Aquarana > Aquarana catesbeiana. The sequence goes on from NC_133326.1 coordinate 702,444,361, forward strand.
TTTTTGTATAATGTGAAAGATGATGTTACACTGAGTAAATAGATACCTAACATGTCATGCCTTAAAATTGCGCACGCTCATGGAATGCTGACAAACTACGGTAATTGAAAATCTCCATAGGCGTCGCTTTAAAAATGTTTAACGGTTACCAGGTTTGAGTTACAGAGGAGTTCTAGTTGCTAGAATTATTACTCTCGCTCTAACGATCGCAGAGATACCTCACATGTGTGGTTGGAACACTGTTTACATTTGCAGGCACGACTTGCGTATGCGTTCGCTTATGCGAGCAAGCTCGGAGGGATGGGGCGCCTTAATTTTTTTTTTTTTACACTGTCCCTTTACATTTTTTTCTTAATCGCTTTTGCTGCTGTCACAAGGGATGTAAACATCCCCTGTGACAATAATAGGCAGTGTCAGGTATCTTTAAGACCCCAAATTCCTCCTTCGCACTTAATAGCATTCAAAACGCCAAGTTTGGCTGTTTTTGAATACTGACTTTTTAAAATCTGGCGCCTTTAAGGTTCTAGTAGACCGGAAGTGATGTCATGAGGTGACTTCCGCGTTACTAGATCCTAGACCTGATCAAAACCGATTCCGACTCCGGCCACCCGGTGGGAGTATGTTAAAAAAAATGTGGTTCTTTTTTTTGTTACATTTATTTTTTATTATTATTTATTTTTTTTTTTTTTACGATCTTTTTTTAAAACACTGTGACCAGAGCAATACATACCATAGTAACATTGTACTACTCTGAGGGAAGTGATCAGGGCTTTTTTTTTCACACATTATGATTGCTTATACCAGTGGATTTGGTATAAGCAACCATTTTTAATGAATGAAACTGATTAATTCAGTGTGTATTGTTGTGATTAGCTGTGATTTGAAAAACCTAATCACATGGTACAGATATGCTGTGATTGGCCCTGTCTGTACCATGTGATCACTGTGACCAATCACAGCTAGCAACACAATTGTACACAATGGATGTCATGAAAGGAAGCCATCCATTGCTTACAATTGTCATGTGATCTGCTGTGATTGGTTACAGCGATCACATGGTACCGGCAGCAAGCTGGTACACTGATCTGTCATTGGCTGTGTCCTTCATATGACGTTTAACCGCAACACTGAATGTCTTGATTAGCCGTCAGCTGACAACAGGCTGGGTGGGAAGTGGTTAATTTGACAGGAAAGGACGTGCATACATGTCAACTGTCCCAGATTTGCCCGACAGCAATGTTTCCTGGTCATCTGTCTCACCAGGCAATGTCTTATGATCACAGCATCAAACTTATGTAGCACTATTGTCATAGGGGTCGCTGATATCAGGAGCCCCACTGCTGCACAGCCAGTTACATAGAACTGGCTTCTTGATTCATTCTTTCAAACACAGAAAATCAGTCCTTGGCTTGTTTGTTGTTTTTATTAGGGGATGATAACTTGGATGGGGTAGGGAATTTTGGAATGCCCAACTTGAAAATGTCCAGAACACAGGACAAGGAACAACTTGTTCCCTATTTACAAAGAATCCCTTTTTTCCTTCCTCCCGCACACGCTTGGTTCCTCTATATACAGCACCTGCTGATCACGCCAAGGTAATTAACGGTCTCTTTGGTAATTCAGCAACAGCCCATTACAGGCTAGGAACTTCCTGTCCCTTTTTTTAGATAAAGCTTCCCTGTAGACACTGAGCCCAGCTCTAACACTGCTGAAAGTAGCAGCCCAACTGGCGGCTTGTCTCCCCCAGTCCTCCTGGCTGACACCCACACATGGAGATTCCCCAGGGCTAGGTGAATGAAGACTTTTTAAAAAAAAAATTTTGAAATGGGAAGAACACAGAAGTAAGAGATGAAAGGTCATGCACCCCGAAAAATAGGCAATATGGGATGACTCTACCAAGGGTTTCTTTTGTGCAGTTAAGTAAATTGATCAAAACAATGACTGTTTATAAAATCTTTATTATTCCAAAATAAGATACCAACATAGTATCACGTATGAGTTAAAATATGGGCTCTGGTTATACAATACAAAACACACTCCATCATGTAAAGTGGTTAAATTGAGAGGAGTGGTTAAAATGCGTTTCGACCTAGACTGCTGGTTGGAAGCTAAACAGTGGGGACCTTGAGTGGAGAGTGAACAAGTCTTGCTTTTTGACTGCTGGTGATTGCTGGGTTCCATTTTTAGGTTCTTTTTGGGGCTTTTCCTTGTAGCTTTTAACACCTTTTTTTTACACTTTTTAAACAGCTTTTTTTTCTTTGCTTCCTTCAGCCTACTAATTAAGGGGAGTGGTTAATTGGTCACAGGTGCTTGAGGCCTATATAACCTTGTGTAGCCTGCTCATCTTTGAGTCTTCTGGAACTCTGTCCAAGTGGAACTGGTCTAAGTGGTGAGTTAAAACCAGAGTTTAAAACGGGAGGTTATAACAGGGGTCATAGTACCTGTGTAGTGTGAATACCTGAGTGTTGTCTGAGTAGTGTGTGTGGATCTTTAGTACTTGTGCATTGTGTACTGTATACTTGTGTATTGTGAGTGCACTGACCGGGACATTTTATAGATAGGCAACTCCTATCCTCATATTGATTAGTGGTTCCAAATTAATAATAACTACTGCAGTAGGGAACAGACACAAAAGATACGCTCAGCATCTTTCGAAATAACTATTCTGCTTTATTATGACGCAGTTGAAGGTTTTTATACACACGACTACGTAGGTATCACATTAATATTACAGTTGTACATTTATGGTAACAAGGGGCGTTACATAGGCAGGCTAATTCTAACCGGGACTTGAAAGAATGTAAACATGTACTGAAAACATTATTAGTGCTGTGTGCACAGTGAGGGCAGAGTGCAATACATACAAAATAGAATACAATTATATACAGAACTTACAAATTTCCTTTTCCTTTACCTCTCTTTTGATCAATATTTTGATCACTAACCATACCTGCTATCACCTTTAGCCTGGAACCACCACACACTTAGGTGGAGGTAGTCCTGGCCAAAGAGGCAAAAACTTCATTGTGGAGAATATAATAGCTGACTTTTCTTTGTGAAAAACAAATGATTGATAAGACATATTTACAGAGTACTGGCTGTACACTCATGTGGCCAGAATGGCCTTCTAGCTTAATTGTTGGCATGCTGACTTATCAGCATATGTAAACAGAGACAATTCTGCATAAAATGGAAGACGTACAAAAGACAAAAATGACTTCAACATGGCTAAACTACTTTTCAAATATATTATATATGTATATATATATATCCCTTACAATTAAAGTAATTGAATCAAAAAGTACCCTAGACTAATCGCAAGAGAGAAACAAATCAAACACAGAGATTTCTTTAATTACGTCATTTTTGCAGTGTCTGGTGTGGATCCAGGTGACTTTTCCTTCAAGTTTTGCACAACTTGTACATGAAATAGATGCTGTATTGAGTCTCCAAACATTTCCTTATATATAAATGTCTCTTAACAATCCTCAAGTCACCTGGCTTTAGTTTTAGATCCTTCCAAACTTTTAGGATCTGGAATTGGGGAGAAAACACATAAATTAGTTTGTCAAAAACCTTAAAAGATCAGCAACGTTCTCTGTGAGATCCGAATGGAGGACTTCAGCTGCTGAGATAAAATATAAGCAAGTGAGTAACACACTCCCAAACCAAAATCCCATAGGGAGAGAGTCCAACATCCCCCTTAGGGGCTTGATAAAATAATAAGAAAACATTCAGGCAAAAGTTTTCTAGTTTCTTACTCTACTTTTTCTGCTACATTGTAGACAGTAGGGGGTGTAAAAAAAAATCCTCAACTTCTAGTAAGGACTCTCCTATAAATTTCCTCTGTTACTCTCTGTAGATTCTGGCACTCTGTACTTACAAACTACTTCTGATAACACTTTTTACTGTGGCCTTTGCAGTAGCATTTGCCATTGGACATCCAGAAAACATGTCCATACAGACAAAATGCATACTCGTAAGATCCTGACTTGGGCATCTGGATATATCTTTTTGTAATCTCTGGAAGGGATGTTCAGCTTTTGGTAACACCTTTGGTAACAGGTAAAACAAGAAGTGGTATGTTAAAAAACAACTGTGGAGAACCCTGGCTCTATCCCACCCTCATTTACTAAGGCAGCCATAACTGCTTGTGACTGATGACACGGTCCATGTGTCAAGCTGGAGGGAAAAGAGTGGCTGGCAGACATAAATGATCATCTTTTCCAAAGTCCTGTTTCATAAGAAGTTGCCACCTATGGACCACTTGTTCTTCTCGTTCTGGGGTCCTTAAAGTTGAATTATTAATCCCAGCTATACTGGGCCAGAACTAGGGTGGAATCTGTGAGTTGCACAGACCCATCAAGTGTCCGGGGCTGTAATGCAACATCCTTCGTCGCCTGGTCTGCTTCCATGTTTGCGTTTTAATGTTAGTATGGCTACCTCAGCAAGAACCTGGAAGGCTGAAAACAGTCAATCAAATTAACTTAGCATGCTTGAGGGTTTACCTGCCAAAGTAAAAACAAACTTCTAAGCCCTTCAAATAGAACCAAAAGCTGTTGATATCTCGACTACAGTAGGTGAATGCGATATTGTGTCAATCTCGTCGAGATTTGACCCCTGCGAGCCCCATCACGGGAGCCAGCGCCGAGCTGGCTCGCTCATCGGGAAAGGAAAACTGTGTTTTTTCCTTTCGCGATGAGCGACAAGCATTAATGACAGGTGTTTGGTATGAATCATGAGGGGGAATGCCGCGCCAAATTTTAAATAAAAAACCAGCATGGGTTCCCCTCCAGGGGCATACCAGGCCCTTAGGTCTGGTAAGGATTTTAAGGGGAACCCCCTATGCTGAAAAAACGGCGTGGGGGTCCCCCCAAAATCCATACCAGTCCCTTATCCAAGCACGCAGCCCGACCGATCAGGAAAGGGGGTGGGGATGAGCGAGCTGCCAACCCCTCCTGAACCATACCAGGCCACACTTCTGGCCCTTCAAATAGAACCAAAAGCTCTTGATATCTCGACTACAGTAGGTGACCGCGATATTGTGTCAATCTCGCCGAGATTTGACACCTGCAAGCCCCATTGCGGGAGCCAGCGCCGAGCTGGCTCGCTCATCGGGAAAGGAAAACTGTGTTTTTTCCTTTCGCGATGAGCGACAAGCATTGCTGACAGGTGTCTGGTATGAATCATGAGGGGGAATGCTGCGCCAAATTTTAAATAAAAAACTGGCATGGGTTCCCCTCCAGGGGCATACCAGGCCCTTAGGTCTGGTATGGATTTTAAGGGGAACCCCCTATGCTGAAAAAACGGCGTGGGGGTCCCCCCAAAATCCATACCAGTCCCTTATCCGTGCACGCAGCCCGACCGGTCAGGAAAGGGGGTGGGGACGAGCGAGCTGCCAACCTCTCCTGAACCATACCAGGCTGCATGCCCTCAACATGGGGGGTGGGCGCTTTGGGGCAGGGGGGTGCCCTGCGCCCCCCCACCCCAAAGCACCTTGTTCCCATGTTGATGAGGACAAGGGCCTCTTCCCAACAACCCTGGCCGTTGGCTGTCAGAGTCTGCGGGTGGAGGGCTTATCGGAATCTGGGAGCCCCTTTAATAAGGGGGCCCCCAGATCCTGGCCCCCCACCCTATGTGAATGAGTATGGGGTACATCGTACCTCTACCCCTTCACCTGGGGGAAAAAGTGTCAATAAAAAAACACACTAGACAAGTTTTTAAAGTAATTTATTAGGCAGCTCCGGGGGTCTTCTTCCGACTTCGGGAGGTCTTTTTCCAACTTTGGGGGTCTTCTTCCGACTTCTCCGCTCTCTCCGGCCTCTTCTCCCAGTGTCCGTTTTTCTCCCACTCTCCAGCCTCTTCTCCCGGTGTCCGGTTCTTCTCCCACTCTCCGGTTCTTCTGCCGGGCTCCTCCACTATCTTCTGCTCTTTTGACGCTCTTGCTAGCGGGGGCCCGGTCTTCTCCGTCGTCTTGTTCCCTCTTCTCTTCTTGCGATGTTGACACAATGCTCTCTCCCGCTGTAATGCTGTGTGTGAGGTGCACGACGACTTATATAGGCATGTCACCCGATGACCCCACCCCTTATTATCACAGTCCCGGGGCATCAACCAACGGCCAGGGTTGTCAGGAAGAGGCCCTTGTCCTCATCAATATGGTGCAACATGGTGCTTTGGCCCCCCCGCCCCAAAGTGCCCACCCCCCATGTTGAGGGCATGCAGCCTGGTACGGTTCAAGAGGGGGGGGCACTCTTCCCCATCCATCGCGCTGGAAACACATTCTCGTGGTCAGGTACTGTATCTATACAAATATACACTCTTTATATAACTCACAGGCTTTGCTAAAACATGGAGCTCTGCTTCTTGAGCTGGGGAAAAATGATCCAACGACTCTAAATACAGAATATCCTTCTGGGTGACTAACTGCATCCTCAGTATAAAACCGGGAATAACTCTACAAAAAATAAAATATCTGGGTCTTCAGGGAGTGTGTCCTGCACTGGGCTCACAGCAGCAGATTCCTCCAGCCTCCTCCAATAGAGGCAATAAGGTGGCTGGATTCAAATGTACGCATTTTTCATTGTTAGATTTGTACATAAACAAACAAAACAAATTCATATTTTGAACCTTTCAGTAGACAAACATTTAGTTAACTGTATATTTGATGCGCAGAATGTGGGACCATTAATAATTAAATATTTGACCAAAATAATATCTGTAACTTTGTCTAATAGCACCTTTGCATAAAGATACAGCTCTGATATATCGGGGTGAACCCTTCATTACTGGGTCCAGCTTGCATAAATATATTACAATGGCTTGTTTTCTTTCATGCTGTTTGTGTAAGAATTCCAGTTTCATGTTTCAAAAAGACAACTTTTTCCAGGAAATATTATAATAAATGATAACAATACCCTGCGGTCATGGAGAGATGTCCAATAAATCCAAAATATTCTTCTGCTTATACCACGGCAAGGAAAAGGGGCACACCATTTCACAATCCACACATTCTGCTTTGGATTTCAAAAATAAAAATAAATAATAACAAAAGGACCAACAATCCTTGTGTATGATGGACCAGAAAGCTCTCAGCCACATCAAAAACTATAAAACAACTGGCTGCACGTAGCATCTATCCTAACAGGGTGTGTGGACTTGATGTGATGGGTCTGTTATATTTAAAATGTATTTATTATTACTCTCACATCACGGACCGCGCATCAAGTTATTATAAGACCTTTAGATTTAATTTTTGTAGAAAAACTTCTTATGTATCCCATCCATCTTGACTTTGTTAAATATTAAGGCAGCTTTATTCCAAATAATAACCTCATCTTAATCTTTTTTTTCTCTCAATAAGGGCTTATTGTATAAATGTAGAATTACAAAATTGTTATCTTAATCTAAACTAATCCCATTTTTACAAATTTCCCCAATAACCTGGATTTCATTTCCAACCAAAGTTTGTCTAAACCAGTTTCAATATATCTATATTCTTAATAAAATTGTTAAACCCATATTAGAAATTAATACTCAAATGATAATTTCAATATCACACACTTATATATATCCACAGATACATTTCCTTAAGGGGGACATATTACTTAATTTTACTTAATTTCCCTTTTTTAAATGCACTGTTTCCACTATCAAAGGATATTCAATTTGTGTAATACACGGTTAAATGTAACCTTCATTTTACCATGTTTGGAAAACAGATTCAAAAATAATTGTGATCTCATTGTTTATGATTAGATTTGTTAACCCGGCACATTTTGTAATAAATATTTTGACTAAAAAACTGAAATTGGCATGGTGTCCTTCCAGCTTATCACTGACCTCTCATCCCAGCCACATTCTTTCAGGAGAGTGCAAAGGAGGGGGTCACGTACATGTACATGACACACACAAGAGATAGAACTAAAGGTTCCAGCATTCACACACATACATGAATATCTCTCTAAAATTGCTTAAATTTCTCCCATTTGTACACAACACATGCATATCATTCTCTCACTTTCTTTTAACTCTTTTTATTTCCCTGCTTAACTACTGCTTTCTTGACTTTACTAGTTGTAGTGCCTGACCCCAAATTCATCCCACAACTTAACATGAAAATGTCCTTTCTTTCTAGTGTTATTTGTCTCCCTTGATCCATCCTGCTCACATAGATAGCTGTTTCTCTAGCTGTTTACTCTGCATGATTCTCAGTCCCTGTGGACTTTGGTGGTAACCCAGTTACCCATTGTTGATCCCTGTCCACTTTAACCATTAATCTAGGGGCTCAGTCTAGGCGGAACCACACCTTCAGTTCATATATAGCGCTCCTCTTGCGCTGGGCATTTTTGAGGGTCTCTTACCCTTCATTCCCTTACTTAATTTAATGCCCATAATGACTGGCCAGTCTTCTCTACGTGTGCCTATACCCTCTTGCCTCTAAACTACTTTATCTAGCAGATGTACTTCATATACCTGTGAACAGCACTATTCTTCCCTTTCTTATCTATAGCACTCCGATAGACAATAGACAGGGACAACATAACATATAACCACCAATCAATACAGTTGGATTAAGGGGAGTAAAATAGGTACCCTCTGTCCCGAAAATGCCTAACCGATCAAGGAAGTATGATAACTCAAACTCAGCCGGCTGATTATCAGAAATTCCCGGATCGTCTCAAGCTCCTCGTTTCGGATTCTCAGGGTCACCTGCAAAACCCCTCCTAGGCACAGCTCGCCACTTGAGTAGGACATTTTATAGATAAGCAACTCCTATCCTCATATTGATTAGTGGTTCCAAATTAATAATAATTACTGCAGTAGGGAACAGACACAAAAGATACGCTCAGCAAGTTTCCAAATAACTGTTCTGCTTTATTATGACGTAATTGAAGGTTTTTATGCACATGATTACGTAGGTATCACATTAATATTGCAATTGTACGTTTATGGTAACAAGGGGCGTTACATAGGCAGGCTTATTCTAATCAGGGCAGAGTGCAAACATTTACTGAAAAGATTGTTAGGCTGTGTGCACAGTGAGGGCAGTGTGCAATACATATCAAATAGAATACAATTATATACAGAACTTACAAACCATTACAGCACGTAGTTCTGCGAGTGCACGTAATTCTGCGAGTGGTCTGCGAGTGCACGTCATTTTGCGAGTGGTCGGTGAGTGCACGTAGTTCTGCGAGTTCCCTAAGTACCCTCGGGTGCAAGCCGTCTGGTCCAGGTGATTTATTATTGTTAAGTTTTTCAAGTCTAATTTTAATTCTGTCCTCTGTTAACCAAGGAGGTGCTTCCTGTGTTGTGTCATGAGGATAAACACTGCAGTTTTGGTTACTGAAGCCCCCCCGGTTCCCTTGTGAAGACTGAGGAAAAAAATACATTCAATACCTTCGCCATCTCCCCATCCTTTGTTTCCTTGCTCATTCTTTATAGGGCCAATATGGTTTGTCCTCCCTTTTTTACTGTTTACATACTTAAAGAATTTCTTGGGATTTTTTTTTGCTCTCCTCCGCTATGTGTCTTTCATGCCATCCTTATTGCACCCTTACATTTCTTGTTGCATTCTTTATAAAGTCTGAATGCTGATGATGATCCCTCAACCTTGTATTTTTTGAAGGCCTTCTCCTTTGCTTTTATATGCATTTTTTGCATTGGAGTTAAGCCATCCAGGACTTTTGTTCGCTCTTTTAAATTTATTACCCAATGGGATACATTGGCTAATGCCCTTATTTAATATGCTCTTAAAGCAAACCCATCTCTCCTCTGTGTTCTTTGTTCCTAAGATTTTATCCCAATTTACGCCTCCTAGCAAGGTTTGTAATTTAGGAAAGTTGGCTCTTTTGAAATTCAGTGTCTTTGTATTCCCCTTATGTTTCCTATTTGTGTGATTTATACTGAAGCCAATTGACCTGTGATCGCTGTTACCTAAATTGCCCCGTATTTCCATATCCGTGATCAGGTCTGTATTGTTGGTAATCAGTAGGTTCAGTAACGCTTTATTTCTAATTGGTGCATCTACCATCTGACCCATAAAATTGTCCTGCAAGACATTAAGGAACTGGTGAGCCCTAAATGAATGCGCGGTTCCCTCCACCCAGTCTATGTCTGGATAATTAAAATCCCCCATTATGATAACACTTCCCATCCTTGCTGCTAATCCAAATTGTGATAGGAGATCTGTCTCCACTTCCTCCCTCAGGTTAGGGGGCCTATAGCATACTTCCAGCATTATTTTCCCCTTAGCTTCATCCATTTGGAGCTCTACCCATAGGGATTCCACCTCCTCCCTAGCCCCCTTAGTAATGTCATCTCTCACATTCACTTGTACATTATTGTTGATATATAGGCATACCCCTCCCCCTTTTTTAGCCTCTCTATCCTTGCGATAAAGGGTATATCCTTGAATGTTTGCCAGCCAATCATGAGAGCTGTTGAACCAGGTCTCTGAATTTCCCACAAAATCCAAATCCTACTCGTACAACAGTATCTCTAGTTCACCCATCTTGTCCGCCAGGCTCCTGGCATTGGTGAACATGCCACACAGTTTAGACCGGTCGCATACTATCCTCTTATTGGATGTTCCGAGATTGCAACTAGGACTTGCTACTATAGTCCTTGGGTTTATGTGCTTTGGTCAACCTACCACTAATGCCCCCAATACTACCCTCTGGAATATGTAGATCAAATAGGCATTCATTGCAGGCATTGGTCCATGAGTGAGCAATCCCTGTGCATATTTAGAGGTGGGGTCCAAGCAGGACCAGCCCAAAAAGTTTAGACTGCTGGCGGGTTTAGGAGTCCTTAGATCTGGAATCATAATGATGGTAAATATGAATACATTATGTCATAGACAATTATGAGCCATTAACCACTTGCCGACCACCCTATAGTAGTTTTACTGCTACAGGGTGGCCCCACTGCGCAGGATCATGTGTATATATATGCGATCCTGCACTCCTGTATATGGGGCGCATGCCGGCGGCTCACTCCCATCAGTGGATCCCGTGGACCCAATATCTACCAGCAGGCCGGACTGAGCAGCCAACTTTTACAGGGACCTGGGGGGGGTGTCAGTAGACATTTGCGGGGGTGGCTGGTGTCGGTCCTTCACACTATAATATGCAGGGACAGTGTGATATAAAGGGGACTGCACTGTAAAGGGGCACTGCAATGATTACAGTGCCCCTTTACAGTGCAGTCCCCTTTATATTACAGTGTACCAATCCTATTGTGGCCATACAATGCTAGTACTGTCTGTCTCCTATTGTCCCCACACTGCTCACTAAAACTAACCTGCTCTCTCTCTGGTGGTACTAGACAGCATGGCACTCTCTCTCTGGTGGTGCTGGACAGTGTGGTGCTCTCTTTCTGGTTGTGTGGTACAGCGTGGCTCTCTCTCTGGTGGTGTGGGTATAGCGTGGCTCTCTCTCTCTCTCAGGTGGTGTGTGCACAGAGTGGCTCTCGCTCTCTGGTGGTGTGGGTACAGCATGGCTCTCTCTGGTGGTGCGGTACAGCTTGGCACTCTCTCTCTGCTGGTGCTGGACAGCGTGGTGCTCTCTTTCTGGTGGTGTGGTACAGCGTGGCTCTCTCTCTCTGGTGGTGTGAGTACAGTGTGGCTCTCTCTCTCTCAGGTGGTGTGGGCACAGAGTGGCTCTCGCTCTCTCAGGTGGTGTGGGTACAGCGTGGCTCTCTCTGGTGGTGTGGTACAGCTTGACTCTGTCTCTCTGGTGGTGTGGGTACAGTGTGTCTCTCTCTGGTGGTGAAGTACAGCGTGACTAGCTCTCGTGGCTCTCTCTGGTGGTGCAGTACAGTGAGGCTCTCTCTGGTGGTGCGGTATACAGTGTGGCTCTCTCTGGTGGTGTAGGTACAGCGTGGCTCTCTCTGGTGATGTGGTACAACGTGGCTCTCTCTTTGGTGATGCGGTACAGTGTGGCTCTCTCTGGTGGTGCGGTACAGTGTGGCTCTCTCTGGTGGTGCGGTACAGTGGGGCTCTCTCTGGTGGTGTGGGTACAGTGTGGCTCTCTCTGTGGGTTCGGTACAGCATGGCTCTCTCTCTGGTGGTGTGGGTACAGTATGGCTCTCTCTGGTGGTGCGCTACAGGGTGGTTCTCTCTCTGGTGGTGTGGGTACAGTGTGGCTCTCTCTGTGGGTTCGGTACAGCATGGCTCTCTCTCTGGTGGTGTGGGTACAGTGTGGCTCTCTCTGGTGGTGCGCTACAGGGTGGTTCTCTCTCTGGTGGTGTGGGTACATCGTGGCTCTCTCTGGTGGTGCGGTACAGCGTGCCTCTCTCTTTGGTGGTGTGGGTACAGCGTGGCTCTCTCTGGTGGTGTGGGTACAGTGTGGCTCTCTCTGTGGGTTCGGTACAGCATGGCTCTCTCTCTGGTGGTGTGGGTACAGTGTGCGTCTCTCTGGTGGTGCGCTACAGGGTGGTTCTCTCTCTGGTGGTGTGGGTACAGCGTGGCTCTCTCTGGTGGTGCGGTACAGCGTGGCTCTCTCTTTGGTGGTGTGGGTACAGCGTGGCTCTATCTGGTGGTGCTGGGGCTATTAGTTCCCGAGCACAGTCCTCTCTTTTTTTTTCCATGTCTCCTGTAGTAGCTGCTACAGTGTAGCACTCCTCAGCTTGTTTCCGGGTTTTCTCTTTTCCCCCCAGCAGAGTGCATGCTGGGGACTGCAGCCTGCTCCCTGCTGAGAACAATTGTGCCACCAATCTCTGGGACTACATTTCCCATGATGCCTCTCTAGTTTGTTCTGATTGGCCCTCCGCTGTGGCCAATGGGGAGGGAAGAAGAACAGGCAGGAAGCTTTCTCTTCTCCCGTGCTGCCAACATGAGAAGGGGGAGCGAGCGGGGGAAACATTCTAAAGGCAGCTCGCAGCTCCCCCCCTTACCCCACCGTGTGGATGTCCATGGCTGGAGGAGGGGGAGCAGTCGTAGGAGCGGAGAGTGTAACTGTCAGCATCAGCTCTGAGGCTGAGCTGTGTGTGACCTCATTCGTAGTTCCTCCGGAGATGACACAGGCATGGCCGCACAGCGGCAGGCAAGCGGTGGCCGCGGCCTGTGTTGGCCCCGTCCAGGCTGCGGTCGCTGCTTACCTCCCGCTGTGCGGCCTGATCATCAACATGCCACGAATCGGGCGTCCCCGGCCCACCAAGAAAATGCCCGGTCTGCCCAATGGCCAGTCCGGGCCTGTCTGCTGGCACCTGCTGATTATTCTGTGCACAGGTAGAACGTCGATCTGCCTATGTAAACAAGGCAGATCGCTGTTCTGTCAGTAAGGAAGGCATAGATCCTGTGTTCCTGCAAAGTAGGGACACAAATTTATGCCTTCCTCTAGTCAAAGTACCTCCCACACAGTAGTAAAACACCAGCTAGGCACACAGTTAACCCTTTGATCGCCCCTGATGTTAACTTCTTCCCAGCCAGTGTCATTCGTACAGTGACAGTGCATATTTTTAGCACTGATCACTGTAATAATGTCACTGATTCCCAAAAAAGTGTCAAAAGTGTCAGTTAGTGTCCAATTTGTCTTCCGCAATATAAGTCGCTGATTGCTGCCATTACTAGTAGAAAAGAAAAATGCCATAAATATATCCCATCAATATACACTTATTGGGATTTTTTTACCAAAAATATCAGATTTTTTTTATAGCAGAAAGTCAAAATTTGTATTTTTTCTGTTTATAGCACAAAAAATAAAAAGCGCAGAGGGGATCAAATACCACCAAAAGGAAGCTCTATTTGTGGGGGACATACATTGTATTTTGGTACAGCATCTCACGGCCGCACAATTGTCAGTTAAAGTAACACAGTGCTATATCACAAAAAAATGGCCTGATCGGGAAAGGGGGGAGGGTAAATCTTCAGAGCTTGAGTGGTTAATTTCACCTAACCCAAGATTGAACCTTGCATGGACCGATAGGATGCAGAAATTTTTTGGTGATCTGTGCCAAATGTTGGTTGCCTTTTGGTGGGAATTGTGCAGAGTTTTGGTGAGAACCTCCGTGATCTTGGAAGTATTTTTTATGTCTGCCCTGCTGGGAAATCAGACAGGTATCATGTTATGGAATGGACTAGTGTGACCTAACCATATTCCACCTGATTCCCTACTCTAGGATCTCATCGCCTGAAACAACAATCCAGCTAATAAAGAATCTCCCTCCCTTCACAAAATATTTGTGCAACAGTGACTAACAAATGGGGGGAGTGCAGCAAATGGTTTCCAGTAATAGAACAGCAGTGGTTCAAAGTCTTCAACAGAAAATGCCCCCACCTCAAAAATAGTCTATTACACTTACTTCCGACCCAGTTACAGTAGTAGTTACAGGAAATTCCCCTTTTATCTCATAAGAGGGTAAAATATCCATGGCCCTAAGCAGTGGTCTCCAAATTGTGGCCTTTATCCGGCCCTTAGGGCACTATCCCTCCCGTGGATAGGAGATACTATTCTGCCAACCGACATCAACAACAGGGCACCATTTCTTCCAATGATACCAATGAAGCTCCTCCCCTTAATACCAAATGTGGTGATGTTTACTCCCAATAATGCCAGGAAAGTTTCCACTCCTGTCGGCCACAGTCTGGCCCTCCTAAAATCGGAAGGACAATAAACTGGTCCTTTGTTGAGAAAGTTCGGAGATCCCTGATCTAAAGAGTCATTGAGGGCTGGATGGAGCTCTTTGCTTGCCTTTATCCGGCTCTTTGGGCACTATACCTCCCATGGATAGGAGACACTATTCTGCCAACTGACATCAACAACAGGGCACCATTTCTTCCAATGATACCAATGATGCTCCTCCCCTTAATACCAAATGTGGTGATGTTTACCTCCACTAATGCCAGGAAAATTTCCACTCCTGTTGGCCACAGTCTGGCCCTCCTAAAATTGGAAGGATAATAAACTGGTCCTTTGTTGAGAAAGTTTGGAGATCCCTGGTCTAAAGGGTCATTGAGGGCCAGATGCGGCTTTTTGCTTGCCTTTATCCAGTCCTTGGGGCACTATCCCTCCCATGGATAGGAGACACTATTCTGCCAACTGACATCAACAATGGAGCACCATTTCTTCCAATGATACCAATGATGGGGCACTGCTCCTGCCCTTGCAAATGTGGTGATGTTTACTCCCACTAAAGCCAGGAAAATGTCCATTTCTGTTGGCCACAGTCTGGCCCTCCTAAAATCGGAAAGGACAATAAACTGGTCCTTTGTTGAGAAAGTTTGGAGATTCCTGGTCTAAAGTGTCATTGAGGGCCCATTTACATTTGTGCAATGCATTAATACACAAGCATTACCATGTGTTATGTCACCCATTGACCTCCTTTCATAGGTGTGCACAGCCTATTGTATTAGCGTGTGCACCCCAAAGCTCAAACACAGAGCAACATAGGCAGTGGCTAGGGGTATGCTCATGCCACAGCAGTGATGCTTTGCCATGGCAGAAATTATAGAGAGCAAAGCAATATTTTTTAGAATTTTGATTTGTTTGTTTTTTACCTTTTTATTTGTTTTTTTTTTACATTTTTTACATTTTATTTATTTTATAATTTTGAAGTGCTCCGTTGGGTGGCTTTGGTGAAATATCAGGGGTCAAAACAGCCCCCTAATTTCTCACATTTAAAACTGAGCCTCAGCTGCACAGATGAATGAATAGGAAGCACTTACAGGCTTCCTATTCATTCACAAACACAGTTTACTATACTGCCATGGTGAATTGGTACCAATCACTCACTGTGTTCATTCAGAAAAGAAAGGAGCCAGTAAATTACATATTTACCAGCCCCTTTCCCCCGATCCCCCTACAGCACAGCTGGAGGGAGGAAGATGAGGAGAAGTTGGCAGTGCTGCAGGGGGAGGAACAAGAGGATTGGTGTCTGCAATAAGGCAGTACAGCCGGTCCTCCTACTCAAGCCCCCCTTTTGAACTGCTAGGACCTGGGTCCAGTACAGGAGGGCCAGCTGTACTGCCTTATCAGTGGCCCTGGAGCACGGGGTGTTCAGGGTGTGCCCAGGCACACTCGGCACACCCCCTGCACATACCTATGTCTGCTTTGCATTTAGGCAGCTCAGTAAAATGAACGGACTTCTGATGTATCAAATTGTCCTCAAAATTGGTCAGGTCACAATGTTATTGCTGCAATGCACTATGGTGCCTTACCATGCATTGTAGCATGTTGCTATAGTGTGTTGTACTGCTATTCAATAGACATGTGGCATCAGTTTTGTTCCGAATTCGTTCTGTAACGAATTTCGACAAATTAGTTAATTCGGAAATATGCGAATTAACGAAAAACCCATTCAACAAACTTTTCCAAATATTCATAAATTCGAATACTTTGAAAATCCATAAATTCAAAAGGGGAGTCCCGAGCTCAGAGGTCCTGTGATATCCAAGATATCCGACTCACCTAGTGCTGGGCTGACGTTGGTGCCTTCAAGCCCGCTGAGCGGAGATACCCGAAGATCGCAGTACACTACTATGAGTGTACCTTGGAACCCCACTGCCTCTACACAAGCTACTACACAAGCTGTAGCTGCCGAAGGGACTGTCAGCCGACAAGCTCTGGTGATCTACCCAGGTCAGCGTGCATGGGGAGGGTCTGTACAGGAGCAACAAGGAGAGCATATATTGGACATTCGGGACATAGGGGGCAACAACAGCATTAACAGCACCAATAACATCAATAACATTATGCAGACCACAATAGTAAATGCAGAGATTCAGCAATCATATGCAGGGCAGGCAGGACAAACAGGTGGGTAAGTCTGCTGGCCAGTTTAATCAGTTTACACACCAGCCTACACGTTATGCACCGGAACCTGCATTAGAAAACTCCTCAGAGCTATCTGGGTTAGCTGGGCTAGCTGAGTTATCAGTTTTGCCAGGCGATCTAGAAACAAAGTCCTTTTTATCCACAATATCTGCCAAATCAGATATGGACCGTATGACTATTACTTTGCAACAGGTGCATAGAGAGGAGTTCAAGAAGATTAAAGATTTATTATATAGCCTAACAACCAGGGTAGATACTATCAAACAAAATCAGACTACAGAAGAACGAAAGATAGCTACCCTGGAAGCTAAGATAATCGCACAATTGCGTTCTCTTCATCCCATCCAACTTCAACAAGATCATTTAGAAAACCGGAGCAGGAGAAATAATTTAAAATTACGGGGTATTTCTGAAGCCACCACAGTGAAAGAGCTACGTTCTACCGTGATAGCTATACTAAACAAGATTCTGGGAAGGGATCCAACAGCTGATATTGAGTTTGACAGAGTCCATTGGATACAGGGTATGGACCTAGACTTGGGTAACTTGTGTAATAGCTATACTAAACAAGATTCTAGGAAGGGATCCAACAGCTGACATTGAGTTAGACAGAGTCCATTGGATACAGGGTAATGCCCTGTACACATGACGGGACATTGATCAGACATTCCGACAACAAAATCCATGGATTTTTTCCGACGGATGTTGGGTCAAACTTGTCTTGCATACACACGGTCGCACAAAGTTGTCGGAAAATCCGATCGTTCTGAACACGGTGACGTAAAACACATACGTCGGGACTATAAACAGGGCAGTAGCCAATAGCTTTCGTCTCTTAATTTATTCTGAGCATACGTGGCACTTTGTGCATCGGATTTGTGTACACACGATCGGAATTTAACCGATCGGATTTTGTTGATGGAAAATTTTATATCCTGCTCTCAAACTTTGTGTGTCGGAAATTCCGATGGAAAAAGTCCGATGGAGCCCACACACGATCGGAATTTCCTACAACACAATCCGATCGCACTTATACTGAATCTCGAATCATGTCCAAATCATTCGTTATATCCGCTATAATTTCTTTCATATTAGTTGAAATTCGATATTTATGTATGTATGTGTATGTATGTATGTATGTATATATATATATATATATATATATATATATATATCTTCGTGATAATGATTCGTAGTTTGGAAAGTCGTTTGTTTATTGAATCTATTAACACACACAATGACAATATCTCTTCTCCGCTGCTCAAATACAATACAACACCCTTCTCACTCAGTTCTCAGGAATGCACTTTGCCAGTAATCCAACCTCCAGCACAAAATTAATCAGCTGATTGGACTGTAAGATTTACTTTGAGTTGACCTTTTGTTTCATTAGATTTTTTTTTTTAATAGATTTTATTGAAAGATGCATCTTACAGAATTTAACATCAATAGTATCAGTGATTTTTTGTACAAAAACAGCATTTATGCTGAAATGTAGTAGAAATACATAACAATGACAACGAGATTTGTAACCTAGGGGTGGTATAGTATGGCCCCAGAAGTGGGGGTCAACAACATGCATGTAATAACAATTCAAGGGTATTAACCTTCTATTTATAAAAAAGTAACTGGATGGATCTAAGTAGGAGGAGGGTCCCTAGGATTACCATGAGGATACTAATGGATGATTCCAAGAAAGGGTGTTGGGTAGGGACAGGTAAGGAGAGAAAAGGGGGTGGGTAGGGGAGAAGGGGCACCAAGTTCATGTTATGGATGTAGAATGTAGACTGGGGGTAGACAGTGAGGTTAAAGCTGTGATTTCAAGAATATCGGTCTCCACCGTCCTGTTTGGAGGATGATAGGGAGTTGGTGGGCGAGAGGAGGTCTCGCACGCTGATACAGGACTTGACAGGAGTTGGTTTCCTTGTGTTGCAGATCCTTCAGCTTGGAGGAAGCAGTTCCACCTATGGTGTAGGGGAAGGCTCATGATATGAGAATGAGAGTTTCTCAAAATTCGCTATATCCATAGGAGTGAGTGTTGAGACCATAAAAGCACGCAATTTGTGGTAGAAACGTTATCTGATCTTTTCATGCGTTAAATCTGTGTTGAGCCTGTCTTTGTAGAGTAGTTGTAAGAGATCTCTTTTGATTTGTGAGGTGTTTGGGCAAACGTTGGAGATCCAGTTTTTCAGGATGGCTCTTCTAGTGAGTAGGAGGCATATCAGGGTCCAGTCTTTGCAAGAGGGAGTAGAGTTGAGTGACCAGGGTGATAGTTGGGGGTCCCAGTGACCAAAGATGAGAAGTAGGGGGTCTTTAGGTAATTTTAGCAGGGTCACCTCAAAGATGTACAATAGGACTTGATCCCAGAAGGTGGAGATGTAGGTACACGACCAGAAGCAATGTGTCAGTGAAGGCCTGGGGTGTTGACAGAGGGGACAGATGGGGAAGTTTGTGTTTGTTTGAGAGGAAAGGTATATGAGCATGATGAACAATCTTCAATTGGGTTTCCCTCCAAGATTAATTGGGCACCAGTTTGTGAATGGTGTTGAGACCTTGTAGAAGTTTATCTACTAACTCGATGTCTGGGAAGTCTTTTGCCCAGTTGGCTGCTGATGAGGACACTAGAGAAGGAGTAGATTTCAGGAGAAGAGGCTGATACTGTAAATGTCCGATATTTTGTATGAGCCCTCTGAGAGAAGGGTGTGTGTGAGAGACGGTTTGAATCTTTTGCGATCCTCTCTGCAAGCGTTTTTAGAAAACTGATGCATTGACCATAGCGGAAGGCATGTCACTGAGGAAGTGAGAACTTCTCAGCTAAAGTTTGGAAAGAGATGGGGCGACCAGTCTCTAATGCCGCGTACACACGAGCGGACTTTCCGGCATACTTGGTCCGGCGGACCACAGTCCGCCGGACAATCCGACCATGTGTAGGCTCCGGCAAACTTTTCCGGCGGACTTTTTCCCAACAGTCCGCCGGACCTAGATTTGAAACATGTTTTAAATCTTTCCGTCGGACTCAGTTTCTGACGGAAAGTCCGCTCGTCTGTGTGCTGGTCCGACGGAAAGCCCGCTTGTCTGTATGCTGGTCCAACGGAAGCCGGACAATTGAGAAGACCCAGGGGAGGACCCGTCTTTGGAGAGGACCGTGCGGAATGCTGGTGTCTCAAGAGGGGCCTGTTGACTCAATTGGAGGATGCATCTTAACCTAATCTATCGCACAAGTACTGCCGGGTCGCCTTATAGGTTCTGGTAATGTGTTGCAGTTCATCTAAAACTACTACTATGTCCTGTGGCAGAGGATCGTACAGTAAAATTGTTCTATTCAAGTCTGTGGCGGAGACATTTTTTTTGGGGTACGCTCCAGCAGGTCAGTGAGAGAGATCTATCCGGGTGGGCAAAGATTTAATCTTGGACTGAAGGTATATTCGTCCCCGAGATTTCAAATTCTTCAGTGTCCTAAAGAAAAGGTATTTGAACTTCCCTGCAACTCTTCTTCTACCTCTTTCCTGCTACTTCTTCAAGTTACTTCCTATTAAAGCATTGAAAAAGTACTAAAGTGACTGGTGCCTACATTGTCAGATACAAAGCTCAGCATGGACTCTAAGTTCTGGTATTGGTGAAACTACGGGTAAAGAGGTGACGGTAACAGCCCTGATATAAATCGGCAGCTCCTTCGGGGATTAGTGCTACATATACAAAGGACAAACACTTTTTTTTTAATGAAATATGTGCTTGACATCCATTCTAATGCCGTGTACACATGGGCGGACTTTTCGGCATCAAAGATCCAACGGTCTTTTCGACGGACTTCCGACGGACTTTCGAACACACGGACATGGCCACACACGATCACACCAAAGTCCGACGGATTTGTACGTGATGACGTACGACCGGACTAAAATAAGGAAGTTGATAGCCAGTAGCCAATAGCTGCCCTAGCTTCAGTTTTTGTCCGTCGGACTAGCATACAGACGAGCGGATTTTTCGACCAGACTCGAGTCCGTCGGAAAGATTTGAAACATGTTCCAAATCTAAAGTCCGTCTGATTTTCAACTGAAAAAGTCCGCTGCAAGTCCGATGAAGCCCACACACGGTCGGATTGTCCGACGGATTTGTCCCGTCGGACCAGTCCGGTCGAAAAGTCCGCCCGTGTGTACACGGCATAAGTTGTGATTATTAGGAGAATAGGATTTGATATATTATTTCATCCGAGCAATCCCCTCTTCAGTGTCGTGTCTCTAGCTCCCCTTACATAGGTTTTTTGCCTTCCAGTGCTCTCCCTTTCTAGACTATTCTGGGAGGGGACCGCAGGGGTGGACAGGCTCAACAAGAGCCCCATTAGTTAATTGCTACATATTCCTTTTTTTTTTCCTCTTCCTTTCCCCGCTCGTCTGCGCGCGCTCCGTGGGTGAGCAGGTTATAGATCACATAGATGACAAATATACGCTGTCTAACTTCAAATGTTAATGGATTGAACATATCGGAGAAGCGCACAATGGTTCTACGTGAACTTTGGCGTATGCGTACACAAGTTGTATTTATACGAGAAACACATTTTCAATCTGGGAAGATACCGAAATTTAAGGATAATCAGTATCCACAGGTGATCCACAGTACAACCCCAGACTCCAAGACGAGGGGGGTGAGCATCCTGCTTTCTGGGATGGTCCCATGGTTATGTGTTGATCAGATGAGTGATCCGAAAGGACGGTATCTTTTTCTTAAGGGTGTCTTAGCTGGCCGTCAAGTTACTTTAGTGTCTATCTACTTACCGAATCAAGCTCAGCTGAGCTGTCTGGACGGAATTCAAAATACTTTACAAGGTTTCGTGGAGGGTGGAGTGATACTGGGTGGAGACCTTCATGTGCCTCTTGAACCATTACTAGATGTTTCTAAATCTGCTTCACATCTGTCATATCAATATCTTAGACGGATAAAAAAAGCCTTGCGATTGGTAGACTTTTGGAGAGTCCAACATCCAGATGAGCGTGATTATACTTTCTATTCGGTGCCACACGATAGTTATTCTCGAATTGACTATGTACTGGTATCCCAATCTTTATTATCAGCTATAATCGGAATATATATATATTTATTTATATTTCAATCGAAATACAAATGATGTCTGACCATGCTCCTGTGTTTATAGATCTTCAGCTGGTTAAGTCGGTCAACAGACCATGGTCATGGAAACTCAATGAATCGTTGATACAGGAAGGTCAACTATGAAATTACCTCTCTAGTGAATTGACTAGATTTTTTTTTTTTTTTTTCACAATTGACTAGAATTTTTAACGAAAATGACACAGACGAAATTTTCCCATTTACAATATGGGAAACGCATAAATACGTTATGCGGGCCATACTTATTAAAAAGACGACTTAAATACGGAAAAATAGCCAAGCTGCTGCGTTTAAAGCCCAATTAAACCTGGTAGCAGACCTAGAAACTAAGCATAAAAAATCACTTTCACAGTCTGTAGCAGTAGACCTCAGGGTAGAGTGAGAAAAATTATACTCTTTGATGAGACAAGAGACTAATATACAGATACTGAAGGCTAGGAATACGTATTATGAATGGACTACAAGACCATCGTCAAGCAGCTTGGTGAGAGGGTGACAACAGTAGGTGCGATTTTTCGCAAATTAAAGAAATGCAAAATAACTGTCAATCTCCTTGGGTCTGGGGCTCCATGCAAGATCTCACCTTGTGGAGTTTCAATGATCATGAGAACAGTGAGGAATCAGCCAAGAACAACATAGGAGAATCTTGTCAATTATTTTAAGGTAGCTGGGACCATAGTCACCAAGAAAACAATTTGGTAACACACTACGCCGTGAAGGACTGAAATTCTGCAGCACCCGCAAGGTTCCCCTGCTCAAGAAAGCACATGTACAGGCCAGTCTGAAGTTTGCTGATGAACATCTGAATGATTCAGAGGAGAACTGGGTGAAAGTGTTGTAGTCAGATGAGGTCAAAATCAAGCTCTTTGGCATCAACTCAACTCGCTGTATTTGGAAGTCCCCAAGAACACCATCCCCCCATGGGAGGTGGAAACTTTATGCTTTGGGGGTGTTTTTCTGCTAGGGGAACAGGACACCTTCACCGCATCAAAGGGACGATGGACAGGGCCGTGTACTGTCAAATCTTGGATGAGAACCTCCTTCCCTCAGCCAGAGCATTAAAGTCCTGGAGTGGCCTAGCCAGTCTCCAGATCTTAATCCCATAAGAAAAAATATGTGGAAGGAGCTGAAGGTTCGAGTTACCAAACGTTAGCCTCAAAACCTTAATGACTTGGAGAGGATCTGCAAAGAGAAGTTGGCAGTGGCGGCCCCACCCCCCCAAGCTATAAAAAAATTAAATAAAAAAATAAATAAAATAAAAAGTTGCCCTTTAAGTGTGACACATGGCGGTCTATGGGAAGCTTCCCAGCTTGCAATCAGCTGATTGCAAGCTGGGAAGCTGATTTGCCCACGTGTAGGGCATGTGCAGGGCGCAAATGATGTGCCTGGACACACTCCCACTCTACACTGATTTGTTTCTGTCCTCCCTTCCTGCATTTTAATTGGCAGGGATCGGAGGATGGTAGGCGGTGCTTTTTTCAGCACACCCGTGTGACTTCCGTTTTCCTGGCTCACTGCTGTGTGAAGTGGACACAAATGGACAGACTGAGACTGCCAGCGCGGCTCCATAACGGCAGAGGTAAGCCCCTATGCAGGGCAGTAACTAGGCATGGATGGAGGAGAAGCGGCTCTGTATAGATGCAGAACGGAGGAGAAGCGGCTCTGTATAGATGCAGAACGGAGGAGAAGCGGCTCTGTATAGATGCTGGGACTGAGGGATGAACTTGGAGTTGGAGCAGCTCATCTTCTCAGTAACAAGCAAATGCACGGAAGTAAACCTTTCACTCACTCAGGTGATAACAGCTCACTGCACACTGGGCTCAGCCTTATTTATTGCTGGAGAGTAAAGATGAGCTCCGGCGTATTCGCAGAGCCCGCCAGGAAGTCGGCACTGTGCTGCGCTAATCACAGGCAGTGAGACATTGTCCCAATGTGCGGCTGCAGAGATCGGGAAATGTTTCACTGCCTGTGATTAGCGCAGCACAGTGCCGACTTCCTGGTGGGCTCTGCACGAGGGCTGTGCTAACACGCCGGAGCTCATCCTTACTGGAGAGGCACCGATCCCTTCGGAGGGCTGCTATCTTCAGTCATCTCTCTGTTTGTTGAACTTATCTCCAGTTATGTAGTTATATTGTCCCAGTAGTAAATAAGTCTGAGCCTGAGCCCGGGTTCACACCTATGCGAATTAGATGCGGCTTACACCGCATCTAATTCGCAGGACATTTTAAAATACATTCATATGAATGCATCTGGTTCACATATGTGCGTTGCATTCGCACTGCGCATTGCACAAAAAAGTGTGCGTTTTTTGGGCATTGCGGTGTGAACTACAAGCCTATTATCTCCTATGGGAACGCATCTGATTCGCAGATGCATTGCGTTCTGAACAAGGAATTTCTACTTCTCCTCACTACATCTCCCCCTCTCCCCCCTCCCCCTCCCCCTCTCCCTGCTCTCTGAAACTGAGCAAAAACTCAATGAATTCTTTGAACAGGAGATTTTTATCTCCCCAGTGAAACCTGAGCTTCAATTTGCACTGCACAAGTGTGAAACAGGGCTAAGTGTGCAGTGAATGTTCTGTTATCAGGTGAGGAGGTTAACCCTTTACTTCCCTGTATTTGTTTTGTTGGTCTCTCTTATTACCTACTGGAGGTAGGGAGAGTATGAGCCCAGGTTCAGACTACTGCGATCTAAGACATGGCATGTGATTTGCACCCGCACTGTGCGAATCACATGCGATGTCTGTGAGATGCGAGTTCAGCCATACAGTCGTATGGCTGAACTCGCATTAGATTCGCAGGAAAAAACAAGTGCAGGGACTTGTTTTCCCCCCACACTGAAATCGGATCGCATGGGTGTTCCCACTTCTCACCTGTGCGATCCGATTTCTGTGCGAGTTCACAGTTTACACTGTGATCTGTGAACCGATCAATGACACCCGCAGCGGTTCGAAGAGGGTGGTGTGAACTGCCTGCGGGAAAGATGTGATGCGGGAACCAACGCTGGAACTGCACTGGTTCCCGCATTGCACATATGTGAACGTAGGCTAAAGGAGAAGGATCATCTCATAGAACCAGGGCTGGTGCTCCATGCTTCTAGATTAGAAGAATCCACTACTTTAGAATCCAACTGTTTCTTGAACCCGGGTGTATTACAAGGATGAGGATGATGATGACAGGTTTATTATAGAATGATGAGGATGAGTGTATTATACAAGGATAAGGATGATGAAGATGGGTGTATTATAGAATGATGAGGATGGGTGTATTATACAAGGATGAGGATGAAGAAGATGGGTGTATTATACAAGGATGAGGATGATGATGACGGGTGTATTATACAAGGATGAGGATGATGAAAATGGGTGTATTATAGAATGATGAGGATGGGTGTATTATACAAGGATGAGGATGATGATGACGGGTGTATTATAGAATGATGAGGATGGGTGTATTATACAAGGATGAGGATGGGTGTATTATACAAGGATGAGGATGATGATGACGGGTGTATTATAGAATGTTGAGGATGGGTGTATTATACAAGGATGAGGATGAAGAAGATGGGTATATTATGCAAGGATGAGGATAGCGATGCGGGAACCAACGCTGGAACCGCACTGGTTCCCGCATCGCACATATGTGAACCTAGGCTAAAGGAGAAGGATCATCTCATAGAACCAGGGCTGGTGCTCCATGCTTCTAGATTAGAAGCATCCACTACTTTAGAATCCAACTGTTTCTTGAACCCGGGTGTATTACAAGGATGAGGATGATGATGACAGGTTTATTATAGAATGATGAGGATGGGTGTATTATACAAGGATGAGGATGATGAGGAGGGGTGTATTATAGAATGATGAGGATGGGTGTATTATATAAGGATGAGGATGATGAGGATGGGTGTATTATACAAGGATGAGGATAGCTTTAACGGGTGTATTATACAAGGATGAGGATGATGAAGACAGGTGTATTATACAATGAGGAGGATGGGTATATTGTACACGGATGAAGATGACGATGATGGCTGCATTATACAAGGATGAGGATCAGTGTATTGTACAAGGATGAGGACGATGTCTGTATTATAGAAGGATGAGGATGATGATGAAGGGTGTATTATACAGGGATGAGGATAGTGATGACGGGTGTATTATACAGGGATGAGGATAGTGATGAGGGGTGTATTATACAGGGATGAGGATAGTGATGACGGGTGTATAACATGGGTTTGATTATGACAGGTGTATAATATGAGTTTGATGATGACGGGTGTATAATATGGTTTCGATGAGGAGGAGGAGGAGTATGATGATGATGATGGGTGTATAATATGGGGATAAGGATAGTGATGATGGGTGTGTAATAAGGAGATGACGATGATGGGTGTATTATACAAGGATGAGGATGACGTCTGTATTATACAAGGATGAGGATGACGATGATGGCTGTATTATACAAGGATGAGGATGATGATGAAGGGTGTATTATACAGGGATGAGGATAGTGATGACAGGTGTATAATATGGTTTCGATGACAAGGAGGGTATAATATGGGGATAAGGATAGTGATGATGGGTGTATAATAAGGGGATGACGATGATGGGTGTATTATACAATGATGAGGAGTATGATGATGATGGGTGTATAATATGGGGATAAGGATAGTGATGATGGGTGTATAATATGGGGATGACGATGATGGGTGAATTATACAATGACTGGAGTATCAGGGTGTCAGACAGTGTCAGTGAGTGTGCCACATCATGTCTCGCTGGCTGCTTTGCAATACATGATTTTGGGGATTTCTGCCATGCCATGTACTGACTACATTACACTACATAATAGTCACAAATTGGGAGTACATCTGTCCTGTAATGTATACAGCTATATACACCCACCTTCTTCCTTCCTGTATATAGAGACCATCCTCCATCATCACTGACTGCAGATATACTGTACATCATTATTATTTAATTTCTTTTATTTCAGGTACTTATAGAGCGCCGTCAATTTACACAGCGCTTTACATATACATTGTACAGTCACATTAGTCCCTACCCTCAAGGAGCTTACAACCTAAGGTCCCTAACACACATTCATACACATACTAGGGCCAATTTAGACAGGATCCAATTAACCTACCAGCATGTCCTGTTACTGTATACATAGCTGTATACAGGAGAGAATGTATATCTGCAGTCAGTGATGATGGAGGAAGGTCTCTACATACAGGAAGGAAGGTGGGTGTATATAGCTAGCTGTATACAGGACAGATGATGTATACCTGCATATACTGATCTGTGATGCTGAGCTTTATACCCTGATCTGTAATGCTGAGCTATATACCCTGATCTGTGAGGCTGAGCTATATACCCTGATCTGTGAGGCTGAGCTTTATACCCTGATCTGTAAGGCTGAGCTATATACCCTGATCTGTGAGGCTGTGCTATATACCCCGATCTGTTATCCTGAGCTGTATACCCTGATCTGTAATGCTGAGCTATATACCCTGATCTGTAATGCTGAGCTATATACCCTGATCTGTGAGGCTGAGCTATATACCCTGATCTGTGATGCTGAGCTATAGAGTCCGTTCTTGCATCAGGTGCCCCCAGCAGAGCTGTCCTTACATCAGATGCCCCCAGCAGAGTCCGT
The DNA here is from genome assembly GCF_042186555.1 of Aquarana catesbeiana. Taxonomy (NCBI): domain Eukaryota; kingdom Metazoa; phylum Chordata; class Amphibia; order Anura; family Ranidae; genus Aquarana; species Aquarana catesbeiana. The sequence continues at coordinate 702,471,920 of NC_133326.1, forward strand.
CCTTACATCAGGTGTCCCCAGCGGAGTGCCTCCTTACATCAGGTGTCCCCAGCAAAGTGCCTCACTTCAGGTGTCCCCAGCAGAGTGCCTTCTTACATCAGGTGTCCCCAGCAGAGTGTCTCCTTACATCAGGTGTCCCCAGCAGAGTGCCTTTTACATCAGGTGTCCCAATCGGTCAGTGTCCCCAGCGGAGTGCCTCTAACATCAGGTGTCCCCAGTACAGTACCTCTTACATCAGGTGTTGACATGGGGGGAGGCGGATGCAGGCATGGTGTTGACATGGGGGGAGGCAGGTGCAGGCATGGTGTTGACATGGGGGGTGTAAGGTATTGTGTTGACATGGGGGGAGGGGGTGCAGGCATGGTGTTGACATGGGGGGAGGGGGTACAGGTATTGTGGTGACATGGGGGGGGTGCAGGCATGGTGTTGACATGGGGGGAGGGGATGCAGGTATTGTGGTGACATGGGGGAGGGGGGTGCAGGCATGGTGTTGACATGGGGGAGGGGGGTGCAGGCATGGTGGTGACATGGGGGGAGGGGGTGCAGGTATGGTGATAACATGGGGGGAGGGGGGTGCAGGTATGCTGGTGACATGGGGGGAGGGGGGTGCAGGTATGGTGGTGACATGGGGGAGGGGGTTGCAGGTATGGTGGTGACATGGGGGGAGGGGGCTTTAGATATGGTGGTGACATGGGGGGAGGGGGGAACAGGTATGATGGTGACAAGGGGAGGGGGGTGCAGGCATGGTGTTGACATGGGGTGAGGGAGTGCAGGTATTGTGGTGACATGGGGGGGCGGGTGCAGGCATGGTGTTGACAGGGGGGAGGGGGGTGCAGGCATGGTGGTGACATGGGGGGAGGGGGGAAACAGGTATGGTGGTGACATGGGGGAGGGGGTTGTAGGTATGGTGGTGACATGGGGGGAAACAGGTATGGTGGTGACACGGGAGGAGGGGTGGTGCAGGTATGCTGGTGACATGGGGGGAGGGGGGTGCAGGTATGGTGGTGATATGGGGGAGGGGGTGCAGGTATGGTGGTGATATGGGGGGTTGCAGGTATGGTGGTGACATGGGGGGAGGGGGGACAGGTATGGTGGTGACATGGGGGGAGCGGGGGGTATGGTGGTGACACGGGGGGGAGGGGGTGCAGGCATGGTGTTGACATGGGGGGTGCAGGCATTGTGGTTACATGGGTGGAGGGGGTGCAGGCATGGTGTTGACATGGTGGAGAGGGGTGCAGGCATTGTGGTGACATGGGGGGAGGGGGTTGCAGGTATGGTGGTGACATGGGGGGAGGGGGCTTCAGATATGGTGTGACATGGAGGAGGGGGGGACAGGTATGGTGGTGACATGGGGGGAGGGGGGAACAGGTATGATGGTGACACGGGGAGGGGGGTGGAGGCATGGTGTTGACATGGGGGAGGGGGTGCAGGTATTGTGGTGACATGGGGGGAGGGGGGTGCAGGAATGGTGTTGACATGGGGGGAGGGGGGAAACAGTTATGGTGGTGACATGGGGGAAGGGGTTGTAGGTATAGTGGTGACATGGAGGGAGGGGGGAAACAGGTATGGTGGTGACATGGGGGGAGGGGGGTGCAGGTATGCTGGAGACATGGGGGGAGGGGGGTGCAGGTATGGTGGTGATATGGGGGGGTTGCAGGTATGGTGGTGACATGGGGGGAGGGGGGAAACAGGTATGGTGGTGACATGGGGGGAGGGGGGTGCAGGTATGCTGGAGACATGGGGGGAGGGGGGTGCAGGTATGGTGGTGATATGGGGGTGTTGCAGGTATGGTGGTGACATGGGGGAGGGGGCTTCAGATATGGTGGTGACACAGGGGGAGGGGGTGCAGGTATGCTGGAGACATGGGGGGAGGGGGGTGCAGGTATGGTGGTGATATGGGGGGGTTGCAGGTATGGTGGTGACATGGGGGAGGGGGCTTCAGATATGGTGGTGACACAGGGGGAGGGGGGTGACACAGGCATGGTGTTGACATGGGGGGTGCAAGTATTGTGGTGACATGGGGGGAGGGGGTGCAGGCATGGCGTTAACATGGAGGGAGGGGGTGCAGGCATGGTGTTAACATGGGGGGAGGGGGTGCAGGTATTGTGGTGACATGGGGGGAGGGGGGAAACAGGTATGGTGGTGACATGGGGGAAGAGGGTTGCAGGTATGGTGGTGGCATGGGGTAGGGGGGGACAGGTATGGTGGTGACATGGGGGAGGGGGGAACAGGTATGGTGGTGACACGGGGGGAGGGGGTGCATGTATGGTGGTGACATGAGGGGAGGGGGGGACAGATATGGTGGTGACATGGGGGGAGGGGGTGCAGGTATGGTGGTGACATGGGGGGAGGGGGAACAGGTATGGTGGTGACATGGGAGAAGGGGGGAACAGGTATGGTAGTGACATGGGGGGAGGGGGTTGCAGGTATGGTAGTGACATGGGGGAAGGGGGGGTGCAGGTATGGTAGTGACATGGGGGAAGGGGGGGTGCAGGTATGGTAGTGACATGGAGGAAGGGGGGGTGCAGGTATGGTGGTGACATGGCGGGGGAGAGGGTGCAGTGGGGAAACCAGGACCATCAATGTCCCCAGCCAGCTGCAATCACCAAACGGTATCAAGCCGGTCACCAATCACAAGACAATGAGGGAGAGATGAAAGGAAGAGGAAGATGCCGGAGTTCGATCACAGAGGGACTACATGTTTCGGGGATTAACATGTAAACAGCGGAGCCCTGGGCCTTCCATCAGTGTCCCCGCTCGTCGGACACACGGGCGGAGAGTTGGCGGTGGCAGAGGTGGGTGGAGGCTTATCACTTGCTTGTGTTCACTGAAGAGCTGTGAGGGGTCGCCAATCCCTGCAGCCGAAAGAAAATAATCGGGACAAGCTTAAATTGGGACGAGGGTCCCAAAATCAAGATTGTCCTGGGAAAATCGGGACTGTTGGCAACTATGCTCTATATTACATTTTACTTTAATAAGAACTCTTCCTCTATTATTATAAAGGGTGAGGAAATACGGGGCGAATGTCTCCACATTGGAATGTTCCTATCTGAGATCTGAATGAGATGACAGAAGTGTAAACAGAGTTTTAATGTGAATCATTGTCCCTGCAGGAATACAGACACACCTTCCTGGTAAAATGTTCCAATCTCCGGTGAAGTGAACGCACTCGCTGAGCATTCTACATCTGATAATGGTCAGAGGATGGAAGTACCTGCTGAGCTTTTCTACTGCCCTGACATGTTACCTCTTCTACCTGAGCCTACACACCCCGCACCAGACTCAGCACCACCGGTAAATGTCTGCATTCAATGGAGGGGGGGAGTACTCTAAACAGGAACAGGGGAAGGAAGAATGTATAGAAGGAGAGAGAGAGAGAGACTGAGAGAGAGACAGAGAGGGAGACTGAGAGAGAGACTGAGAGATAGAGAGATAGAGAAAGACTGAGAGATAGAGAGATAGAGAGATAGAGAGAGAGACTGAGAGACTGAGAGATAGAGAGAGACTGAGAGACTGAGAGATAGAGAGAGACTGAGAGAGACTGAGAGACTGAGAGAGACTGAGAGATAGAGAGAGACTGAGAGAGACTGAGAGACTGAGAGAGACTGAGAGACTGAGAGAGACTGAGAGATAGAGAGAGACTGAGAGATAGAGAGAGATAGAGAGAGACTGAGAGATAGAGAGAGACTGAGAGATAGAGAGATAGAGAGAGAGACTGAGAGATAGAGAGAGAGACTGAGAGATAGAGAGAGACTGAGAGACTGAGAGATAGAGAGAGATAGAGAGAGACTGAGAGATAGAGAGAGACTGAGAGATAGAGAGAGACTGAGAGATAGAGAGATAGAGAGAGACTGAGAGCTAGAGAGATAGAGAGAGACTGAGAGACTGAGAGAGAGAGACTGAGAGATAGAGAGAGACTGAGAGATAGAGAGATAGAGTGAGACTGAGAGATAGAGAGAGACTGAGAGACTGAGAGATAGAGAGAGACTGAGAGACTGAGAGATAGAGAGAGACTGAGAGATAGAGAGAGACTGAGAGACAGAGATATAGAGAGAGACTGAGAGATAGAGAGAGACTGAGAGATAGAGAGATAGAGAGAGACTGAGAGATAGAGAGAGACTGAGAGACTGAGAGATAGAGAGAGACTGAGAGATAGAGAGAGACTTGGAGACTGAGAGATAGAGAGAGACTGAGAGCTAGAGAGATAGAGAGAGACTGAGAGATAGAGAGATAGAGAGAGACTGAGAGAGAGAGACTGAGAGACTGAGAGATAGAGAGAGACTGAGAGATAGAGAGATAGAGAGGGACTGAGAGATAGAGAGATAGAGTGAGACTGAGAGATAGAGAGAGACTGAGAGACTGAGAGATAGAGAGAGACTGAGAGACTGAGAGATAGAGAGAGACTGAGAGTTAGAGAGAGACTGAGAGACAGAGAGATAGAGAGAGACTGAGAGATAGAGAGATAGAGAGAGACTGAGAGATAGAGAGATAGAGAGAGACTGAGAGATAGAGAGAGACTGAGAGATAGAGAGAGACTGAGAGACTAAGAGATAGAGAGAGACTGAGAGATAGAGAGATAGAGAGAGAGACTGAGAGATAGAGAGAGACTGAGAGACTGAGAGATAGAGAGAGATAGAGAGAGACTGAGAGATAGAGAGAGACTGAGAGATAGAGAGATAGAGAGAGACTGAGAGATAGAGAGAGACTGAGAGACTGAGAGATAGAGAGAGATAGAGAGAGACTGAGAGACTGAGAGATAGAGAGAGACTGAGAGATAGAGAGAGACTGAGAGATAGAGAGATAGAGAGAGACTGAGAGATAGAGAGACTGAGAGACTGAGAGATAGAGAGAGATAGAGTGAGACTGAGAGATAGAGTGAGACTGAGAGATAGAGAGAGACTGAGAGACTGAGAGATAGAGAGAGACTGAGAGACTGAGAGATAGAGAGAGACTGAGAGATAGAGAGAGACTGAGAGATAGAGAGATAGCGAGAGACTGAGAGATAGAGAGATAGAGAGAGACTGAGAGATAGAGAGAGATAGAGTGAGACTGAGAGATAGAGTGAGACTGAGAGATAGAGAGAGACTGAGAGACTGAGAGATAGAGAGAGACTGAGAGACTGAGAGATAGAGAGAGACTGAGAGATAGAGAGAGACTGAGAGACAGAGAGATAGAGAGAGACTGAGAGATAGAGAGATAGAGAGAGACTGAGAGATAGATAGAGACTGAGAGATAGAGAGAGACTGAGAGATAGATAGAGACTGAGAGATAGAGAGAGACTGAGAGATAGAGAGAGACTGAGAGACTGAGAGATAGAGAGAGACTGAGAGATAGAGAGAGACTGAGAGATAGAGAGAGACTTGGAGACTGAGAGATAGAGAGAGACTGAGAGCTAGAGAGATAGAGAGAGACTGAGAGATAGAGAGATAGAGAGAGACTGAGAGATAGAGAGAGACTAAGAGATAGAGAGAGACTGAAAGATAGAGAGAGACTGTGAGATAGAGAGAGACTTGGAGACTGAGAGATAGAGAGAGACTGAGAGATAGAGAGATAGAGAGAGACTGAGAGATAGAGAGATAGAAAGAGACTGAGAGAGAGAGACTGAGAGATAGAGAGAGACTGAGAGATAGAGAGATAGAGAGAGACTGAGAGATAGAGAGAGACTGAGAGATAGAGAGAGAGACTGAGAGACTGAGAGATAGAGAGAGACTGAGAGATAGAGAGAGACTGAGAGATAGAGAGATAGAGAGAGACTGAGAGATAGAGAGAGACTGAGAGATAGAGAGAGACTGAGAGACTGAGAGATAGAGAGAGACTGAGAGACTGAGAGATAGAGAGAGACTGAGAGAGACTGAGAGATAGAGAGAGACTGAGAGATAGAGAGAGACTGAGAGATAGAGAGATAGAGAGAGACTGAGAGATAGAGAGATAGAGAGAGACTGAGAGACTGAGAGAGAGAGACTGAGAGATAGAGAGAGACTGAGAGATAGAGAGATAGAGTGAGACTGAGAGATAGAGAGAGACTGAGAGACTGAGAGATAGAGAGAGACTGAGAGACTGAGAGATAGAGAGAGACTGAGAGATAGAGAGAGACTGAGAGACAGAGATATAGAGAGAGACTGAGAGATAGAGAGAGACTGAGAGATATAGAGATAGAGAGAGACTGAGAGATAGAGAGAGACTGAGAGACTGAGAGATAGAGAGAGACTGAGAGATAGAGAGAGACTGAGAGATAGAGAGAGACTTGGAGACTGAGAGATAGAGAGAGACTGAGAGCTAGAGAGATAGAGAGAGACTGAGAGATAGAGAGATAGAGAGAGACTGAGAGAGAGAGACTGAGAGACTGAGAGATAGAGAGAGACTGAGAGATAGAGAGATAGAGAGGGACTGAGAGATAGAGAGATAGAGTGAGACTGAGAGATAGAGAGAGACTGAGAGACTGAGAGATAGAGAGAGACTGAGAGACTGAGAGATAGAGAGAGACTGAGAGTTAGAGAGAGACTGAGAGACAGAGAGATAGAGAGAGACTGAGAGATAGAGAGATAGAGAGAGACTGAGAGATAGAGAGATAGAGAGAGACTGAGAGATAGAGAGAGACTGAGAGATAGAGAGAGACTGAGAGACTAAGAGATAGAGAGAGACTGAGAGATAGAGAGATAGAGAGAGAGACTGAGAGATAGAGAGAGACTGAGAGACTGAGAGATAGAGAGAGATAGAGAGAGACTGAGAGATAGAGAGAGACTGAGAGATAGAGAGATAGAGAGAGACTGAGAGATAGAGAGAGACTGAGAGACTGAGAGATAGAGAGAGATAGAGAGAGACTGAGAGACTGAGAGATAGAGAGAGACTGAGAGATAGAGAGAGACTGAGAGATAGAGAGATAGAGAGAGACTGAGAGATAGAGAGACTGAGAGACTGAGAGATAGAGAGAGATAGAGTGAGACTGAGAGATAGAGTGAGACTGAGAGATAGAGAGAGACTGAGAGACTGAGAGATAGAGAGAGACTGAGAGACTGAGAGATAGAGAGAGACTGAGAGATAGAGAGAGACTGAGAGATAGAGAGATAGCGAGAGACTGAGAGATAGAGAGATAGAGAGAGACTGAGAGACTGAGAGATAGAGAGAGATAGAGTGAGACTGAGAGATAGAGTGAGACTGAGAGATAGAGAGAGACTGAGAGACTGAGAGATAGAGAGAGACTGAGAGACTGAGAGATAGAGAGAGACTGAGAGATAGAGAGAGACTGAGAGACAGAGAGATAGAGAGAGACTGAGAGATAGAGAGATAGAGAGAGACTGAGAGATAGATAGAGACTGAGAGATAGAGAGAGACTGAGAGATAGATAGAGACTGAGAGATAGAGAGAGACTGAGAGATAGAGAGAGACTGAGAGACTGAGAGATAGAGAGAGACTGAGAGATAGAGAGAGACTGAGAGATAGAGAGAGACTTGGAGACTGAGAGATAGAGAGAGACTGAGAGCTAGAGAGATAGAGAGAGACTGAGAGATAGAGAGATAGAGAGAGACTGAGAGATAGAGAGAGACTAAGAGATAGAGAGAGACTGAAAGATAGAGAGAGACTGTGAGATAGAGAGAGACTTGGAGACTGAGAGATAGAGAGAGACTGAGAGATAGAGAGATAGAGAGAGACTGAGAGATAGAGAGATAGAAAGAGACTGAGAGAGAGAGACTGAGAGATAGAGAGAGACTGAGAGATAGAGAGATAGAGAGAGACTGAGAGATAGAGAGAGACTGAGAGATAGAGAGAGAGACTGAGAGACTGAGAGATAGAGAGAGACTGAGAGATAGAGAGAGACTGAGAGATAGAGAGATAGAGAGAGACTGAGAGATAGAGAGAGACTGAGAGATAGAGAGAGACTGAGAGACTGAGAGATAGAGAGAGACTGAGAGACTGAGAGATAGAGAGAGACTGAGAGAGACTGAGAGATAGAGAGAGACTGAGAGATAGAGAGAGACTGAGAGATAGAGAGAGACTGAGTGAGACTGAGAGATAGAGAGAGATAGAGAGACAGAGAGATAGAGAGACTGAGAGATAGAGAGAGACTGAGAGATAGAGAGATAGAGAGAGACTGAGAGACTGAGAGAGACTGAGAGATAGAGAGAGATAGAGAGAGACTGAGAGATAGAGAGAGACTGAGAGATAGAGAGAGACTGAAAGATAGAGAGATAGAGAGATAGAGAGAGACTGAGAGATAGAGAGAGACTGAGAGATAGAGAGAGATAGAGAGAGACTGAGAGACTGAGAGATAGAGAGAGACTGAGAGATAGAGAGAGACTGAGAGATAGAGAGATAGAGAGAGACTGAGAGATAGAGAGATAGAGAGAGACTGAGAGATAGAGAGATAGAGAGAGACTGAGAGACTGAGAGAGAGAGACTGAGAGACTGAGAGATAGAGTGAGACTGAGAGATAGAGAGAGACTGAGAGACTGAGAGATAGAGAGAGACTGAGAGACTGAGAGATAGAGAGAGACTGAGAGACAGAGAGATAGAGAGAGACTGAGAGATAGAGAGATAGAGAGAGACTGAGAGATAGAGAGAGACTGAGAGATAGAGAGAGACTGAGAGACTGAGAGATAGAGAGAGACTGAGAGATAGAGAGAGACTGAGAGATAGAGAGAGACTTGGAGACTGAGAGATAGAGAGAGACTGAGAGCTAGAGAGATAGAGAGAGACTGAGAGATAGAGAGATAGAGAGAGACTGAGAGACTGAGAGAGAGAGACTGAGAGACTGAGAGATAGAGAGAGAATAAGAGATAGAGAGAGACTGAGAGATAGAGAGAGACTGTGAGACTGAGAGATAGTCTCTCTCTATCTCTCAGTCTCACAGTCTCTCTCTATCTCTCAGTCTCTCTCTATCTCTCAGTCTCTCAGTCTCTCTCTCTCTCAGTCTCTCAGTCTCTCTCTCTCTCTCTCTCTCTCTCTCTCTCTCTATCTCTCTCTATCTATCTATCTCTCAGTCTCTCTCTATCTCTCAGTCTCTCTCTATCTCTCTCTATCTCTCAGTCTCTCTCTATCTTTCTCTATCTCTCAGTCTCTCTCTATCTCTCAGTCTCTCAGTCTCTCTCTATCTCTCTATCTCTCAGTCTCTCAGTCTCTCTCTGAGAGATAGAGAGAGAGAGACTGAGAGACTGAGAGACTGAGAGAGACTGAGAGATAGAGAGAGACTGAGAGATAGAGAGAGACTGAGAGACTGAGAGACTGAGAGAGACTGAGAGATAGAGAGAGACTGAGAGATAGAGAGAGACTGAGAGATAGAGAGAGATAGAGAGAGACTGAGAGATAGAGAGATACTGAGAGATAGAGAGAGAGACTGAGAGATAGAGAGAGACTGAGAGATAGAGAGATAGAGAGGGGCTGAGAGACTGAGAGATAGAGAGAGACTGAGAGATAGAGAGAGACTGAGAGATAGAGAGAGACTTGGAGACTGAGAGATAGAGAGAGACTGAGAGCTAGAGAGATAGAGATAGACTGAGAGATAGAGAGATAGAGAGAGACTGAGAGACTGAGAGAGAGAGACTGAGAGATAGAGAGAGACTAAGAGATAGAGAGAGACTGAGAGACTGAGAGATAGAGAGAGACTGAGAGATAGAGAGATAGAGAGAGACTGAGAGATAGAGAGATAGAAAGAGACTGAGAGAGAGAGACTGAGAGATAGAGAGAGACTGAGAGATAGAGAGATAGAGAGAGACTGAGAGATAGAGAGAGACTGAGAGACTGAGAGATAGAGAGAGAGACTGAGAGACTGAGAGATAGAGAGAGACTGAGAGATAGAGAGAGACTGAGAGATAGAGAGATAGAGAGAGACTGAGAGATAGAGAGAGACTGAGAGACTGAGAGATAGAGAGAGACTGAGAGACTGAGAGATAGAGAGAGACTGAGAGATAGAGAGAGACTGAGAGAGACTGAGAGATAGAGAGAGACTGAGAGATAGAGAGAGACTGAGAGATAGAGAGAGACTGAGTGAGACTGAGAGATAGAGAGAGACAGAGAGATAGAGAGAGACTGAGAGATAGAGAGAGACTGAGAGATAGAGAGATAGAGAGAGACTGAGAGACTGAGAGAGACTGAGAGATAGAGAGAGATAGAGAGAGACTGAGAGATAGAGAGAGACTGAGAGATAGAGAGAGACTGAAAGATAGAGAGATAGAGAGATAGAGAGAGACTGAGAGATAGAGAGAGACTGAGAGATAGAGAGAGATAGAGAGAGACTGAGAGACTGAGAGATAGAGAGAGACTGAGAGATAGAGAGAGACTGAGAGATAGAGAGATAGAGAGAGACTGAGAGATAGAGAGATAGAGAGAGACTGAGAGATAGAGAGATAGAGAGAGACTGAGAGACTGAGAGAGAGAGACTGAGAGACTGAGAGATAGAGTGAGACTGAGAGATAGAGAGAGACTGAGAGACTGAGAGATAGAGAGAGACTGAGAGATAGAGAGAGACTGAGAGACAGAGAGATAGAGAGAGACTGAGAGATAGAGAGATAGAGAGAGACTGAGAGATAGAGAGAGACTGAGAGATAGAGAGAGACTGAGAGATAGAGAGAGACTGAGAGACTGAGAGATAGAGAGAGACTGAGAGATAGAGAGAGACTGAGAGATAGAGAGAGACTTGGAGACTGAGAGATAGAGAGAGACTGAGAGCTAGAGAGATAGAGAGAGACTGAGAGATAGAGAGATAGAGAGAGACTGAGAGACTGAGAGAGAGAGACTGAGAGACTGAGAGATAGAGAGAGACTAAGAGATAGAGAGAGACTGAGAGATAGAGAGAGACTGTGAGACTGAGAGATAGTCTCTCAGTCTCTCTCTATCTCTCAGTCTCACAGTCTCTCTCTATCTCTCAGTCTCTCTCTATCTCTCAGTCTCTCAGTCTCTCTCTCTCAGTCTCTCAGTCTCTCTCTCTCTCTCTCTCTCTCTCTCTCTCTCTCTATCTCTCTCTATCTATCTATCTCTCAGTCTCTCTCTATCTCTCAGTCTCTCTCTATCTCTCTCTATCTCTCAGTCTCTCTCTATCTCTCTCTATCTCTCAGTCTCTCTCTATCTCTCAGTCTCTCAGTCTCTCTCTATCTCTCTATCTCTCAGTCTCTCAGTCTCTCTCTGAGAGATAGAGAGAGAGAGACTGAGAGACTGAGAGACTGAGAGAGACTGAGAGATAGAGAGAGACTGAGAGATAGAGAGAGACTGAGAGACTGAGAGACTGAGAGAGACTGAGAGATAGAGAGAGACTGAGAGATAGAGAGAGATAGAGAGAGACTGAGAGATAGAGAGATACTGAGAGATAGAGAGAGAGACTGAGAGATAGAGAGAGACTGAGAGATAGAGAGATAGAGAGGGGCTGAGAGACTGAGAGATAGAGAGAGACTGAGACATAGAGAGAGACTGAGAGATAGAGAGAGACTTGGAGACAGAGAGATAGAGAGAGACTGAGAGATAGAGAGATAGAGAGAGATTGAGAGATAGAGAGATAGAAAGAGACTGAGAGAGAGAGACTGAGAGATAGAGAGAGACTGAGAGATAGAGAGATAGAGAGAGACTGAGAGATAGAGAGAGACTGAGAGACTGAGAGATAGAGAGAGACTGAGAGATAGAGAGAGACTGAGAGATAGAGAGAGACTGAGAGATAGAGAGATAGAGAGAGACTGAGAGATAGAGAGAGACTGAGAGACTGAGAGATAGAGAGAGACTGAGAGATAGAGAGAGACTGAGAGAGACTGAGAGATAGAGAGAGACTGAGAGATAGAGAGAGACTGAGAGAGACTGAGAGATAGAGAGAGACAGAGAGACAGAGAGATAGAGAGAGACTGAGAGATAGAGAGAGACTGAGAGATAGCGAGATAGAGAGAGTCTGAGAGACTGAGAGAGAGAGACTGAGAGACTGAGAGATAGAGAGAGACTGAGAGAGATAGAGAGAGACTGAGAGATAGAGAGAGACTGAGAGATAGAGAGAGACTGAAAGATAGAGAGATAGAGAGATAGAGAGAGACTGAGAGATAGAGAGCTAGAGAGAGACTGAGAGATAGAGAGATAGAGAGAGACTGAGAGATAGATAGAGACTGAGAGATAGAGAGAGACTGAGAGATAGAGAGAGACTGAGAGACTGAGAGATAGAGAGAGACTGAGAGATAGAGAGAGACTTTGAGACTGAGAGATAGAGAGAGACTGAGAGCTAGAGAGATAGAGAGAGACTGAGAGATAGAGAGATAGAGAGAGACTGAGAGACTGAGAGAGAGAGACTGAGAGATAGAGAGAGACTAAGAGATAGAGAGAGACTGAGAGATAGAGAGAGACTGTGAGATAGAGAGAGACTTGGAGACTGAGAGATAGAGAGAGACTGAGAGATAGAGAGATAGAGAGAGACTGAGAGATAGAGAGATAGAAAGAGACTGAGAGAGAGAGACTGAGAGATAGAGAGAGACTGAGAGATAGAGAGATAGAGAGAGACTGAGAGATAGAGAGAGACTGAGAGACTGAGAGTCTGAGAGATAGAGAGAGAGACTCAGAGACTGAGAGATAGAGAGAGACTGAGAGATAGAGAGAGACTGAGAGATAGAGAGATAGAGAGAGACTGAGAGATAGAGAGAGACTGAGAGACTGAGAGATAGAGAGAGACTGAGAGATAGAGAGAGACTGAGAGATAGAGAGAGACTGAGAGATAGAGAGAGACTGAGAGATAGAGAGAGACT